>NC_059357.1:41631689-41964189 GCF_019703515.2 Myxocyprinus asiaticus
GTTACTCACCTCAATCCGGGTGGCGGCTGACAACTCTCAGTTGCCTCTGCTTCTGAGACTGTCAATCCACGCATCTTATCATGTGGCTCGTTGTGCATGATACCGTGGAGACTCCCAGAATGCGGAGGCTCATGCTACTCTCCGTGATCCACGCGCAACTTACAACGCGCCCCATTGAGAGCGAGAACCACTAATCGTGACCACAAGGAGGTTACCCCATGTGAATCTACCATTCCTAGCAACTGGGCCAATTTGGTTGCTTAGGAGACCTGGCTGGAGTCACTCAGCATGCCCTGGATTTGAACTCGTGACTCCAGGGGTGGTAGTCAGCGTCAATATTCGCTGAGCTACCCAGGCCCTCGTCGACATGATGTTAAAGAAAATGGGACTCAACAGACCAGGCGACCATCTTCCACTACTCCCATGTCCTGTTCCGATGCTCACGTGCCCATTGTAGGTGCTTTTGACGGTTGACAGGGGTCATCATGGGCACTCTGACTGGCCTTCGGCTAACGTAGCCCCTTACGCAGCAGGGTGCGATGCACTGTTTGTTGTAACACATTCCTCCTGTAACCATCATTAAAATTTTCTGTGACTTGTGCCAGAGTAGACCTTCTGTCAGTTCGGACCAGACGGGATAGCCTTAGTTGCATAGCGCATCGATGAGCCTTGGGTGCCCAACACCCTGTCGCAAGTTTGTGGTTTGTCCCTCCTCGGACCACTGTCGGTAGGTACTCACCACTGCTGACTGGGAGCACCCCACAAGCCTTGCAGTTTCAAAGATATTCTGACCCAGTCATCTGGCCTTAATAATTTATCCCAGGTCAAAGTTGCTCAGGTCTTTACTCCTGTCCATTTCTCCTGCATTCAACAAGTTTACTCCGAGAACTGATTGTTTGCTTGCCATCTAATCTACCCAGACCTTGACATGTGGTCTTGTTAGGAGATGATAAATGTTATTCGCTTCACCTGTGAGTGGTCATAATGTTTTGGCTTATCAGTGTACAAGCACTTCTAGAGTAGACCGCTTCATTATTACAATTGGAGTGATGTAATTTTGACGTGTCGCGGCACACCGCAAGAGTCCTATCTACCTTTTACTGAACACAGAACTGTTCCACAGTTCATAACGGAAGCCTGTTTTCATTTTCCGGTCTCCAATGTTTTCACTTGCATCGACATATGTTTTTTTTCCGTAGATAATGTGATGTTTATAACTGCAACTTGGCGCAATGATGGAGCAATCACAGTTGTAAGAATGTACTGACTTTCACAACAGCTTTAAATGTGGCACATACAGTAATGTGAAGCTGTTTTTGTCTGATGTCAGACTTATAAGAATAATCTTTTATAAATTAAATTACTCATTGTTCATGTTAATAAAAGTTATTATAAAGGGATATCTATGGTTTATAGTGAAAAAATTCTGTGGATTATGAACTATCGACAAAACCAGTTTTAACTTGAATCAACAGGCCTGTATTATTTGGGCACACATGTAACAGGCTGATGAATACACATCCTAACAAGCGTAATGCTTCTTAAGCTTGAGAAATGTATCAATAAAAACTACAATCAGACATGCAATGCGTGTTTTTACTGCTTAAATTATAACGCATAATAACATTTGACATCTTCAATACTCAATATGAAAACTTTTAACGTTAATTACAGCACTCAAATGCAAAGACAAAAATTAAGGTATTTTTAGTCACATTTCGTTTTACAAACAGCCAGTACACGTTGCAGTGGTGGCGAGATGGGGACCGGTTCCTCCCGTTAGATCTTACCTGGTTGTCTTGTTTATGGTTAGATCATATTCTCATTTTTGTCACACTTTGGAAATTAAAAACAGACAAAGAATTTAATGTGGTTTTTCGCCATTCAGACTACAAACGACTAAACATATTTGAGTCGGATACACCAAAAAAACCTAAAAAAGGTACTGCCTCTCTTAAAGCCTTGGTGCCTGAATTGCATCTTGCAATGTACAAGAAAATCTCACTTGTATTTTTTATTTTTTGCTGCCAATGACTTCCGACTCAAAAGTCCATTGATGTGTTCTGTTGGAAATGCAAGGCTTTCAAAACAGATCAATGTGGTGTGAGTGCAAGAAGAATGACATGCTGATGGCATCAACAAGCGATTCAGAGGCTCTGCTGGCTTGAGGCCTGGCAGCTCCGAGCACCGCTGCTCTGAGGTCAGCACATTTGCTCGCAAAACGGTCTCCGAGAACTGCCGATTGTGCATAATCAAGCTTGTTATTTCAGTGGTGCATTATGAATGCTGTTCTGTACAAAGCCTGTGAAATTACAGCACAAAAATGGGGAAGCACCTGTCAAGGGAGGAACTAAACCAATGACAATGTTTATAATTACTGTACAAAAGACGACAGTTGACCAATTACATGATAGTTATTAAGTGAGATTCTTCCAAACATCCTCTTTTATGTTCCACAGAAGAAAACATCATCATATGCGTCATATTGCCAGGCAATGCAAACTATTGTGAGGGCACGCACAACTATTTCAGAAAAAAAATTCCCGCCCTGTCCTCTAAGGAGCTTTGTAGATTTAAAACTAAATTAAAATTATTTTTTTTTTACTATGTTTGTCAAGTTCCAAATAAATAGAAAATTATATAAGAGGAAGTAGTTTTCATTTATAAAGTATTCTCTGGAATACGATAACTTTTTTTTACATCGAAAAAATTACATCAGCTTTAAAAGAAAATAATAAAATAGGCTTCTAGATTTTTTGCATTGTGATGTTATGTTTTTATGCAATTATGCACATTTCCCCTCAAATTATCATTAACGTAATGCAAAAAAAAAAAAAAAAAAAAAAATTTCATAACAGTGACTAGAATAAGATGTTTTTGCATTACAGTATGTTAAGGAAAATATTGGGGGAAAATGCAAAAATCACGTCACAATGTAAATATATATATTAATATTTCTTAAGGCTTAATTTTTTAATGCTAATTATAATTAATTGTTTCTTTCATTTAAGGGATGCATAGACATTTTTATTAGTCCTAAACATTTTATTTTTTTTCTCCTTTTTCTCCCAATTTGGAATGCCTAATTCCCAATGCACTTTTTTTAAGTCCTCGTGGTCGCGTAGTGATTCCGGGTGGCGGAGAACGAATCCCAGTTGCCTCCGCGTCTGAGATCGTCAACCCGCGCATCTTATCACGTGGCTTGTTGAGCGTGTTGCCACGGAGACATAGCACGCGTGGAAGCTTCACGCCATCCACCACGGCAACCACGCTCAACTCACCACGCGCCCCACCGAGAACGAACCACATTATAGTGACCACGAGGAGGTTACCCCATGTGACTCTACCCTCCCTAGCAACCAGGCCAATTTGGTTGCTTAGGAGACCTGGCTGGAGTCACTCAGCACGCCCTGGGATTCGAACTAGCGAACTCCAGGAGTGGTAGCCAGCGTATTTTACCACTGTGCTACCCAGGCCGATACTGATTTTAACACACACACACACACACACACAAACACACACAAAACAATATGCAGATTCCGATACCAAGCCAAATTCCTTATTTTATCATCAGATCACTGCTTTGCTTAATAATTATGCTTTGAAAAATGTACAAAGAGGAACAAGATCTGTTTTATTGTCCTAACAATAAATAATTTCCATTGAACATGGATTGGATCTGTTGAACACATGACAGGCCAAATTGTAAAGAAAGCCACAATGAAAGGTGGCCGATCCATTGGTGCATCATTATTTCTTTTCTTTTTTATTTATTTTGGTCAAAAATATGACCTAGACATGTTCAAGGTTTTAAGTTCAGTAAACCAAACAGCCAATTTAACTTCTCTATAACTACAAAAAACAAGTAAATGGAGGGGGCGAGAAAAAACGGATACAAACTTGATCAACAGAAAGATGAGTCTTCTCACTCAACTATTCTGGCATGTTTACCTTCCTGCCCCTAAGGGCTGATGATTGATTGACATGTTATTTGTTTGAGGGTGCGAGAGCTCTCTCGCGTTTAGACGGATGCTCTCTGCTGGTCAGAGAAGCAAAGCCTGTTATCAATGGCAGCTTGAGAAATCGAGAATGACTCCACATCAGGGCACGTCATATCAAACCTGCCACCATGGACGCAACTGACCGTATCCGCACAGACATCATGAGCGACAGTCATGTCCTCATGGAGGCACGAGAGATGAACAGAGCGATAAAATTGCCCCATTTGAAATGCCATGAATTTTCCACTGTGAGCAGACTATAGGTGCCTTTAAAAGATCCACAGTGGGATATGGAAGAGGTACTCAATAAAATGGATAGCAAAACAGTAACAGTTCCTACATTTACTGTAGGACAACTGAAGAATGAAACAATTATAACAAATATAAATATATATACTTTATTACATGAAAAAGCAATGTGATTGCAGCATTGTGTTACATGCAACCCTACTTGCAATTGATCTTAAATAGCATGAAAGAAAGACTCGCACCTTGGGTGAGGAGTGCTGGTGTTTGCCGGGCCCCTGTGGGTGTTGTGGTCTCAGGGCCCTGGGGATGAACTCTGGGGCCAGTGGGTTCAAAACATAGGTTTTCTTCAGCTCCAGGGCCTCCAGCTGAATCTTAATCTGCTCGAAGGTGATGCCGTGGAGACTGTGGTTCTCATGACAAATGGAGATGAAGGTCTCCCAGAACTTTCTGTGAAGGACCAGAGATTCTGAGTCAGGACAATGTTACATCACTAAACAGGGTTGATATTTGATGCTTTACCACTATACATAGTTTAAATATGTGCTTCATATCATGTTTAAAATGCATTCTACTAATTGCAGATGCAGTGCAGAGTGAATATGACATTTACTTATAGCGAACGTAAAGTGCTTATACTTTTAAGTTGCTCTAACAAGCTACTGCAAATCCAGCATGCAACAAACTTCTGACAGATTTCAGCTTACACGGGCCCGGTCGCCTGCTCGGAGCATCACGGTCTGACCATCATGCAACATTCATAAGTCAGAGAAACAGAGTTTTGATCCATGCTGATAGAATATGTGCTTCAAAGGAAGATATATGAGCACTCCTCAGAAAGAAACGCTTGATTTGCTCAAGTTTCATGAGGTTTGTGAATTAAACCCGTTTGAATGAGGTTTTATTAATATTTGCCTTTATATCATTAGACAAGACAGTTAAGAGTTACAGGAAACTGTTGAGGAGAGAGAGAGTTTAAATGAGACATTGTACTCTGGTCTATTATTGTAGTAACATGATGGTATGTAGCAATTATTGTAAACTTTGATTGGTCGTTTACATCTCAGACGGCTCCTTCACATGCAAGGCGGCAATTCTCAGCACCGTTGCGGCTTAAGAGACTAATCAGCCGAATGTGAAATGTGTTAAATTCAGAATATCGAGTTTCCGGGGATGCCATGCGAGAAGCAGATGTGTGAGACACAAGCTCTGTGAACCTTTTCTAGTTTTTTAATTATTTTCATGTTATAATCTGGTGAGATTCGATACACCCAGTTACATACTTGCATGAAGAAGTCAAAATCCTCAAACTCTGGAGACATTAAAAGACACTTACGTGTTCAAGCTGAGGCCTCTGACGGGACTGCGAGACGGGGACTCGATTTGGACAGCACGTCGATAGATGAAATTTAGCGTCAACTGTCCAACATGTCGGTGATGTTGACGAAGGTTGTTACTGACTTGGAGGATCTCGCTGTAATACGTCGATCGATTACGGCGATGGAAACAAAATTCTCTGAGTTGTTTACAAGAGTGACAGAAGTTGAAAAACAAATCGATTAACTTGAGTCATCGGAAAGGGAATTATCCGCTAATCCGCCCGCATCCAAAACAGATTTGGAATTAATTTCAGAAAAACTGGAATGTTTTGAAAATATGAGCCGAAGGAATAACATACGAATTGTTGGAATTCCTGAGCATGAAGAGGGCAGAGATATGGTGGAATTCCTGAACGAGCTCTTCCCAAGTCTGCTTGACATAACAGGCCACAAGCTGGAAATCGAGCAAGCTCACAGAGTCCCAGATCACAGATTTGCTGAGGGAGAAAGGCCCCGATCGATTTTGGCCAAATTTCTGAGATCATCCGATAAAGATCTCGTATTGCGCCAGGCGAGGAGCAAAGGGAAGCTTTCTTGGAAGAACCATAATATTTTCTTGTTCCTGGACTTTGCGAATTCGACAAGAGAGAAACGGGATCGGTTCAAGGAATGTAAGAAACTCTTACATCAGAAAAAGATCTCGTTTGCTCTGATGTTTCCGGCCAAACTGAGAAAAGAAACGAAGAATGGTCGCAAAGTATTTACATGTCCAAAACAGGCACTCTCCTCCATAAATACATTAGAGTAAGCCATTTGATGTTTCTTATATTAGTGGACTGACTCGTGGTTCAGTGACTCTATTATCTGAGGAAGCTGGGTGCCATTTTTGTTTCTTTTTGCGCTGGCTCCGCCTAGTGGCTGGAGTTTGTTTTGTGGGATGGCTCCAAGAAACTTTTGCATCGACGGAAGTTCTTTTTTACACTGAAGTTTCCGGCCAGATCGAGAATGGACACTTTGGATGACTGCAAAATATCTACTTGCTCACATAAAGGACGTCTTTTATAAAAAGGCTGAGTAAGTTATGGTGTATTTTTCTTTTCTTTTTTTTGCGGCTTCCGAGTTAGTTTGGCTCGATCATCCGAGGAACCAGGATGCCGGTTTTGTTTTCCGTGCTGGAGCTTATTCTGTTGAATATCACTCCTTTGGACAGCTGTGGATAAATCTGTTTGTCCTTTGTGCTTATTCCTCCTGCTGGCTGGAGTCTGTTTTGTTGAGTATTTTTACGGGACATTGGAATGATTACGTCATCCGCTGAACTCATAACAGCTGGCTCACTGAACAGTTGTTTGTCTGTCCGAGGAAACTGAACGGCTTTATATCAGCTTGAGTTTATTTTGTGGAGGCACACACCTTCGAGACGGTTCTGTGAATGAGTCTACATATTGTTTCTGTTATTCTGCCTGTTGGCTGGGGTCTGTTTTACAAAGTATTTTCTATTATGTAATTTTATCTTACAAAATCTGTATAGAAGCACCGGACTTGAGCAATCCTATGGCAAAGTTGTCGCGGGGGCTCTCGTAGGCGTACATGGACTCTGAGTTTTAAGGGATTGACACCGGTTGGCGCTGTCGTGAGCGGGGTTAATGCGCACATTTTTCTTTTTTCTGTTTGTTTGGTTCGTGGGGAAGTTCAGGGTTTGATTGTTGCATTAATGGGGAATGTGGTCTGTATAATCTTGTTTTTGACACACAATTTATTTATTTTTATTATATCAATATGTCAAATGTTAATATGAATAAGTTGTCTCTCTCCACATGGAATGTGAATGGGTTGGGGCACCCCATAAAAAGAAGGAAGGTTATTTCTTTTCTTAAACGTAAGAAATATGATATAGTGTTTCTTCAAGAAACCCCCAAGTGCAACACTGACGCTTCATAGGATGTGTAAAAATCTTGGTCTTGCAGATATTTGGAGACTTTTGAACCCATCTGGTAGGGACTATCAATTTTTTTCATCAGTCCATAAGATTTATTCTAGAATAGATTTATTTTTGATATCTAAGTCCCTCATTTCATCTGTTGCAGATTGCTGAATTGGAAACATTTTAGTCTCAGATCATGCCCTGGTGAGTTTGGAGATGTTGCCACATACGGAGAAAAAGAAATCATATAGTTGGCGCTTTAATGTATCCCTTTTGCAAAATCCTGATTTCCAACAAATGTTAAAGACCGAAATCAATGTTTATATGGAGACCAACTGGTCCTCAGTATCCTCTGTGGGCATGGCTTTGGAGGCACTTAAGGCAGTTCTTCGGGGTCGGATCATACAGTATGCCTCATTCACCAAAAAATCCAAAGCACGAGAACTTGTGGAGTTGGAAGAGAATATTAAAAGTGCAGAGGCAGAGCTGAAGCGCAGAATGTCGTCTGATGGCCTCAGAGAATTGACTAGATTGAAATACAGGCTTTCCAGCCGGGCGCCTTTCAGTGGCCCACACAGGACATTAAGTATTTGGGTATTTTATTCCCAGCAAATTTGTCTGATTTAGTCAGAGTTAATTTTGACCCTTCAATAAAAAGGTTTTCGAGCGATGTGGACAGATGGGCTTCATTACATTTATCGATGATTGGGAAGGTTAATGTTATTAAAATGAATTGTATTCCAAAATTCAACTACTTGCTACAGTCTCTCCCTGTAGATGTCCCCCTCTCTTATTTCAAGCAATCTGATAGCATAGCGGAGTCCTTCATTTGTAATGGTAAACGTCCCAGGCTACATTCCAACAAATTACATAGGCCGATTGACAAAGGTGGGTTAGGCTAACCCAAGATTTTGTTTTATTATTACGCGTTCGGTCTCAGGCATTTGGCTCATTGGTCGCTTCCACCTGAAAGAGCCCCTCCCTGGTTTTCTATTGAACAGGAAGTCCATGCCCCTTTTTCACCATTGCAAAGTCTTTCCATTAAACTAACCGGAGAAGTCACACCCCGTTATTTCACATCTGCACATGATTTGGACAAGAATGGCCAGAGTATTTAATTCAGACATTTATTTAAATGTTGCCTCAAGCATATGGCTGAACCCCAAATTATGTATCAATAAGTCCCCTTTCTGTTGGTCAGAGTGGATTGTGTGAGGGCGACCTGTATGAGAGTGGAGTGTTGAGATATTCTGAGAATCTGGGTCAGCCCCAGACTTTGTATTTTGGGTGACAGATCTGTCATTAATTTTATAACAAATTTATAAAAAAAATTGGGTTTTAACAAGTGTTATGATTGGCAGAGAAGTCATTTTAAGGGGTTGGAAGTCCGATGGAGCGCCATCATTTCTAGAGTGGTGTACAGAGATGGGGAGGGTGGCAGCGTTTGAAGAAGGGGTATCTAGAGGATTGGGTAATTTGGACTTGTTTATGGGAAAATGGGGCAAATATTTGGCATTTTTGGAGGACTCTCGGGGAGGGACAGTGGAGAGAGAGATGTAGAGTTTGTGTGTGTGAATAATTATATTTTATATTTGTTTTTGTGTGTCTATAATTATGTGGGACCACTGGGATGTTGTAATAGAGGGGGTTAAGTATTGATTCTGTTTGTATATGTTCTTGCTTGTATGTGTTAATATAGGAATCAATAAAAAAATGTTAATAGAAAAAATAAAATCAGAATATCGGCCAATTTATCGGCCTCTGCGAATTATCTGTGGACAACTAATGACAAAACCTCTTAAAAACATGGAAGAAAAAGCTTTTATCACTGGTTTGCATCTGGTTATGACACTGTGAAAAGCCTTAGGCAAAATATTATTGGTTTAAAAATGCATTCATTTTGCAACATTTTCACCTCTCATCCACACTAGAACAGCGTTTTCCTCCATCAAAACTTTAGAGTTTCGAAAATGCTCACCATAACCACATACTTTGGGAAACGATGATGTTAGGGACCTGAAAATGGAGTTTTCAAACAAAACTTTAACATTATTATTTTATTTATTTTTTGCTGCCTTACAAGCGCTGGCATTTTTTTTGGAAATACAAATCTATATGCATTTGTTTTAGCCTAATTGTTGAACTGTAGACAAAAACAAATAAAAAAAAAAGTGTTTGTTCAAGAATCACAAACAGCATGTTTCACTATAACCTTTGACATTATTCATGACTAATCAGCAACACAATCGAAATTGAAATTAAGCCAAATTGCTGTCTAGAACTATCGTGCCAAGCCTGGGAGAAATGCAGTGAATCAGACATGCTCTTCATAACCACTTGAAATAACACCCACCCACCCAAAACTATATTTGATTTACCCAATGACTGTCAGTTGAAAATACGATTATGTTAAGTGGGAATGAGAGCGAGAGGGGAAGAGTGAAGACTCTGGGTGTTTTTTAATTGAAGCATTACCAAAGTGTGATAAATATGCAAGCCACAGATTTCCATCCAATCTGAGAGTCCTCAAGGGAGAAAAACCATTTATTGTTAATGCAGCATGTAAAACAAGGCAGAGAACTGGAAAAACGAGACGCTGCTCATGTTCAGACTGAAGTGACTGACTCGGTCAAGAGTAAAACAATAGAGTTTGTGCACCATCGTAAATCAACTTATTGAATTACAAACTCAGATTTGGTTTGTAACTTGCATGTTACCCTGCTTGTGTGATAAAATGTGTGACCGGAAAAGCTCCAGAAATATGACCGATTCTCTTCCCAGTAGCCAAATTTCATATCGCTCCAGCACGGATGGGAAAATTCTCAATCCTAACTCGAGTGACATCAATCTTAGACAATCTGACACATCCACTGTGACTTGACACAGGAGAAACTCGATGCGTCACCGTGTAATTTAGCGGCTGATCTTCCCTGCCTCTTAAAACAGCACATTAGGAGTCTTGTAACACTTTAAGCTATAAGAATTTGGCCAGTTTTAAGTTGATAAAAGTTGATGATAACACCGGCAGAGAGAACACTTATATCAGGTCGCAGACAGCAGTAGTGCTCAACCAATTTTAGTTTTTCAATGGCTGACATTGATATCTAGACAGTAGGGCATGGGCAATTTTAGGATTTTTCTTTTTTAAAGAAAGGGGGGACAGAGGTGCCAAAATTGGCAGAGTTGGGCCAAAGTAATATCAAGCCAATTTGATTCTATATGATTCGAATGTGGATTCAAGATCGCACTTTCTTTTGGTAAAAAACCTAAACTTGTCTAGGGTATGATATTATGAGAAATTAAAATACTTCATTTGCTGTAATTCTATTCATCAGTCCATTACCAGACGTTTACAGACAGTGTTGCTCTCGTCAACTAAATTACTGACAAAACAGTTTGTTACTGAAGGTTTTTTTCATTTTCTCAATGTTAACGAAACTTTCATCTGCACAGACAATGAAGTGAATAAACGAAGTTACGTGCTAGTCAGAACACGTAACTTGCGTTGTGAATACGCAGTTCTCTTAAAAACGCATTTCACTTAACGCAATATCCTAAACTGTCCAAATTTGAGGAATTCACAACAGAATAACTTTGCTAATACTTCAGTGGGTTAATGATATGCTATTATTCATGGCACTCAGGTTTTGCGGACAGTTTTCTCATGTTGTTTAATATTTTAAAAAATGTGCACGTATCATATTTGATACATTAGGCTTTAAAAGGTCATTATCCTCTTGTTATTGAAGTTTTTCTTAGCCCATACAGTGGTAAATCTTGGGGTATTGTCAGAGGACTCCCTGGGCTTTTCAGAGATACCACATGTTTGAGAGTTCGGCCATGACAACTTCCTCTCCTTGGTCTATAAATATGGATTGAAATGTAAGAGTTCAATTCAGCACAACAAATACAATATGAATAAAATATTTTGTCAATAAACAATTTTCATCATATGTATTTTATGCACCAAACACTATATTGCCATTTAAAAAAGGGGTCTTAGAAACTTACGGTAAGATGACATCATAATAGCTTATAATGTAAAATAATGAGATCTTTATAATGACAGAGCAGGCTGCATATATGAAAATACACAGAAATATTAGTTCACACTTTAAATATCTCTTATAAAATGTATATGTCAGAATTTTCAAAGCTGATTAAGAGATTTACCTCAAAAGCCTGTTGCATCATATTATATACATGTAGGGCTGGGCGATAAATGATCTCGATATTTAATCGCAATAAAAAAAATCCACGATATCGATGATAAACTTTTGAGTAATTTTAAATATTCAGCCTGTGTTCTACATCTAGCCGATCAGGTGCGTGTCACTAAAAACGCAAGCAGTTTGGCTTTCTCAGACTGTATGAAGTTGCTAACATTAGCTGCCTTGCTAACGATTAGGCTACGCCAGTCACCGTGGTCCGATTCCAGGTCCTGACCCCGGATTGATTCTATCCGGACCGCAAGACATTATGACGATGGTTCCGCAAATATTAATTTTAAAATATCAGTAACAATATAATCATTACTGTTACTTTATTAAAATAAGCTGTCATTTATCCCAACATAAAAGTAACTTTTTACGCAAGTCCATTTTAAATAGATCGATCTAAACATTGAAAACACTTTTTTCAGAAATAACTACTAGATGGTGTCATAAATGTGTAAGTTACATACCATAGGTTGTTTGGCTCGTTAGCGTGAACAGAGTGTGAAACAGGAGCCGTCAAACGTTGTGTATTATATTTGATACACACGGAGTTATAGGGTTAAAAATTTTTAAAAATGTTTAAGTATATATTTTTCAAGATATTTGAATATTTGGTTGAAGTTTGGTCTGTTAAAATTTGATACATCCAACAAGTACAAGTTGAGCTGAAACGACAGCATTTGTGGGATAACGTTGACATTGTGGGATAATGTTTTTTTTTTTTGTTGTTGTTTTTTTTAGGGTTTAAAGGCAGAAATGTGAAGGTTTTAATTTTTTTAAAAGCACTTACATTAATTCTGCTAATAAAAGTTGTGTATTATTCTGAGCTGTAAAGTTGTTTAAATCATTGTTTTTTTAACAGTTGTTTTACAATTTTCAGTGTTATGTCGTTATGTCGGAGTTGTAAAAGTGGCTGTAACTTTACACAGAAAATGTTAGTAAGCGATTTTATCACACTAAAATCATGTTAACACATATATTGTTTATGCCTTGTGGCTATACTTTTGAAACAGTGAGTATTAAAACGTTTACGAACTGGTCCCATTCACTTTAATTGTAAGTGCCTCACTGTAACGCAGATTTTGGCTTTTTTTTTTTTTTTTTTTTAAAGAAAAGGAGGGACAAATCCAAATAAAATTTTGTGGCAATCAAGATTATGTCACAAATGATGTCGATTGAGCTCAACTTGTATTGAACCTGGAATATTTCTCGTCAGCTGAGGAAGTGGCAGTAATATGCAATGCACGTCACCTCTGTGTTATGGAGCATGCCCACAACGGAGAGGCCAAATGTGGTCTGATTAATGTGTATACATGCTGGACGAAGCCAAGCCACAATTGCATTATCTTTGCAACTGTAGCTTGCGATCTAACTTTGCAAAAATTGTACTGGTGCAATTTCAGTTGGACTAAAGCATTTACATGACATTTTAAAATACTAATTATTGTTTTAATCCGACTTATAATCGAACTTTTAAAGTGCATGTATACGTACCGACTGTGCTGTTTATTGTGCAAATCTATAGCAACAACCTCAGCAGATATTGCCTCATTCAAAAGAGGGAATATAGGCTATTTCATCATCCCCTACAGAATACTTGTCTAACCTCAGCTGTGCTATACACGATCACATCTCACAATGTCACAAACAACAACACAAGCAATACCAGCAACAGACAGTTATAGACACATTAACTTGAGTGAGTGTTGGCAATACACGTCAACTCTGCGAGCAATATTTTCTGCTCTCCTCCCCCTCAGCCAGCAAAACTCATTTCAGATAATGTGACCAGGTCTTGAGGAAGCAGAACTGCTTGAACTAATCAGGAGCTTGATGAGCAGTTGACAAGTTGAAGTTACAGTGACAGACCGAATTAGATGCACAACAGCTTGTAGACAGCGGATTTGTTAGACAACAGCCACCTGCAACTACAGCAAAAAAAAGCATTTTACTGTCACAGGTGACGGGTATTCTTTTATCATTAAGAAAGAAATAAAATAAAATCTTCATAGGATCATTGAGATTTTTGTATTGTGACATTATTTGCAAGATAATCACATTTCCCCCAAAATTCCTTAACCAAATTGCTAAAATACAGTAGTTGTATAATAGTTCTTATGTCATTTTGATTCAAGTAAATGTATCTTGTTTTAAGGATGTTTAGATATTTATATTGAACATTTTTGCTGTGTATGGCTATTACAATCATTCTGAGTGGAAAAAGGATGGTTCAATGTAACTATAATAGCACTTTGACTGGATTGGTCATCGTAAGACACATTATTATGATAATGTTTACATTACTGCTTGCCTATACCTCTAGCTCAGAGCAAAAAAGTGTCTTCAGCGCACACACAGATTTAATTGCCAGGCCCTCTGGCTTGACATTTCCTGTGGTCGGGCTCTACCGATTGGCTGATGCGAGTCTGTTTCCATAGCGACAGGGGAGCTGCAGCTAGGGAGGATAGAGCTGAAGGAGCAGAGGGCTGCCAGCCAAATGACAGACACATCTCTGAGGTAGTGTCAACTCAAACACACAGACAGCACATGCAACACTGCCTGACAGCAATATACGGTCATTTTCTTGTCAAAGAACCGGCACAATAATCAAAACACAAGAGGTCAAAGGTCACGAGTAAAGGCACAGGGGACTGTCACCCTCTCAACTGCTAGATAAAAGTCACTGCTATTACAGCTATTGTATCTTAGCTTTTAGCGAAAAAAACACATTTGGACTTTGATTAATTACAATCTTTATTTGAGTGATCTAATATTGATTTTAAACCCTAAAGGTCGATCTTTGACTCAAATGGCTATTTTCAGAATGGAATACTAGCATACTGCATACTGTGTTTTTAGAAACAGTATGTGAAACAGTATGCAGTATGTAACAAAACACTTTGAAACAGTAGTAAGCTGTATTGTTATGCTGCATTTTAAATTCAGCACGTGGCTTCCAGTTATCTCCTCTCTGGTTATTTTGCATTTGAAATCCAAGGATAAGTCAACATAAAATCAATCTGAATCAATATAAAATGAAATATGAATCTAAGTGGACTACATCCATGTTAACCGAAGCAAGAAATTTGAGAAAAGGTTAACAATGTACCACAGTGCCAATGGTGAGTCTTTTTTTATATAACTTGTTTCCGGCTTCTTTAGCGGCATAAATCTAGCAAAGTTTTTATATGATGACACGTTTCTGCCTTGTATAAAGGTTTGCAAGATTTACGCTGCTAAATGTGATGCATTTACATCTTTTGCAGCCTAAATCTAGCAAACTTTTTTATATGACAAGTTTCCGCTTTATTGAGAAGTGTAAATCTATTTTTTTTTTACATGACGACACTTTTCAGCCTTATTTAGTAGTGTAAATCTAGCAATTTTTTATATGATGACACTTTTACACTTATAACATTTTTTGCTAGATGATTCGCAGCCTTATATAGCAGTTCGTTTTTTCTCCCCAATTTGGAATGCCCAATTCCCACTACTTAGTAGGTCCTTGTGGTGGCGCGGTTACTCACCTCAATCCGGGTGGCGGAGGACAAGTCTCAGTTGCCTCCGCTTCTGAGACCATCAATCCGTGCATCTTATCAAGTGGCTCGCTGTACACGACACCGCAGAAACTCACAGCATGTGGAGGCTCATGCCACTCTCCGCGATCCATGCACAAATTACAACGCGCACTGAGAGCGAGAACTACTAATCACGACTACAAGGAGTTTAGCCCATGTGACTCTACCCTCCCTAGCAACCGGGCCAATTTGGTTGCTGAGGAGACCTGGCTGGAGTCACTCAGCACACCCTGGATTCGAACTCGTGACTCCAGGGGTGGTAGTCAGCGTCAATACTCGCTGAGCTACCCAGGCCCCCAATATAATGCTTTTATATGATGACGCATACTTTGAACTCCACGGGAAAAGCG
This sequence comes from Myxocyprinus asiaticus, assembly GCF_019703515.2. Classification (NCBI taxonomy): domain Eukaryota; kingdom Metazoa; phylum Chordata; class Actinopteri; order Cypriniformes; family Catostomidae; genus Myxocyprinus; species Myxocyprinus asiaticus. The sequence continues at coordinate 41,647,322 of NC_059357.1, forward strand.
GAGTGATAGTTAAGACTCGGCGTGGTTCTGTGGTAATTTAAATGCGCCTTACATAGGCAGGAAATGCTTTATCTCCATCACAAGTCCCATCTGGGGTTGTTTTGTACATCAAATAATAGCGCTAAGAGGTCCTATCTCCATCATTTTATCAATGACATGGAAGCGCTGTTGTGGTGTGTGTGTCAGTGTAATGACTCCAGGCGGACACATTACAAAGGTTCTGCCCACCCAGTCCCAACCAGTGTTATGCTGGTTTACGCTGTATTAACGGTAAATGTGTCAATCGCGATTAAGAAAAATTAACTCGCTAACCTTTTAAAATTTAATGCGATTAAAGCGTTAATTCCGACAGCTCTAGTTATCATATACAGTTGAAGTCAGAAGTATACATACACTTAGGTTGAAGTCATTAAAACTCATTTCTAACCACTCCACAGACTTAATATTAGCAGACTAATTTTGGCAAGTCGTTTAGAACATCTACTTTGTGCATGACACGAGTCATTTTTCCAACAATTGTTTACAGACAGATTGTTTCACATTTAATTGACTATATCACAATTCCAGTGGGTCAGAAGTTTACATACACTAAATTAACTGTGCCTTTAAGCAGCTTGGAAAATTCCAGAAAATGATGTCAAGCCTTTAGGCAATTAGCTTCTGATAGGTTAATTGGCTATTTGGAGTCAATTGGAGGTGTTCCTGTGGATGTATTTTAAGGCCTACCTTCAAACTCAGTGCCTCTTTGCTTGACACCATGGGAAAATCAAAAGAAATCAGCCAAGACCTCAGAAAAAAAACTGTGGACCTCCACAAGTCTGGTTCATCCTTGGGAGTAATTTACAAACGTCTGAAGGTACCACGTTCATCGGTACAAACAATAGTATGCAAGTATAAACACCATGGGACATCGCAGTCATCAGACCGCTCAGGAAGGAGACGCATTCCATCTCCTAGAGATGAACGTACTTTGGTGCGAAAAGTGCAAATCAATCCCAGAACAACAGCAAAGGACCTTGTGAAGATGCTGGAGAAAACAGGTAGACAAGTATCTATATCCACAGTAAAACGAGTCCAATATCGACATAACCTGCAAGGCTGCTCAGCAAGGAAGAAGCCACTGCTCCAAAACCATCATAAAAAAGCCAGACTACAGTTTGCAAGTGCACATGGGGATAAAGATCTTTCTTTTTGAAGAAATGTCCTCTGGTCTGATGAAACAAAAATTGAACTGTTTGGCCATAATGACCATTGTTATGTTTGGAGGAAAAAGGGTGAGGATTGCAAGCCGAAGATCACCATCCCAACCATGAAGCATGGGGGTGGCAGCATCATGTTGTGGGGGTGCTTTGCTGCAGGAGCGACTGGTGCACTTCACAAAATAGATGGCATCATGAGGAAGGAAATATGTGGATATATTGAAGCAAAATCTCAACACATCAGCCAGGAAGTTAAAGCTCAGTCGCAAATGGGTCTTCCAAATGGACAATGACCCCAAGCATACCTCCAAAGTTATGGCAAATTGGCTTAAGGACAACAAAGTCAAGGTATTGTAGTGGCCATCACAAAGCCCTGACCTCAACTGAAAAAGTGTGTGCGAGCAAGGAGGCCTACAAACCTGACTCAGTTACACCAGTTCTGTCTGGAGGAATGGGCCAAAATTCCAGCGACTTATTGTGAGAAGCTTGTAGAAGGCTACCCAAAATGCTTGACCCAAGTTAAACAATTTAAAGGCAATGCTACCAAATACTAACAAAGTGTATGTAAACTTCTGACCCACTGGGAATGTGATGAAAGAAAGAAAAGCTGAAATATATCAATTCTCTCTACTATTATTCTGACATTTCACATTCTTAAAGTAGTGATCCTAACTGACCTAAGACAGGGAATGTTTTCTACGATTAAATGTCAGGAATTGTGAAAAACTGAGTTTAAATGTATTTGGCTAAGGTGTATGTAAACTTCTGACTTCGCCTGTATTTATTTATATATTTATGCACAAATCTGTAAGTTTATTTATTCATTTAATTGTGCATTTATATATTTTATTAATATTTTTGCAGGTTTTGTCCTCCATACTTTTCCACTTTATTTAGCAGCGTAAATCAAACAACTTATTCATATGATGATGCTTTCTGTCTTATATAGTAGCGTAAATCGAGCAACTTATTTATACGATGATGCTTTGTCTAATATAGCAGCAAAAATCTAGCAATTTTTTTTATATGATAATGCTTTGTCTTATTTAGCAGCGTAAATCGAGCAAATATTTTTAAATGATGACGCTTTTCCGCCATATTTTTATCGGCGTAAATCTAGCTAAATATTTCTTAATTATTTAACATTATCCTTTGTGTTGTATTACCCTGGCATGAATTGGAAAAAAAACTAGCATTTCAAGGAGCATGTTCAGAGCAGAGAGCTGTGAAGTGTATGATAGGATGACAGAAGGACAGCTCTTGTTTCGGGAACTCTGGCTACACAGGTACTCACCATAACAAGACAAAAATAAGCCAGTATCTGCCTGGCTTACACATCCAGGCAGGCACATCCACAAACTACATGCCTATATACACCTAATTTTCAGCATGAAAAGACACATGATAGGTTAAAAAAAATAATTAAAAAAAATGTATCTCCATGAACTCCTTCCCACCTAATCCGAAATATCGTACCAGCTCAAAATCATTAATAATAATATTATGATTATATAGTGTGCGATTACCTGCAGCGTCCCACTGAGCAGAGAGCGATGGGGTCTCCCACCACAGCCACCAGTGACTGCGCTCGAGTGATGGCGGTGTTCAGCAGCTTGTAGTTGGACAGGAAACCATAGTCCAGATCTTCAGTGGAGTCCTCCACCAACTGCTCCTTCCTCTTGATGGCCGTCTGCTTGTGTTTGCAGGTATGACGGGTGCGAACCGTACTCAAGAACAGCACTCGGAACTGCTTACCTACAGACCGGAAGAGATACATACTTCCTGACTTAACTTTTGGATTACCTCTGATTAGGTCACTCTTGTTTATTTGATGTCACATGCATTTGAGTCGTATAATCTATGCTATTTTGAAACAATGAAGCTTAAATTTATTTTAAGAAAACGTACTTAACGAATCAAAACATGGAGAACTGGTATGATTAGAAAGAATTAGGGGAATCAATAAATTATGAACAATTTACTGTCATTGCCTGATTACTATGTAATCATGTAATTCATAAAAAGTAACTAATCTGATTACAAGTATTTACAAATGTAATTTAATCTAATTACAAATACTTGGTTTTTGTAATCTGATTACATAATCCAGATTACATGTAATGTATTACTAACCAGCACTGCATGAAATGTACAGTACCTAATTTTGAACACATTTTAAACCTCAGAGGCCTTGACTTTTTATTGTATTGTATCCAACAATTAAACTAAAAAAATCAGTGACATAATTTGACAATCTGTTGTATTCAATATTCAATTCATTGGAGAAAAAATATTTTTTGATTATTAATTTATTGTAATTACTACCCACATTTTTCCTTGCAACCCTGTTACAGCATGATTTCCCCTTTCAAAAAGTAGGACACTCCTTAAAATTGTGACGCCCAAGAACTGACATCATTTAATAAATAATCTCATTCAATTTGATCAATTTTTACACAAATTGTCATGTTGACAGCATTCGTCAAGCTCAACCATTCAACCCTGCTACCAAAGTTATTTTAAGAATAATTATCAAATAAATATTTTTCCTTAATCTACGAAAATGTACGTTTATCAAGAACTATAAACCAAAATTTGGTCCCCTGTTACCCTTTGTGTGTGTGTGTTGTTTTTTTTTTTGTTTTTTTAATTGTATTTCCTGACTCCAGCCAGGTCTCCTAAGCAACCAAATTGGCCTGGTTGCTAGGGAGGGTAATCACATGGGGTAACCTCCTCGTGGTCGCTATAATGTAGTTCGTTCTCGGTGAGGCGCGTGGTGAGTTGAGCGTGGATGCCGTGGTGGATGGCGTGAAGCCTCCACATGCGCTATGTCTCCATGGCAACACGCTCAACAAGCCACCTGATAAGATGCACGGGTTGATGGTCTCAGACGCGGAGGCAACTGAGATTCGTCCTCCACCACCCGGATTGAGGCGAATCACTACGCCACCACGAGGACTTAAAAGCACATTGGGAATTGGGCATTCCAAATTGGGTGAAAAAGGGGAAAAAATAAATACAAAAAAATAAATTGTATTTCCTTGATTTTGTTAAATTACAATAATAAAAAAACCATATTCGCAAATCAAAAAACTTTTTCAAGCCTTACTTTATAACTTTCGTGTGGAAAGTTCCTATTATTTTCATATTAAAACACAATATAAACGTGATATAAAATGAGTATCTTTGACTCACCCTGGACATTGAGCACTCTCTCTACGCTGACTTCTGGCATTCTCTTTTTGCGGAGTTCGGCACGGATTCGGAAGACCTGGTCAGCGTAAGGAGAGACCACACCGATGCTCCCCTCATCCAGCTTCCCCCAAGCCACTGGCCATTTTTTCCTCATCTCCTCCACCCGCTCCACTATCTCAAACACCTGCACGTGCACAACACAGCATTCAGACAATACTAGAATACACCAAGTACTGAAATAAAGTACTACAAGTAACTTGTCAATCTGAATACTTATTACAAACAAAACCACAAAAGATTTATACCAAAATTTAGTCAGAAGTATATATTGCAAAAGTTTAAACTGTCTTAAAACACCAGTTCCAATCTGATTTCGGAAAGATACACTCAAAAAAAAAGGATTTTTGCAGGGTGTTTAGTTTACTTAAAATAAACTAAAGCAACACTATTTTAGAACATTTTGTCACAACTTGATCTCACTGTGTTCTATCCATTTAAATTTGTAAAACTGAAGTCTACTTAATCCTTTTGAGTTGGGACTACATGAATACTTTTTGTGGTGTTAACGTAGCATTGATGAAACTGGGCAGGGCATTTCCATTTACAATGCTTGTAGGCATTATGACCAAAACTGAACAAAAACTTGGCAGACAAATCAGAAGTGCTCCTTTTTGGTAATTTATTAATACAAATAAAAGTACAAACATAACAAAAAAACATCAAACTCATCAAATAGCCATCTTTTTTTGTCATTTGTTGTTGGAAAGCTCTCGAAGAGCAGATTACAACCAGTCTATTTGTTTTACTCACGGACAAAAATGTAGCGAGTAATAGCTAAGTATATGTTTTTGACATACATGTTTCATGTGAACAACTGTTGCTCATATGCCACCTTTTCACTTATAACTTCACAAAAAATAAACAGAACCTAGAATATCACATACCATTATTTAGAGGAGGTGATTATCTTTAAAACAAGCCCACACACAAAGTAATCGGATACATAGATCATTAGATAACCCACACGAAGTACAATGTGCACAAAGCATCTGGCTATCTGGCATCTTGCTATCTAGCTACAAACACATTAGAGTTCAGTCATCGGAAATGCTGTAGCGTCATGGAACGCTAAACCAATCGGATTGGGTTCAGATTGCTCCAACCAGTGGTGAGAGTCCTCTATATTTGGGCAGAGAGTCATGTGATCAATCACTCTAGGAACATATGGCCACCAGGAGATGGCGCCAAGATCATGACACAGACTAAATGATGACTCAAATGGCACAGAATAAAACTCATTCTGTGAAATCTCATTACTAAAATCATGTCTGCATGCTATGCAAACATTTAGTCACTGTTGTGTTTGCATGTGTAATTAGTTCTTATGTATAAATATTATGTTTTATTTGTTTTGAGAGACTTTTGGACACTTGGATAAATTAGTTTTGTAATGTTATAACTTTTGATTGCTTTGTCGTATCAACACAACATTTTACTCAGTTACAGTTGACATGACTGGGAACAAAACAAAAGCAGTTTTTCGGAGCCACCTTATTTACTCCCTGAGGTATATAATATCAAACAGAAGTAGTTTATTTTTGGCTCAAGTTTATTGATTTTGATACATTCTTATACTCTGAGCCTATTTCATTAAAACATTTGAAAAGTTTTCTTTAAAATGATACCAAACACTTGACCCTCCTTATTTTATTTTCTTATTGTCGAATTATAAGCCTTTAATTTTGGGTATGCAACTGAAACAAGAAATCTTTAAAAATACCCTCAGAGCTTAATGGGTTAAAAAGAGACTCTGTTAGGCTGGAGTTATGGGGGTGAAGAATGGCGCTTGTGCTTATGTTGAGGATGGACATTTACTTGGCTCTATAAGCAGTTGCTATTAAATTGACAGTGCAACAGTTTCACTGTCCTTACACTTGTTCACCTAGCAAATACTAATGATTAATAAAATAAATGAAGTTGGACCAACATGAGAAAATGAATACAATAAAGTAAATTTAATTTGAAGAACCAAATGAAGTTGAGTTAATACTACTATAGTAAATTGATTTGACCTAATCCAACTAAATTATGTAAATTTCTTGTAAAAACTCTCAAATTCAATTAAGTAACGGTAATAAATTAACAAGTGTAGTTTTATGTACTCTGTATAAAGTAAACTAGATATCCATGAGCAGAACTGTATATTTTGCTTTGTTTTCTGAATTATATCTGTGAAATAAGCAGTAATTCCAGATGGGCAGTAGTTCTGATTATAAAGTCTACAATCATTTCTCTCATTTTTAGTGCAGCCAGTTGCATACTGTCACTGCAGTAGGTGAATTGAGTTTTCTTCCATGCTAATATTATTGTGGTATCAACCATTTCAGATTTTCATTTCCCTAAACAGCAGGTAAAGACAAAATTAAATGTGGGTAGTCGTATTACATATTATTCAGACAGCCCTTTCCTGTCTAAGTGGGCGATTTTTCATCTAGAATAAGCTGCAAAGTGGACCAGACTTAAAAGAATAGCTCACCCTCACGTTTTTTCAATCCCATGTGACTTTCTTTTCTTATGTGGAACACAAAAGAAATAATGAATGCTCTGGTCAATCTTGCCAATGCAGTGGAAATTTATAGCTTAAAAAAGCACCAAAAAGTGTCATAAAAGTAGTCCATGCAGCATGTTTTAACTCTAAACAATGCAAGTTCTCACATGAACATGCAAGCTACTGTCAACGAGCTTCTCTCAAGCACTCATAAACACAAAAAGACAAAAAATGTTCATTTTTAAAGTGTCTTAAATTTCATGTTTTTCACCTTCAGAAAAACAGGTTTGGAATGACATGAGGGTAAGAACTAATTATGTTTGGGGGAACCACTAATTTAAATGCCGATAGTCACAAGTCTTGCTAACACTAAAATGTAAGGGATCCCGACAGAACAAATGTTTATTTATTGTCAGTGGTTATGTTGGGTTTACCTCAGCGTTGTTGTAGTAAGCCGTGCTGTTCTTCTCCTGCACGTCCTCTCCTCGTGCGGTGAAAAAGGTGAGAGGGTAGAAGTCCTTATGGGGCGGTTGCTTCCCACTGGCCATCAGTTTACCCTCATAGAAGAGCTCAGATGTATAACTGCAGTCAGCCAGAACAGATAGTCAGCACTCACTGCTTTAATAAGGTCATTCAGCAACCTCATTAACATAGAAAAACCTAACCCTAATTCTAAATCTATGGCAATCTAACCTAAACCTAATTCCAATTCTGGTTTATCACATCACACCTGGTTACAACACGTGTTAAGCTCTATCGACAGCATTTGTGACTAAAAATGATTTCATCTCGAACCTCATTTTCTTTTTTTAAAAGCAAAAAAAAAAAAAAACATATTTACATTAATGTACTTACAACAGAAATAAACAAGGCAATGCAATAAAAATTAAAATACACACTGTTTAGAAAACATTCACTTTCAAACCTTGTCAAATATCCAGTATATATTTTTATGCAATGAGTGGACTTTGAGATACGAAAAGTCTAAATTATTTTCTGTTGTAATTAACATAGTCACAAATTCTGTCGCGCTAAACTCAAACAAATATTTCCCTGCATCCATTTCACAGCAACTGGCTTTGGTTGAATTAGATAACACTCACTCAAACTTTCCGCAGGACAATATATGCAGATTTTATGCAAAATGATTCACTAAAAACATCTGCTCTTGCTGAAACCACTCCTATTCATTTTAATTAACATTTTGACACCAGAGCACTCCAGTCAAGGACATTTTAGTCATTTTTCTGACTTCTGAAGAGTTCAAAGCACCAAAAGGTATCAAGAATGGAGGGGTGAGCTTAGAGGAAATGCCCAAATGCATCCAAAACAGACTGTCACTTAATTTATACAGCCCCAGTGCTGGTGTCAACACTGCTCCTACAGTGTATACAGGTGTTCAATCTTTGTTCTGTTTTGTTAGCTCTTAATCCCAAAACACAAGTCTGGGAGCCCACACAGGGAACAAATGTGTTACAGTTGCCATTGAATGCGTGTGTATGTGTGTAACTATTCTCTGTATGTGGTGCCTTTTCTTTCCCTGAGGAAAATCCTCTCATATTTAGATATATTTATACATAATTATATATAGTGCATTGAAAAAGTACTCAGCCCCCAGTGCAGTTCAGTTTTCACCATTTTTGTGTCAGATTCAAAATTTAGAATATATTAAAAGTACGACTTTTTTCTCCAGTTGGTAAATAGTACTGTACATCATGACAAATAAAAAAAACATCACTCTGAACTACAGAAGTCAGTGGCTGTGACTGAAAATAATGTCCATGCCTCAACAATCTAAAAACTATTGCACAAAAAGGGGCTGTACGGGAGAGTGGCTAGGAAGAAGCCTTTGCTGAAGAAAAAAAAAAAAAGCACATGCTTGCCTGTATAGACTTTGCAATACTTCACTTGGAAGATACTGGAAAGATTTGGCAAAAGGTCTTGTGGTCTGATGAGACTGAAGTGGAACTTTTAAACAAACACTAAATGGTATAGGCCCTTTCCCACTGGCGGTACTAAAGCCCATTTTAGGTACTTTTCCCCAGGACTAGTACTTTGTCGCTTCCGCACCAAAGGAACTATAGTTCTTCAAAGGTGTCTTAGGGGACAAGTACTCCGGGGTAGGTACTTTTGGGGCATATAGGGACTGTGGCAGACTGTGGGAGGTGCTGCAGCCTGTGATTGGTCAAAAACCTATGACACAATTAGCTTTGAGAATCTCAAGGAGTCCACAGCCGCCTTTACCGGTAGTAAACAAACTAGCTGCTGGCCTGCTATGCAGATGTTTGTGCTAATTTTACAATTCCCTTACAGAAATAACATAAAACAAAGTATCCAAAGAAAATCACCCGTTTTACACGTGTGTGCAAGTGGTGAGAGCTGCTGCATGATTTCATCGGGGGATGATTTCAGTTCATCACATCTGTACTGTTTGTGCCGTGTGACAACACAGAAAATAAAGTAATTTCTGGATTATTACATCGATTTTTTCCTCGGATGACGAATATAAATAATCAGATGTTTATCGAGAGTGGGTAGTTGAACTGTATTCTACACTAAACCGTTAAGAAATCTAGTTTACGTGTGCTGAGTGACTCCAGCCAGGTCTCCTAAGCAACCAAATTGGCCCGGTTGCTAGGGAGGGTAGAGTCACATGGGGTAACCTCCTTGTGGTCGCTACAATGTGTTTCGTTCTCGGTGGGGCGCGTGGTGAGTTGAGCACGGTTGCCGTGGTGGATGGCGTGAAGCCTCTACACGAGCTATGTCTCCGTGGCAGCGTGCTCAACAAGCCACGTGATAAGATGCGCGGGTTGACGGTCTCAGACGCGGAGGCAACTGGGATTCGTCCTCCACCACCCCGACTGAGGCGAATCGCTACGCGACCACGAGGACTTAAAATGCACATTGGGAATTGGGCATTCCAAATTGGGGAGAAAAAGGGGACAAATAAAAAAATAAATCTAGTTTACATGAGGGAAGTATTGCGTGCCGGTTACTGCGTGGTTAATTTGCATCAAGACGTCTTTAAGTTAATGTGGAGTATTTCAGTACAGTAGTTAGTGCATTTTCAACATGTTGTCCGTGGAGTTCAGCGTGTGCTGCATGGTTAAAGAGCACTTTTGCCGCCTCGTCTCATCTCTCACTTCGGCTACAGTGACACTGCATACGGCCCTCATGTGCCCAGTTTAAACTGTAACCTGAAGACACAGGTTGCGTCTGAAAAGTGGAAAATGCTGCCTTTGGAGGCTGTATAAGGATGGAAATAAGGTGCTTTTTAAACTGTTCAGAGAGTTCCTTTCATCCAAAAACACTGTTGTTTAAACCATTAACTTATTAGGCAGCCGCCTACGTTTTCGGAATGCAGCCAAAGTTCGTATAAAGCAGCCCTATCGTTGTTGTTTAATTTTATGTTATTGTATAAATGTAAAAAAAAAAAAAAAAAACCCAGATCCAAACTTTAAGAAAAGGCACTGCATACGAAGAACAACAGAAGTAGAGGAACAAGAAAGGTTCACATGTGTGTACTTGCGTCAGCGCCAGCACAGCTCTAATGTTGTGTGTGTTTGCACGTATTTCTCCCCTCAGGAAGAGTGTGTGAAAATGTTCACACCTACTTGATGATCGCCTCATGTGAGCGGTAGTTTTCACACAGCAGGATCCTGCAGGGGTATTCAGATGGGTAATGCTCGTACAGACGGTCCAGCAGGGACACGTGCAAGTTCCTCTCTCGCGCAAACTCACTGTATACAAACGGACTCAGCTGCAGGAGACAGTAAACACAGCAGATTCATGATTACATGCGTTAAATTAGCTGCAATACAGCAATACAATTCACTTCATAGCTGATGTGTGTCATTTTTTTATATGTTAAAACACTTTCTCATATCTCAGCTTAACATGCAAAGGACTGAGCCGTGAAACTCCACATGGTGCATTCTGATAGGTCATTTGAACATGTTATCTGTTAGCCAATCAACTTGCGTACTCTCACTTTGTCGAACATTTAAATTGCATCAGTTGTTTGCAGGTTAGCCGGATTCACTGCAGTGCACTACGAGAGTTTTCTCTTTGAAATCATCCTCCTACCCAGAATCACTTGTCTAGATCTGCTTCAAAGGGATTTTATGCACGTCTAATCATGCAGCAGCAGTGTTAGCAGATCTAGCCCATCAAGACCAAACCTACCAACTTGTCATATCCATTATAACACCTTACATTTATTCTGAGAGGTGTCATGACTGAACTATAAGTAAGCCATCTGCAGGTTACTTTCCCTTAAAAGTGTAAAACTGTGGCACTATCAAAACATTCCTCTGCTTGTTTGAACGTTGCGTCAAGCCAAACACAACAACATGTAGCTTACAATTCTCAGTTGCCTCCGCTTCCGAGACCGTCAATCCGTGCATCTTATCATGTGACTTGTTGTGCATGACACCACGGAGACTCACAGCATGTGGAGGCTCATGCTACTCTCCGCGATCCACGCACAACTTACCACGCACCCATTGAGAGCGAGAACTACTAAACCCGACCTCGAGGAGGTTACCCCATGTGACTCTACCCTCCCTAGCAACCGGGGCCAATTTGGTTGCTTAGGAGAACTGGCTGGAGTCACTCAGCACACCCTGGATTTGAACTTGTGACTCCAGGGGTGGTAGTCAGTGTCAGTACTCACTGAGCTTAACATATTTAATGTTATAGCCAAGGTTACACTCTGATACATGGCAACTCAGAGAAAAGAAAAAGTGTAAATCAAGTCAAGCCATTTTTATTTGTATAGCGCTTTTCATAACACACATCATTTCAAAGCAGCTGTACAGGAAATTATGCATTAACAGAAAATGAAACTGTAATATCTATAAAGTCTTCACTGTGTAGTTTGATTAAATATGATTGTAAATTGTGTATAAAAATTTAATAATAATTGTATTTAGAACCCCTGTGCGCAAGCTGAAGGTGACTGTGGCAAGGAACACAAAACTCCATAAGTTGTTTGCTAATGGAGAAAAATAACCTTGGGAGAAACCAGGCTCACTGTGGGGCCAGTTCCCCTATGTCTAAACAACATGAATATAATGCCAATATTAGTTGTTTGTGTGCAGTGCGAGTCATGGTTTTAAATTTGTAAATTAAGTAAGTGTTAAGGTCCAGTTAAAAAAAAAAAAAAAAAAAAAAGATAATCAGAACATAGCTGAAGTTTCACAGCTATGCGGAGCAGGATTTTGGACCAATGAGATTTCTCTGTGGGTGGGGCTTTAGAGAATTAAAAATAATAATAAAGAAACCAAAAAATAGAAACCAAGAGACTGTCAACATGTTGTGTAAGAGAAAGAAAGTCATACAGGTTTGGAACAATACGAGGATGAGTAAATGATGATATCTTATGAATTTCATTATAAATGAAATATTCCTTGAATTTAGTAGTCAACCAATATATTGACTAAAATTGAGGCTTTTTAAATATTTTAAGTGAATTATGTGTAATTATGGTGCAAAATAGATGCTCACTTAATTTCAGCAATTTTGTGTACATGTCATTGCCTATTAAAAACACATTAGAAAATGTGCTCTAAATATTTACTCAGTTAAAATCATCAAGGAAACTGCACACCAAATTAAAAAGTTTAAACAAATCAAAAAGACATTTACTGTAAGTGGTGTAAACTAGTGTTTAACCCTCCTATTCTGTTAAACAAGGGCTGCTTTACTGTTCATGGTCATTTTTGACCGGAAACAGTACAGGTGAAACTAATTTTTTTGTATGAAATGGTAAAAAAACAATTCTTCCCTGAAGTAAAAACAATAAAATTATGCACTTCTTTTGGGATGATTTTTTTTTTTAGATCTTATTTACCTATACATTTCTCGATTTCAGCATTGATTTGCATTTGCAAATAAGCAAATTTATGAAACTTCACTACAATGAAAACCTACACTTCTACAATTTGAAAAATGAACAAAATGTGAGAATATGTCATGTATTGGGGGAAGATTGCAGCCATCTGGTAAAAAAAAAGAAAAATAACATGACTTCAAAAATCATGTTATGACAATAATAGCCAGTATATGGCTGCAGTGTTCTATGCAGCCACCTACTGTGTAGTAATTCTACATTTTATTACAAGTTATGCATTTGGATATATATTTATACATTATCAAAATAATGTATTTAGACATTATCAAACTATTATGTCAAAGTTCAGCATTTTTTTTTTTATAACTGTTTTGAAGTGTCCGTTTTTGTAATAATGTCACATTAAAATCAAATCAAATCAAATCACTTTGTCACACAGCCATATACACAAGTGCAATGGTGTGTGAAATTCTTGGGTGCAGTTCCGATCAACATACAGTCGTGACAGTGATGAGACATATACCAATTTACAATAACATCAAATTAACACAGCACAATTTAAACATCTGATATACACATAATTACACTCAACAATATACAAATAATAACATACACTGTACAGTATACAATACGCTGTTTTTGTTTTTTTTGTTTTTTACTATATAGATACACATTATTCAATAAAAATTAAAAATTAAAATATATATAAAAAAAGTATATATATATATATATAGAATGTACAGTATTGTACTGTATTGACATTCAGGCTGTCGGTTGATAGTCAGTTGTTAAGAGACATAATATAATAATAATATAATTTATGACAGTCCGGTGTGAGATATAAGAGTAAGGGTAATAAAGTGCGATGCTGATGTATATTGATCATGAGAGATCAAGAGTTCAGAAGTCTGATTGCTTGGGGGAAGAAGCTATTATGGAGTCGGCTGGTGCGGGTCCTGATGCTGCGATACCGCCTACCTGATGGTAGCAGTGAGAACAGCCCATGGCTCGGGTGGCTGGAGTCTCTGATGATCCTCCGAGCTTTTTTCACACACCGCCTTGTATATATTTCCTGGAGGCAGGGAAGCTCACCTCCGATGATGTGTTTGGCAGTTCGCACCACCCTTTGCAGTGCTTTGTGGTTGTGGGCGGTGCTATTGCCGTACCAGGCGGAGATACAGCCAGTCAGGATGCTCTCCACAGTGCAGGTGTAGAACCATGTGAGGATGTGGCGGTTCATTCCAAACTTCCTCAGCCATCTCAGGAAGAAGAGGTGCTGATGAGCCTTCTTCACAACGACTTCAGTGTGGATGGACCATGTGAGTTCCTCAGTGATGTGGACACCCAGGAACTTGAAGCTGCTGACTCTCTCCACTGGTGCTCCATTGATGGTGATGGGACTGTGTTCTCTGTCTTTTCTTCTGAAGTCCACCACAAGCTCCTTTGTCTTACTGACGTTGAGGGAGAGGTTGTGCTCCTGACACCAGTGTGTCAGAGTGTGTACCTCCTCTCTGTAGGCTGTTTCATCATTGTCAGTGATCAGACCTACCATCGTCGTGTCATCAGCAAACTTAATGATGGCATTGGAGCTATGTGTTGCCACACAGTCATGTGTGTACAAGGAATACAGTAGTGGGCTGAGAACACAGCCCTGTGGGGCTCCAGTGTTGAGGATCAGCGATGAGGAGATGTTGCTGCCTATTCTAACCACCTGGCGTCTGCTTGACAGGAAGTCCAGGATCCAGCTGCAAAGCGAGCTGTTTAAGCCCAGAGCCCGGAGTTTCTCATCTAGCTTGGAGGGCACTATGGTGTTGAATGCTGAGCTGTAGTCTACAAACAGCATTCTCACATAAGTGTTCTTTTTTTCCAGGTGGGAGAGAGCAGTGTGTATTGTAGATGCAATGGCATCATCAGTGGAGTGGTTGTTGCGGTAAGCAAACTGCAGCGGGTCAAGATTGAGTGGCAAGACAGAGCAGATGTAATCTCTGATTAGTCTCTCAAAACATTTGCTGATGATGGGGGTCAGAGCAACAGGACGCCAGTCATTTAAGCAAGTTATTTTTGATTGTTTTGGAACAGGCACAATGGTGGATGTTTTAAAGCATGTGGGGACTACAGACAAAGAGAGGGAAAGGTTGAAAATGTTCGTAAAAACACCAGCCAGCTGGTTCGCGCACGCTCTGATGACGCGGCCCGGAATGCCGTCTGGGCCCGCGGCTTTGCGGATATTCACCCGTCGGAAGGATCGGGTTACATCCGCTACAGAGACGGAGAGTGAACTAACCTCTGTAGCTTCAGCCGCGAGAGCTCTCTCCGCGAGGGCGGTGTTATTTCCCTCGAAACGAGCATAAAAAGTATTTAGCTCATCCGGTAGAGAGGCAGCGGTGTTCATGGTGGAGTTTTTATTCCCTTTAAAGTCCGTGATGATGTTAATTCCCTGCCACATGCTTCTAGAGTTGGTGGTGTTAAACTGTCCTTCAATCTTGCTCCTGTACTGGCGTTTTGCTGTTTTGATAGTTTTTCGGAGGGCATAACTGGCTTGTTTATGCTTCTCCGCGTTCCCGGAATTAAAAGCAGAGGTCCGCACATTAAGTGCCGCGCGAACATCGCTATTGATCCACGGCTTCTGATTCGGATAGATTCGTACAGTTCTGGTCGGAATCACTTCCTCTACGCACGTTCTGATGAAACACATTACGCTATCAGCGTAAAGCTCGATGTCGTCATCAGAGGCGGACCGGAACATCTCCCAGTCCGTGTGATCAAAACAGTCTTGTAGCATGGAATCTGATTGGTCCGACCAGCACTGGATCGTTCTGAGGGTGGGTGCTTCCTGTTTCAATTTCTGCCTGTAAGCGGGCAGAAGCAGAATGGAAGAGTGGTCCGATTTGCCAAATGGTGGGCGGGGGAGGGATTTGTAGCCATCCCGGAACGGAGAGTAGCACCAGGATTTGTTGATCATAAAACATACACCACCTCCTCTAGTTTTACCTGAGAGGTCTTTCGCTCTGTCCGCTCGGTGCATGGAGAACCCTGCGGGTTCGATGGCTGAGTCTGGAATCTCCGCAGACATCCAAGTTTCCGTAAGGCAGATAATGCAGCAGTCCCTCGTCTCTCGTTGGAAAGAGATCCACGCTTTCAGCTCGCAGAGCTTGTTATCCAGAGACTGAACATTTGCCAGTAGAATAGTGGGTAGCGGGGGTCGATTTGCGCGGCGTCTTACTCTGATAAGAACGCCGGCTCTGTTTCCCCTTTTCCTCCTGCGTTTCCGCGGCCGTGCTGCCCAGACAAAGGGCTCCGCTGGCGTGTTTGTAAACAGCGGGTCGGCATTGAGGAATGTGAAGTCCGGTTTTCGGTGTGAGATCGCTGAACCAATGTCCAAAAGTGTTTGTCTGTCGTAGACAATAAGGCAGACAACATCCAAGACAAAAAACATAAGAATTGTAAACAACACAAACAAAACATTGCTATGTTGTGTCGGAGCTCGCAACGCAGCAGCCATACTCGGCGCCATCTTGAGCAAATGTATGCTTACAGTCAAACCTGACCTGGAGTTACAAAGAGAAGTCATGCCAATCATTTATTTCAAATATTATATATTTTTTTTACTCAAAGTAAATTAATAATAATGTCAAGAAAATGAACAGTAATAAACAGAAATGAACAGCAATAGACTGTAAAAATAAAATGTGTGTATAAAACAGAGAACAAAGCCTGAGTCTTCTGTGTGTGCGTATGTGTGTATGTGTTGTGTTCCACGTTCTGCCATCTGGCTGTGTTAGTCTCACCCATTTTATGTGTGTGTGTGTGTGTGTGTGTGTGTGTGTGTGTATCATGGTCTCTCCCCCCTCCCCCCTTTATGTGTGTGTTCTGCATTGTGGCTGATTTATTAATTTTATAAAAAAAAAAAAAAAAAAAAAAAAAAAACAGCTCTGTTTTTTGTCTTTCCCATTCATTTTAATTTGGTCGGTCAATTTTGACCGTGAACGGTAGAGGTGTTTCTTTTATTTTAATGACCACTTAGAATTCTTGAATCAAGTTTTTTTTATTTTTTTTATTGTTTTTAGATGGCTAGTGGAGGAAAAGTCACCAAGTCTTGTTCTGCTTAGATACAGGAAACCATTTTTATTACATCAGAAAAAGTGATTTCGGTCAAAAAAAGACTAACACTATAGGAAGGCTAAAAGTTTGGTCCTGACTACGTTTGTCCTGATGGAAACCTTTGTAATAATTTATTTTGGAATACTGTTTTGTTTATAGGCTAGTTTTGCAACTCTTCAGAGTTAATCGATGACTATGAACTTTAGATCTCTTATTTGTTCATTTATTTAATCTTGTGGATGTGGTGTGCAACATACTTGACACTTTTGATGCAACGCACCCACTGAACTCTAATTCCTAATTTTGGGGTAGAACAAGTTTAGTTTTTTGTAAAATTCTTAAGATGAGGAGACACAGGTGAGGTGAGATGAATAATTAATGCTGCAGGAAGTGAGTGGGGTTATGAGGTTTCTATCTAAAGGGCATTTAATTAGAGGTCCATTGGTTCCACTCGGGCTACGCTGGTTCTATAAAGACGGGAGTCAGACACTAATGTGACACCGTCTGTAGAGTGAGGCCAGCGCGAGAGACGAGATGTGACAGTGTGGAGAGCCTGTTGCCCTGTTTAGAGAGAATTCTGGGTTGAGCTCAGAGCACCGTCATCAGTGTTGGGTCGACTTCTGATCCAGTGTTAATAAGCAGAAATCTTAAGTGCTCTCTCCTCTAAGTGTTTCATGAAGAAAGAAACTCGAATCTGATGAGGTTTGCAGGAGGAATTTCTTGCTTTAAATGTAATGATTAGCTGAGAACAAACTTTTAAAACATTTGATGAGGAAAACATTTGAGAAAGTGATCATGAAGAAAAATGAAAGCTCCACGAGCGCAAATAAGATTTGAGTGTTTTGGGGAAGATTTTCAGAAAATAATGACTTAAATTCCAGTATAATAGCCAATAAGGCGATCATCATATGGCTTAAGAAAGACTAGCACACACGTCATATGGATTATTCTTATGAAGCCTTATTTTCAATTATACAGAAGAGCAGCTTGCACATTCTGACATCTTATTTTGTGTTTCATGGACAAAAGTCACATTTTGTTGAATAAATTATGTTATGTTATGTGAATCCACTACATGGCACATTATTTCTTGATTTTTTGTCCATTAAAATTTGATTGGATTTTGAAAAGTGGGCTAGGATATTATTGGTAAATATTATTTTTCCTGCCCATGTGACCTTGGTTATGTTATGCATTTATGTATAAATTGTCTTAAAATCTGGTTTAATCTTCATCTAAGTCCATTTTAACTCGCAACACACAAATTATTTTATTGTTCTTGCACATACTGAATACATCATTCAAACAATCACAGTGTAGCTTGGAAAAAGTATGTGAACCCCTAGCCTAATGATGTCAACAAAAGCTAATGAGGAAAAAAAAAAACCTGGCATATAATGAATGAAACGCGATTGGAGGTGCTGGTTAGAGCTACTTTGACTTATAAAAAGCACTCAAACATTGAGTTTATTATTCACAAGAAGCATCTACTGACGTGGCCCAAGCCTCGCAAAAAAAAGAGATCTCAGAAGACCTATGATCAAGAATTGTTGCATTGTAATCCTTTCCAGCTTTATGCAAAGTTTTCTCAAAGAGTTTAGATATTCATCTGCCCACAGTTAGACAAATTGTCTATCAATGGAGATTATTTAGTACTGTGGCTACTCACCCTAGAAGTGGCCGTCCAGCCAAGATGACTCAAAGGGCACATCGCAGAGTGCTCAATGAGGTAAAAAAGAACCCAAGAGACCTAAAGTATATGGAAAAAAAATAAACAGGCATGGTGTCCATGGCAGGACACCATGAAAGAAGCCACTGCTTTCCAACAAAAACAATGCTGCACACCTGAAGTTTGCTAAAGACCACCTTGACATGCCACAACGCTATTGGGAAAATGTTTTGTGGACTGATGAAAGCACTTGTTCTGCTTAGATAAAGCACTACATATGGCATAAAAAGGGCACCACATGCCAACGTGAAAACATCATCCCAACGGTGAAGTACGATGGAGGAAGCATCATGATTTGAGGCTGCTTTGCTGCTTCGGGCCTGGACCGCTTGCCATCATCGAGGGAAAAATGAATTCCCAAGTTTAACAAGATATCCTACAGGATAATGTCAGGGTGGCTGTGCGCCAGCTGAAGCTCAGTAGAAGCTGAGTGATGCAGTAGGACAATGACACTAAACATCAAAGTAAATCCACTACAGGATGGCTTCAAAAAATAAAATCCACCTTTTGGAGTGGCCCATTCAGAGCCCAGATCTTAACCCAATAGAGATGCTGTGGAATGACCTCAAGAGAGCCGTTTACACCAGACATCCTAAGAATATGGCTGAGCTGAAGCAGTTCTGTAAGGAAGAATGGTCCAAATTTCCTTCTGAACATTGTGCAGGTCTAATCTGAAACTACTGGAAATGCTTGGATTTAATTAATGGTTGCTCCTCCTTTGGCAGCAATAACCTCAACCAAGGGTTCACTTTTTCCACAGCACTGTGAATGTTTAATGGGATGTGTTCAATAAAGACATGAAATATCATAAATGTTTGTGTGTTTTTAGCTTAAGCACATTTTACAGACAAGTGTTTGTCTATATTTGTGACTTTGAAGACGAGATCACATTTTATGACCAATTAATGCAGAAAACCAGCTAATTACAAATGGTTCACATACTTTTTTCTTGCCACTGTATATTGATGAAATATTACGAAAAACGCTTTTCTATATAAACAGAAAAACTGTGCACCAATGAATCGTGCACAATAACACCAAGTACATGCATTAAGAGAACACATTTTGGTTTCTTGGTAACTAATTTTTTGAAATCGCATTATTTTTTGGCTTCCTGCTTAAGTGACTCTTTCCTATGTGGCAGTTCTCACTCATGACATCATAATTCATGTACCTGCATGTGATCTCCTGCCAGCACGATGCGAGTGCCCTTAGTGGCCAACGCCAATGGCATGATGGTCTCGCACTCCATGGCTTGAGCGGCCTCGTCCAACAGAATGTGTGTGAAGATCCCTTTACAAACACAAAAAATGAAATATTCATTACATGGAGCTTCACAGGAACAGCCATTAATAATAGATAACACAAACACACCAACCATTAACACAAAAGGGTCAGCCATTAGGTTCTGTAGAGGAGGTTCTGCACACAGTATCAGTCTCTCTCAGAGATGTTGGTTTGGTCTGCACGAGTGTGTGAGTGTGTGTGTGTGTGTGTGTGTGTGTGAGTGTGAGATTGATAGATAACTCATTGATACGTCAATAAAAACAAAAATTTTATTGTATTATATAAATGTCAGCATTGAATTCACTGCTGTTTAAATATCGTTCACCCATAATTCGTTTGCATCTTCACTCAAAAATCTTCATGGAAATCTCTGTTTGCCATTTTACATTTTTGAAAGTGTTTAAAAATATATCTAGGTAAATACTGCTGTTTAATACGGTGCATGTATTGTTATATTGGTGCATATAAATGAATACAAAGAAGAATTAATTTAAACATTTTAATTTAGTGGAAATCATGCCTTGATTATTTTTAAGTAAATTTTTTTTTTGTTCCTTCTTGAATTAAACGTTTTGAATCAAACTGGTATTAATGACTGTTTTGGTTTAAATCACCGTTTCAGAGCGATTACAAACATTAAAAATCGCCAAAGGCTGAAGAATCGAGATTGTTTGTTTTATCTCAGTCCTGCATGTAATCACACCAAAATTGGCCTCCTTTCTCCAAACACACAAACAAACATGACCAAAAGGAATAAAAACACAAAAGGTTTGTGTCAGTGAAGGGAATAAACTCCCAAAAACCCAAAGCACTAAGACAAAAATCAGCAGTAATGACTTTAAATGAAGGGATAAGAACAGGGGAGAGACAAACGAATAGAGACGACAGCACTGGGTGTTAATGATGCTGTGATGTTAATGATGTTAGATGGGCGAGCTGCATCTCTTAGCAACAGATGATCCTGCACACAGACACACTGGAGGAGGAAATTAGCCTCTCCTAATAAACTGCTGCAGATCGCTCCAGCAGGAGGAGTTTAATGCGGCCACTTTCAGCTGTGACTCGCTTCTGTTATGTCTTTGTTTTAATAAGATGCGTGTAGTTATGAAACCAGCTGCAAGTCTTGTCTTTAGCATGCTGACAGCAGGAAGAACAAAAATACAGAGTGAAACAAGGAGAGAAGTCGTGTATAGAGATAGGCCGATAATCGGTTTGACCGATATTTTTTTACCGATATTTACACTTTTTCCAGTTTGTCAACACTGGGTCTACCGAGAGTACGGTCACTGACTCTTGAGTTAATCTTAAGTGAAAAAGTGTAATAATTTAAGACAATATAGATGCCATTTAGGTCATAAACCAATGTGCAATTACATTAATAGGTTGGCCAGGAATCCCACACTTAAACCAACATGTTTCCATGACCTTTGCAGTCATTTGTGACATGGAAAAGGGTTTTAAAATATCATTTCCATTAAGAGTATATACTGTATGTATATTATATATATATACACACACACACACACACACACACACACACACACACACACACACACACACACACACACTCACTGAGCACTTTATTAAGAACATTATGGTCCTAATAAAGTTCCTGTCATGGTCTTCTGCTGTTGTAGCCCATCCGCCTCAAGGTTCAACGTATTGTGCATTCTGAGATGCTGTTCTTCTCACTACAATTGTACAGAGTGGTTATCTGAGTTACCATAGCCTTTCTGTCAGCCCGAACCAGTCTGGCCATTCACTGTTGACCTCTCTCATCAACAAGGCGTTTCTGTCCACAGAACTGTCGCTTACTGGATGTTTTTTGTTTTTGGCACCACTCTAAGTAAACTCTAGAGACTGTTGTGTGTGAAAATCCCAGGAGATCAACAGTTACAGAAATACTCAAACCAGCCCATCTGGCACCAACAAACATTCCACGCTCCAAATCACTGAGATCACATTTTTTCTCCATTCTGATGGTTGATGTGAACATTAACTGAAGCTCCTGACCTGTATGATTTTATACACTGCTGCCACACGATTGGCTGATTAGATAATCGGATGAATAAGTAGATGTACAAGTGTTCCTAATAAAGTGCTCAGTGGATGTATTTATATATACACTATGTGTGTGTGTGTGTGTGTGTGTGTGTGTGTGTGTGATATATATATATATATATATTAGGTTGATTTTATAGGGTGTATGTGTGCTCACCTGGCTCCAGGTCAAGCTGGCAGAGGTACTGAGATGTGCTGAGTGTGACCACAACCACACGGTGGCGCTCCACATCCTGCTGCGTGGGCATCTGGAAGGTGAAATAAGCTCCAGAGATCAGACAGTACTGCTGCACCACCGGATGCACCGTCTTCACCCAGCGGTTTCTGAAATAAACCCTAAACGAACACACAAACACAACAGGAAACAGCATTCAAAATACATTTAAAGTCCGTAATTTGACATATTTCTCAGTGAAACAATATTGATAGGAAAGTTTTTGTTGCCAGCTTATATGGCTATTTTTATGGCGCAATCTAGGTTATTACAGTGGAAAGTAATGTAGGGCAGGAGTTATTTTTAGTACTAAAATGCATTGCAAGACTTGAATTTTTGCTTTGGATATGAATGATACCATGTGTGGCTTGTTGAAGTGAGGTGTGCCATTACTTTTCTAAGCAATCAGATTTAAACCTGCTGGACAATAAAGCAGGCATACAAATACCACAGACTTACATTGAAGCAGAGACCGATCCATATCTAGAATATCTATACTTGGAGGTTAGCTCTTTTGACTTGGGCCCATAAGCAACCACTAAGCAACCACAAAGGGTAGCCTAGCAACTGCATATGTAATTAACTAAATACCTTAGCAACCAAATAATAATGCCCTGGCAACTACCCTCAACAATTTGCAGTGTGAAGCTAGTTTGCATTGTCTTAAGAAAAAGTAAAAATGTGGCTGGTTAATATTTTCTTCTTACCCATGTAGCCTTTGTTATGTCAGGAAAAAAGTTTTGTTTCAGAATAAAAAAAATCATTCAAATAATGTGTACCAATGAATCATGCACAATCAGACCAGGAACATTTAAGAAATGTTGATTTCTGAAGGGCATAGTATGTGGGACAAGACGGATGAGAGACTTACATATGCACTACTGTGCATTTAAAAATAACCTGGATGACTAATAACACTTATAACTAATTTCTTTTTTACAATGTCCGTTTAGAAGGGCTAAAGAAAGACACCTCAATCTATATCCAGTCTATAAGGGATAGTTCATCCAAAAAACTAAATTCTATTATTTACTCACCCTCGTGTTCCAAACCTGGACTTACTTTAGTCCATGGAAGACAAAAGGAAATGTTAGGCAAAGTCTTAGTCACCATTTACTTGCTTTGTATGGAAAAAAGATGCAATGAAAGTGAATGCTGACTGAGGCAGACAGTCCCTAACATGCTACTAAATATCTCCTTTTGTGTTCCACAGAAAAAAGAAAGAACATGAGGGCGAGTAAATAATGACTGAAATGTTATTTTTGGGTGACGTGCGTTACCTAAGAGGTCGTGCGTGTGGATTGCCAGCCTCCACGTATGGATGGAGGTAATCTTTAATGTACAAATCTGCTGCACTGTTTGAATGGGTGCAAATCAGAACCCTGAAACAAAGAAACAAACAGTAATTAAAACAATAATCATAACCACCATCATCATTTGTATTTTAGGTAGGACCAACAACAAGAAAAAGCTCTCTCTCCTTCAATATACGGTAACGTTGCATAAATCTGTATAAAAACTGGTAAATATCTTAACCTTTAAAACTTGAAGTTTTCTGTGTTTTAAATGACTTTTCTGAATGAATACAGGAATGTTCTGAATTTAATACAACACAGAATCTGTAACATGCTGTGGATTACCACAGTAAATCATTTCACCTTCCCCCTTAGATTGTAAAAACTTTTCTAGGAGGTTGAACTTCTAGTTATATGCTCCAAACATAATTCTTGTGGATGGAGTTTTCTTTATGCATACAGCATTCTGCATATAGCCAAGTCACTTCCCTTACTGTTATGCTTGTGTGTATCGAGCAAAATGTTTACCGGCTTTACATGAGTTGAAATAAGGAATATAACTTTGCATAGACAAGGTACAAATACAATCACACTAATCTCATATTAACATATAATAATTAACTCTTGTCTCTATATTTTTGAAACAGTGTGTATTTTAAGCTTTATTATGTTGCAATGTCTTGCCCCATAGACTTCCATTGTAAGTGCATTACTGTAAATACTGCAATTTGTTTTTGTTATACAGCATTGTGAAGTGTGCTCTTGCTCACCGTGAGTCAGGCTGTTTAAGGATGTGTTTGACCGCCTGGGCCAGCGTGAAGGTTTTGCCTGTGCCATAGGGTCCGATGATAAGCACCGGCGGAAGGTTGATGGAGAGGGGGGTGGTGATGGCTAGAACAGCCTCCTTCTGCTTGGCGTTCAGACGGGGATCAAGCTGCTCATCCCACTGCCTGTGGCGCAGAAGAGGAACAACTTTCACACTACAAGCACACAACCATGCTCTCAAACACAGCTGTCACTTACAGTAACAGAGCCATCTGAGAGTGAACTGCTGCTGGAGTGAAGATTATTCACATCATGTGTCATTTCACATTTTAGCTCAATATAAAATGGGGGATTCTTCAATTAAGATCACTTGACAACTTGAAATCTTGAAATATTAAACTTTTTCAAACTAGGTTATCTATAAAGATCTGGTCAAGGCCTTGATCAACTTTCTAGTAAATGTAATGTCTGGTGGTGTGGATTTTTAATATTGTGTGTGTGTGATGGTAAAGACGTGTGATGATGATGACTTGTGATGGTGGTGACAAGTGACATGTGATGGTAATGAAAAGTGATGGTAATGATGGACGATGGGAATGATGAGTGACGGGAATTATGGGAATGACGAGCAATAGGAATTATGGAAATGACGAGCAATAGGAATGATGGGAATGGCAAGCGCTGGGAATGATGGGAATGGCAAGCGCTGGGAATGACGTGCGATGGGAATTATGGGAATAACGTGTGATGGTAAAGACACGCGATGGGAATGCTGTGTGGTGGTAAATACGCATTGTTGGAATGACGGGCAAAGGGAATGATGGAACTGACACACACTGGGAAAGATGTGCGATGGGAATGCCGTCTGGGGATAAAGACGAGTTGTGGGAATGACACGCGATGAGAATGATGTGTTATGAGAATGATGGTAATGAAGCGCGAGGAGGAATGACGAGTGACGGGAATGATGGAAATGACGAGCGATAGGAATGACAAGCACTGGGAATGACGTGCGATCGGAATGATGGGAATAACGTGTGATGGTAAAGACGTGGTCGAAATGACGCGTGATGGGAATGCCCTCTGGTGGTAAAGACGCGTGGTGGGAATGACGCGCGATGGGAATGAACTGCAATGGGAATGACACATGATCGGATTGACATGCAGTGGGAATGATGTGACTAATATGCACTGGGAATGATGCGCGCTGGGAACTGTTAATACTTTCCATGATCAATTGTTTTTTTTGTTTTTTTTTTTACTTTTTTTGAAAAACTCAACTGTTCTCTAAAATGCTTGGTATGATCGTAATGACGTAATGAGTATTGGGGACAGCGCTTCTTTGTTATAAAATCGTGTTTTCAAATCATGTTGGAATTTACTTTTTTTTTTTTTAAGTTCTTAGTGAAAAGCGCAAAGTAGAATTTCTCTGATTTTAGGCTGATTTTCACAAAATCTTTCAAGAAATACATATTTAACCCCAAATCAATACAAAATACATAATGGTCCTAAAAATAGGCTTAATTATCTTTAAGGTTTTTTTGCATTGTGACATTATTTTCAGGAAACTTAAGCACATTTTACCCCCTAATTCTCATTACCTCAATGCATCTGGAAATTTTGCTTTTAATACTTTCAATGTTTACATTACATTAAGGAGTATTATCATAATAACCATCTTTTTTTCACACATTGCGGTTGTGAGTTTTGGGTGTTACAATTTGCACAACTGTCATGAAAATAACATCGCAACATAGAAAATCTTAATGCCCCTAAAAACAAGCTTAATTTTCTATATGCAAAATATACTTTCTTGTTTGTTTCTTATGATTTTGGAAATTGTCTTGACAGGTTTCGTAACAACATTTTTTAAAGATTTATTATAGAGGGGAGGTCGAAACGTCTGAATGGGGGACAAGCACATTATAAATTAAATTCTTGCAAATGTAACATAAATAAGGTAAGAAATGAATTTACTCATTCAGGGTCTTGTGTGTGTGCTGGTACCTGTTGGGACTCCAGGGGATTGTGGGAGTGAGGCCGACATCTGGAAACAGGATGCCGTTATCTCTGATGCGATCCAGAGCATAGTGCATCTCACACAGAGGAAGCCTGTTCAACTGAAACTGCAGCTCCACCTGCATCCAAACACACACTCCTGCTTTTTAAACACACTCTGCACGCTTTACTGTATTTACACACCTTTTACACACTTTGTTTTTACCAATGCCACATGCTCAAGCAAAACTTCAAACTAACCATTAAAACATTTTTTTAAAGGAATAGTTCACATGAAAAAAAAAATTATGTCAAATCTGAATGACTTTTAGGATAACTGATACGATAGCTAAGAATATAGCACACAAGTTGTATGGACTACTTTCAATGATAATTTTTGGTGCATTTTGTGTGTGTGTGTGTGTGTGTGTGTGTGTGTGTGTGTGTGTGTGTGTGTGTGTGTGTGTGTGTGTGTGTGTGAATTTTGTCTTGACAGCACATTCTACAAGACATCGCCTCAGAAAAAAAATTAGTCATACTGGTTTGGAACAATATGAGGGTGAGTAAATGATGGCATGACAGAATTAAAATTTTTGGCCAAATTATTCCTTAAGTAATGAAAAAGGTGCCTTAAACTGTATTTTTGGTCCTATTTGTGGCTATGGGAATGAATCCATTATCCTTCAACCACAGACTTGTTGTTCCAGAACATTACAAGGGTTCTGAAACGTTACAATAACACTGTGTAACAATTTTTTATTTAATTTTTTGGTTCCTGGGTAGTAAGTGTTATTTCCTAATTGCTTATGCCTCAAAAGTATAGAAAATGGCTATTATTCCCCACAAACTTTGCTTTTGTGACCAGGACAGTGATATTTTGAAATGTACCTATTTCCAATGAGAAAACGGGCGAATGTGTGTCTTTTCGTTCACATAAAGTCAGAAAAAAACAACATATGAATCCAAATAAAAATGTATTTATACTAAAGTAATACAAAAATGACTACAAAAGATTTAGAAGTGAGTAGTTTTTCCGATATTTACGATTATACTGTAAATCACTTTCACGAATGAGCCCCCAAATGTAGTCTCCCATCATGTTCTCGTTATACTGTCCTTGGTAGCGGCGTTCAAATTCCAGTATATCCTGATGGAAGTGCTCGCCTTGCTCCTCCAAATACGCTCCCATGTTCTCCTTGAATTTATCAAGATGAGCATCAAGGATATGGACTTTGAGGGATTTCAGAGGTGGAGCTGAGGAAAGAAACCCATACTACCCCAACCAAAGAGACCTCAACAACTCGGCACTGGACTTGGAGACCAAGTCCAATGCCGAGCTTTTGACGTCTAGTCTCAAGCATTGGAACTTGTTGGATGAAAGTGTGCAAGTCGCAGATCAGAGGAAGCGCCACCAAACTTTTTCCAGCTTCTTCACCCGTCAAGATGGGCTCTGCTTCTGCCACAATGTGACCAGTCTGTTCGAGGCAATCGGAATCGCCTGTAACCAGAATGAGTGGCACCTCTTCATTGACAGCTCATCCAGAAGCCTCAAAGCCGTGCTGCTCCATAATGGTAACAAGTACCCATCTCTTCCCCTGGCTCACTCGTTGCACCTCAAAGAGGATTACAACAGCATCAAGACCTTGCTGGACGCCTTGAAGTATGATGAGTATGACTGGGAGGTCATAGGAGACTTCAAAATGGTGGCATTCCTGATTGGTCTCCAAGGCGGTTTTACCAAGTTTCCCTGCTATCTTTGCCTTTGGGACAGCAGGGACACCAAGGCACACTACCACAAGTGGGACTGGCCACAGCGGACAGAGTTCTCTGTGGGGATGAACAACGTCAAGTGGGAGCCACTGGTGGACCCCCGGAAGGTGCTGATGCCACCACTGCACATCAACTTGGGCCTTATGAAACAATTTGTCAGAGCTCTTGATAAGGAGTCGGCAGCCTTCAAGTACCTTCAAGACTTCTTCCCTAAGCTGTCTGAGGCTAAGGTCAAAGCCGGTGTCTTCGTCAGACCACAGATAAAGAAGATCCTGGAGGGCAATGAATACCCAAAGAAGCTCACTAGTAAGGAGAAAGCAGCTTGAAACAGCTTTGTCGCAGTGGTTCGGGGCTTCCTCGGCAATCACAAGGCCGAAAACTATGTAGAGCTGGTTGAGGCACAATGGGCTGTAGGATGTCCCTCAAAGTCCATATCCTTGATGCTCATCTTGATAAAAGGAGAACATGGGAGCATACTCGGAGGAGCAAGGTGAGGGCTTCCATCAGGATATACTGGACTTTGAACGCCGCTATCAAGGGGAGTATAACGAGAACATGATGGGAGACTACATTTGGGGGCTGATTCGTGAAAGTGATTTACAGTATAATCGTAAATCTCGAAAAACTACTCACTTCTAAATCTTTTGTAGTCATTTTTGTATTACTTTAGTATAAATACATGTTAATTTGGATTCATATGTTGTTTTTTTCTGACTTTATGTGAACGAAGACACAAATTCGCCATTTTCTCATTGGAAATAGGTACATTTCAAAATATCACTGTCCTGGTCACAAAAGCAAAGTTTGTGGGGAATAATAGCCATTTTCTATACTTTTGAGGCATAAGCAATCAGGAAATAACACTTACTACCAATGATAAGCAAATTATTGAAACCCCTTAGCCCACATAGGAATTCCACAAGACTAAAGGATTCAAACTATTTAAATACATACAGTGAGTGCGTGAGTGCGTGTGTGCATGTGTGTATGAGACACTGGAGGGCACAGTGATAAATAGGATCTGTTCAGCTGAGTAAAAAGGGTAATTTAGGCCAAATCCTGCTTTTTATAGGGCAGCCAGACCCTGGGGTTTCTACCATTGCAATTAAATTTTACTACGGTATGTGTACACTGCTTAATCAAATTCCCTTTCATATCTCTGACACATCTCTCCGTGACAAGACAACAGAGCCCTGTTTGCAACGGAAAACACATCATTATTTACATAAATTACAATGAACAATTACTATTTCCAATAGTACTATTTTTACTTAGCATACGGGTGGTTGGTTCCAAAAAGTTGTTCCAAATCCGTATGCTTCCGAGGAAGGACAAATATCATGTGGAGACATATAGAAATACATTTGCAGCACTTTTACATGTAATGAAAGTGGATGGGGACTGAGGTCACTGAGTTCCAAAAAGGTCCTATGCATGCATCAAAAAATGGTATATAGTGCATGAGTCATATGGACTAAGTCTTCTGAAGTCATACGATAGCTTTGTGTGAGAAATTTAAGTAGTTGTTCACTGAAAATCTCAAAATTCATTTGCACTTTATTCAAACTAGCATGTGACATTCGGTTACAACACGAGAACCAATGGCGTTTTGAGTCAATGAATTAAAATGCTGTGCAACATGTCTTGATTTATATTTGACAAACGTCAACTGCTTTTTATGGTGCTTTTATGTCATTTTTGGAGCTCTACATCCACAGTCCCCATTGACATCAATGTGTGAAAACAACATAACTTGGACAATCTGCCATTTCATTTTGCGTTCCATGGAAGAAAGAAAATCATACAGGTTTGGAATGGCATGAAGGTTACATTTTTTTATTACTCAATGTCATATTATACCTGTAGTTCCTGATCGGCCACAAGACCAAGCTCATCACAGCAGTCTTTACAGATCCGCAGAAAGATGTAGTCCTTGGTCTTTTCCTCTATAAGGGCCTCATACACGCGCTCCTTGGCTCCGGCTGGCTGGTTCTGACTTGTCCGCTCTTTAAAGACAGGCAACAGCAGAACAGAGTTGACCTTTGTCATGACCAGTCGCCCAGCTAGTGTGTCTTCAGACAGCGTCTCTGTCAGTTTAAAGCGTGCAAACAGCTGTCCATTCTGAGCGTACTTGGCCCCACCAGAAATGCCAGTTAACATAAAGCTCGTCACCAGCTGCAGTTTAACCTTGATGTTGAACCTGTGAGGAAAAAGATGAAAAGGGGTGTTATTTGGGATTTTATATATGGCTGAACTCTTTTCCATAAAGGCCAAAACAGTTGCACAAGAACCAACGTACCACCCTCTAAATAATAATACAGTGCTCTTTACTTACACAATATAGCACAAACTCTCATACCGTATTAACTCATTATAGGATGTAGAGTATGTGCTGTTTTGACTCATAGGATGTAGAGTGCTTTCTGAAAGTATTGCCCTCTATTGTTGATGTATTAGTTGAAATAGCATCACAATACCTAAAAATAACTGACGTAAAAATCCTGTTGTCTCAATATGTATAAATAACTGAACTATTTCACTTCTATCTTCATCAAACTCATCCCAAAAAACAGCATTCACTTGCTTTTTCACAAAGATCACCAATGACCTCTAGTGGAAAGGAATAGGAATTATCATTGAATCCCATCAAAATGTATTTTAGAACTCTTGTAAAGAGAAATATATTGTTTGATGCTGCTAGCTGATTTTTTGGTAACAAGTCAAGTCACATGGTGTGTCTAGAGTGCAACAGTGCCTGTCCACTTTTTTCAGCAGTCTTGGTTCTGGAAGTATTTTTCCCACTCATCTTTGCCTTAGGGAGTTGACATCCAAGCTTTTTTCACACGGTTTGCTTGCCACAATTATATGATTGGAGGATCTTTATCAGTGGATTTTGTGGTGAATAACTACATCACTTATGATCCTTCATTTAAAAAAATAAAATATATATAGCTGCGGTTCTCTTGGTTGGTTGTGCATCTTTTTCTTCCACACTTTTTCCTTCCACTCAACTTTCTGTTAACATGCTTGGATACAGCACTCTGTGAACAGCCAGCTTCTTTGGCAATGAATGTTTGTGGCTTACCCTCCTTGTGAAGGGTGTCAGTGATTGTCTTCTGGACAACTGACAGATCAGCAGTCTTCCCCATGATTGTGTAGCCTAGTGAACCAAACTGAGAGACCATTTTGAAGGCTCAGGAAACCTTTGCAGGTGTTTTGAGTTGATTAGCTGATTGGCATGTCACCATATTCTAATTTTTTGAGATAGTGAATTGGTGGGTTTTTGTTAAATGTGAGCCAAAATCATCACAATTAAAAGAACCAAAGACTTAAACTACTTCAGTCTGTGTGCATTGAATTTATTTAATACACGAGTTTCACAATTTGAGTTGAATTACTGAAATAAATGAACTTTTCCACAACATTCTAATTTATTGAGATGCACCTGTATATATATATATATATATAAGTTGAAATAACACGGACTAATGGTTTCAGCAGAAGCATATACCATCGATTAGCAACCTCGGAGCTCACGGTTCATACACTATATTGCCAAAAGTATTCGCTCATCTGCCTTTAGACGCATATGAACTTAATTGACATCCCATTCTTAATCCATAGGGTTTAATATGCCGTCGGCCCACCCTTTGCAGCTATAACAGCTTCAACTCTTCTGGGAAGGCTTTCCACAAGGTTTAGGAGTGTGTTTATGGGAATTTTTGACCATTCTTCCAGAAGCGCATTTGTGAGGTCAGACACTGATGTTGGACGAGAAGGCCTGGCTCGCAGTCTTCGCTCTAATTCATCCCAAAGGTGCTCTATCGGGTTGAGGTCAGGACTCTGTGCAGGCCAGTCGCTCATCCATGTCTTTATGGACCTTGCTTTGTGCACTGGTGCGCAGTCATGTTGGAACAGGAAGGGGCCATCCCCAAACTGTTCCCACAAAGTTGGGAGCATGGAATTGTCCAAAATCTCTTGGTATGCTGAAGCATTCAGAGTTCCTTTCACTGGAACTAAGGGGCCAAGCCCAGCTCCTGCAAAACAACCCCACACCATAATCCCCCCTCCACCAAACTTCACAGTTGGCACAATGCAGTCAGACAAGTACCGTTCTCCTGGCAACCGCCAAACCCAGACTCGTCCATCAGATTGCCAGATGGAGAAGCGTGATTCGTCACTCCAGAGAACGCTTCTCCACTGCTCTAGAGTCCAGTGGTGGCGTGCTTTACACCACTGCATCCGACGCTTTGCATTGCACTTGGTGATGTATGGCTTGGATGCAGCAGCTCGGCCATGGAAACCCATTCCATGAAGCTCTCTATGCACTGTTCTTGAGCTAATCTGAAGGCCACATGAACTTTGGAGGTCTGTAGCGATTGACTCTGCAGAAAGTTGGCGACCTCTGCGCACTATGCGCCTCAGCATCCGCTGACCCCGCTCTGTCATTTTACGTGGCCTACCACTTCGTGGCTGAGTTGCTGTCATTCCCAATCGCTTCCACTTTGTTATAATACCACTGACAGTTGACTGTGGAATATTTAGTAGCGAGGAAATTTCACGACTGGACTTGTTGCACAGGTGGCATCCTATCACAGTACCACGCTGGAATTCACTGAGCTCCTGAGAGCGGCCCATTCTTTCACAAATGTTTGTAGAAGCAGTCTGCATGCCTAGGTGCTTCATTTTATACACCTGTGGCCATGGAAGTGATTGGAACACCTGAATTCAATTATTTGGATGGGTGAGCGAATACTTTTGGCAATATAGTGTATGTCTGTCTTTAAAAGGTATATAAGTTATTAAAAATCAGTTCACCAATGGAAAGAACGATTAGGATTTTTACTTCAGGAACAAGAATGTTGTTCAGTATTGTTATTTTGAGGTACTTTTCTTGTTTAAAAAAAAAAAACCTCCACACTAATACGTTTTTGTTTGAAAACACACCTTTTTCTCTACGTTTTGGCCTTCCGTCCACACTGAGACAGAGTTTTTGTCTAGCAAAAACAGAGTTTTACGAAAAAGCTCTCCCAAGTGGATACATTTGAAAACACTGTCTTCACATTGTAGTGTGGACAGGGAAAACAGAGATATTTGAAAACAATGACATATCTGTTGTCATGACGCAGTGAGATCCATTTAACCCAAAACAATCAAGATGTTTGTTCGAGCAACTTTTGGAAAACATTTGAAAATGGCAGTGTGGACGAAAGGGGTTTGAAAACACTGTTTGCAAATATATCTGGATTCATGTGGACAAAGCCTTCTATGCTGACTTTTATTTTTACACAAGAGATGGATATGTCTATTACCAAATTCAAAAGTAAAACAAAAAATAATAAAAAAAAGTTCGTGTTAAAAAGAGTGCCTAATAACTCCAGAAGTATTGAAGATATCGTAATATCCTTGAAAAGTCTGGTTGAGAACAAACTTATTCTTTTGGCATCTCAATCAATATTACAGTTTTGTTGCTTTTAGTCCATACCTATTAGATTTAAGATAATAGTTTTTTTTTGTTTTTTTTATCAAATTAGTTTTCAGAAAGTATTTAAAGGGATCATGACCATCAAATAAGAGGTCATTGTACTATAAAAACATACTGTACGTTTCAGAACTCAAAACTTCCTCCTTAATAGAAAAAGAGCATTTATTTTTGTGGAACTTGTGACGTCACAAGGACTAAAGACATCTGCATATGACTGCCTCTTCAGCAAGACATCGATGCCTATTTTTCATCACAGCACCCTTGGTCCCACCCATTGGTGCTCAGTCAGTCACACAGGTGAAGAGGAGAGAGATGGGCCTGTCATGGAAGATTCATCCAAAGTGGACTTACACAGGACACTTTCATGTGCCTGTCTGGATTTAAATGTTTTTCTACATAAACGTGCACTAGATGAACAGCTTTGACCATTATCATACATCTCGTACTGCTTTTAAAAGATGCAATGTCAAGTTATAACTCTAAAAAGGATCACCCAATGCATTTCATTCAGCTACCCTGTCTTGCTGTTGTGCTGTTTTGAAGGCACCCTGGACCGTTTTTACACCCATTTGTGCTATTTTTAATTGTTGGTCTTTTGTAATCATGGACACCTTTGATCATTTTGATGCATTTCCAGTGATGTGCACCGTGTTTTAAGAGCGGTACAAGCGCAACTTCTGCTGCTGTCACTGACTGGGAGAAACACATGTCATTCTCTGTGTAAACAAACACGGAAGATGTGAGATGTGAAGACCAGCGTCACTGCTTCGGCCTGTTGAAGCAGGCTGATGCACCCAACATCACCGTGTATTGTATTATGTTTGTGTATTTCAGTGTTGATTGCTTCAGGAACAGTCACAATATGATTCAAGCTTTGCAAAGGAACTGTTTTTGAAGGATGGGGCAGTTAAAATTGGGCTACTGGATGAAAAACTGTAAGTAATCAATTTCATTCATGAATATTTCATATGTCATGACTGTTTGATAGTTTATGCTAAGCTTGAGTGAACAGTTTGATACATTCAGATTAAATGTGTTGGGTGCACATTATGTGTTAACCCTGAAATTTAGTTTTATAATGTTGTGTGGAGTTTGTTCATTTTCTTCGGATTGTGTTTCAAAAATGGCTGTATTGGAAGGTACAAGGAGGAGGGTGTGGCCGGGCCGTGAGGATGCACGCCCGGCGCCGAGTTGCCTAATCAGCGGAAGGGAGATAAGGGAAGAGCCAGGGACACCAGAGAATTAGAGAGATGCACGCGGTTGCTCTGTGTGTGTGTGTTCGTCGATGTGTCATTATGTTTTTAGATCAGCTTTTGTGTTAATTAAAGTCTTGTTGTTTGTTACTCCTTTCCCGAACTCTTACAGAAGGACTGCACAAAGTTGGCTAATCACAATTGTGGTTGTGTCTTAAAGGGCCAGACAGCTTAAAACCAAGCATTTCAGGCAGAGAGCCAGAGAGGAAAATTATTATATATGACTAAATGATGACTGTTTGGTGCAAAAAAACTTTACTGACATTATAAGTGGACCTCAGGGAAGATAATAAAATGATAAAAAATTCGGACCAACTTTATATTAGGTGGCCTTAACTAATATGTACTTAACTATTTGATACAATGTACTTATTATGTACATACATGTTGTTGCATTGCAATTATATTTAAAGTACTTGCATTTAATTACATTTGTAGCAACACTTTTAACTTTACCCCTAACCCAACCCTTACCCCAAAACTTTACCCCTAACCCAACCCTTACACCAAAACTTTACCTCTAACCCAACCCTTACCCCAAAACTTTAGCCCTAACCCAACCCTTACCCCAAAACTTTAGCCCTAACCCAACCCTTACCCCAAAACATAACCCCTAACACAACCCTTTTCCCAAAACATAACTCTAACCCCTAATCCTAATCCTACCCGTACCTCAACCTCAATAACAGAAAATGTGGGAATTTTGCAGAACAACATGTATTTCCACAGTAAATACCTAGTCTTGTATGTATTTAATGTTAGTACATAGTAGTTAAGGCCACCTAATATAAAGTGTGACCACAAATTCCAATAAGAATCACTTAAAAAGTGGCCAGAAGAAGCTACAAAGTATACCAGACATTATGCCGATATTCAAAAATCTTGCTTTGTGAGACTACTTACTTGCTGACTTCTTTGTACTGAGCGATCTCCTCTATGTAGAGCAGGTCGTGGAGTCGGGACAGGTAATTGTCTCTGGTGAGGGTTTTGTCCAGGACTGACTGTGTGAAGAGCTGGTCAGCAGAGAGAGGGATCTGATAACGGGTCAGTAGACTGCGCTCCAGCTCCATGTTCTCATTAGGAACAAACTCAACAATGGTTTTACAGGACGAGTCCCAGCGCTTTGCTGTCATCAAGAGCTGCTGCCGCGCCTGCATCAGATGCTCCAGATCTGTAGGATCATGGGTATAGAATAAACATTAAACAATGATTTAGAGCCCATGCTATTGTTTTAATTACAAACTGATATACTGTATATGCAGTAAGGAGCTCTTGGAAGAATAAAATTTCAGATCCAAATAAGAACATTTCAAAGGAATAAAAACTCTCTAGACAGAGAAAAAAAGGTGAACTATCACTTTAACAAGTAAGCTTGAAGCTTTTTCACACTGTCTTACCTTCAATGGATGCGGCGTCCACCATCACTCGCTGCATGAGCACGGGCTCAGACCCAAAATCAAAGACCACGGTCTGCCGAAATGTTCCGAAGATCTCTGTATTGAAGGAGATGACCACAGTGTAAATGCAGTGGTCCATACCGTTCTGCTCCAGACTGGCTCCGCTCCACTCCTGGCAGGCCCTTTCAGACACCTCCTGAGGCAACTGGGTGGATGCATCTCCAGCGGAGACCGCCATGATGGAGAAGTGTGGCCGGTTTGCATCGTAAAGCAGAGCGATGCGGTGTAGCGTGCGAACTGGCTGTATGCGACAAAACAAATTTGTGGAACAACATGGGCTTATGAATTGTTCACAGACCAGGAATGTGTATTACAAAAGTAAACAAGAGTTCATTTTGATTTCATATTCTTTTCTTAAAGAAAATATTTTATAAAAAGGTAATCTATTATCCAACATTAGTATTGCCACAAGGCTTAGATTTAATGCCTCAAGAACCAGTACTAACAGTATCAGATTTGAATGCCAATTCAAAGCCTTTTCCTCATGAAATTTGATCAGTTAAGCAAACAAATTACTATCTATAATCTGTGGCTTGAAAAAAAAAAAAAAAAGAGATTGTGAGGTTGTCCAAACCTTGCAGAAGAGCCTGAATGTCCAGGAGTGAAATGATTTCTTGGTGTTGACGGTAATTGAGAGATCTGAGCTGTGTTCCACAGTAACTCCATCCACATAGTCATTCATCTGCACGACACCACAAACCAGCAAAATCAATACAAGAACAGGAACGCATGACAAATCTACTAGCTAACTGTTGCTGACTGTCTAGACTGTACAGTGTGAGCCATTGCTTATTGTTTCAGTAAAAATACACTCCATCTGTCATATTGATTATGTTGAGGTTTGACATTGGATACAATAATGATGCAAAAACACTGAAAGAAAGCATAGTTATCGGTAGGCCGGCACGGAATGTAAAGAACTGCATGCAAAGCTCCGCAGAATCCCACAGAAAGCGCCACGGAATACCGCGCAAAGCTCCGCGGAATTCCGCGCAAAGCTCCGCGGAAAGCTCAAATGAATACTAATAGTTAAAATTTCAGTTTATCCAATAGGATTTTAATATATTCTTAGTAAATACTTATCTGATTCCATTAGGACATATTAACATTAAATGCCAAATTCATCTTTGCTAATCAAAGTTAAACCGAGAGATGAAAACTTAATTGAAAACTATTGTTGGAAAATTAAACTATTAAAACAACTATGCATTAACAGAATGTTCTTCACTGACAATAACACTGACCATCTCAGACTGAAATAAAGACAAATGCTGATGTAAAACAATGACAATAACTGAAAAGAACTGTTTGAAAGAACTGATTTGCCAGGATTGTGTTTCATTTGCATTATTAATATAACAAAATAACAATGTTTAATTTTCAAAATCACAGACATGTCTGTTGAGAGCATGAATGCAAGAGCCAATAAGAGGCGTTAGTTTAAAGGGATAGTTCACCCATACCTTTTAAATTCTCTCATCAAATGTAAATACTCACCCTCATGCCATCCCAGATGTGTATGACTTTCTTTCTTCTGCAGAACACAAATGAAGATTTTTGGAAGAATATCTCAGCTCTGTAGGTCCATAAAATGCAAGAAAATGTGTGCCAAAATTTTGAAGCTCCAAAAAGCTCATATAGCCATCATAAAAATAATCCATACGACACCAGTGGATTAATTAATGTCGTCTGAAGCTAAATAGTCAGAAATAGATAAATATTTAAAACTTTAACTAAAAATTCACAAGGGTCAAGGTCACGCAGCCTCTTGTGTGATGTAAGCACGTTGGCAATTCACGCAAGAACTGCTGCTTGAAATACAAAAAACCAAAACTGAAGCGCAGTGTTGTTTACAAGAGAGGAGCATATATATTCATATATAGATGCCTCACTCGGCTGGTTTGGATACGTCAACTGCGGCGCCATCTTGCAACAGTCAAGGAGAGCTGTTTGAATCAGTTTGAATGCAAGTGAATGGAGGAGATGTCTCAGACAGAGCTCCTTGCTCAGACCGCTGCATAAACTGCTTTTGTGCGGAAACAATATCGCGGTCCATTGTAACAGCTGATAATAAGGTATCTACGTATGAATATCTACGCAGAGGAGGCTTATATGCTTACGTCACGCGAGAGGCAGTTTGAATTCCACCTTCTTCAATAAGCTGGCCAGAAGCTCAATTTTAGTAAAAAAACAAAGTTTTAAATATTGATCTATTTCTTACACCTAGTGTTTTGCATCAGAAAACATTAACTAATCCACTGGAGTTGTATGGATTAAATGTGGCTAAGGATATATGTGCTTTATAAAGCTTCAAAGATTTGGTATCCATTCACTTGCATTTTATGTACCTACAGAGCTGAAATATTCTTCCAAAAACTCTTTGTTTGTGTTCTGCTAAAGAAAGTCATGCACATCTGGGATGGCATGAGGGAGTAAATGATGAGAGAATTTTTGGGTGAACTATTCCTTTAAGTCACCGGCACAAAAGAAATCCGCTCAGTGTGCAGACACAGACTGAGTTCTGCTGCTGCACTTTTGTGAATGATCTCATTATAAGAAACGATGTAAATAAGACATTTATTGTGCAGTGTAGACAGCTTCATTGATTATAATGGGTGTTTTGGCGAGAGCACAGAACTCAGTCTGCGAGTTCACGCTGAAATGAAGTGATTGACAGCTTCTGTGATTATATAGGGAGTGTTCTTTGCTCGCTTTCTGTATATAATTTAATCACAATTTGAATAGTTGACCGTTTTAGTCACTGTTTTTATTTACTGATGCATAGACCAGCAATGAACTAAATCAGGAACACAGTTCTCAGGTTGTTTGGGATGTGAAGCTAGATACATAATACGGCATGCATTAAATTTATATTAATCAATATTATTAATAGTGATTACAACATCAAGGGAAATAATCTTCAATTATGATTTTAGTCATAATCGTGCTTCCCTACTCCCACCAACAACTCCTATGCTTACAACTCCCGCAACGTAACAAGCTTACTGGGTCCCGCGGCTACCACGAGTAAAGTCATGGCCTCTACATGGCATTTACAACCATAAATCACTAATGATTGCTTTGTGTTGTAGACCATAGTTTTTGCATTTACAATTACTTCTAAGTAATGGTGAAGATGTCACACCAACTAGTGGTTGAAATAATCATCACATCTAGTGCACTGGTAATACACTGAGGTCTAGACTAAGACCATAAAAATTCCGCAGGATGCTCTGCAGCATTCCACGCAAAGTTCCGCAGAATTCCAGGCAAAGCTCCGCAGAATACCGCTGAAAGTGCCGCAAAATACCGCTGAAAGCGCCGCAAAATACCGCTGAAAGCTCCGCAGAATTTCAAGCAGCTCAGCAGTTTAAATTTTTTCCCCATTCTGAAGCTCCTGACCCGTATCTGAATGATTTTATGCACTGCACTACTGCCACACAATTGGCTGATTAGATAATTGCATGGATGATTGTTGGTGCCAGATTGGCTGGTTTGACTATTTCTGTAACTGCTGATCTCCTGGAATTTTCACACACAACAGTCTCTAGAATTTACACAGAATGGTGCCAAAAACAAAAAACATCCAGTGTGCGGCATTTATGTGTACGGAAATGCCTTGTTGATGAGAGAGATCAACAGAGAATGGCCAGACTGGTTTGAACTGACAAAGTCTACAGTAACTCAGATAACCACTCTGTACAATTGTGGTGAGAAGAATATAATCTCAGAATGCTATTCTGAGATGCGGGTTGGCGCTGTTTTGGCGGCACGAAGGGGACCTACACAATATTAGGCAGGTGATTTTAATGTTGTGGCTCATTGGTGCATTAGGTCTAGAATAGATAAAGAAATATATCCAATGTTGTAAATAAGAAATAGAAATCATAAGTGGCAAAATTTTTTAAATTTCGGGGTCCTTTTTATCACCTTCAGTGGCATTTTTGCCCTAAACCCATGTTAATTTCTGACCCTGGTTCAGACCAAACCCATTCTTGTGCTAAAAAAAAGCAAGATGCAGCACATTGAATATTGCAGAACACAGGTGTCTCGAGATGAGTTTTTAACAGTTAAAGTTCTTTTATAGCATCTAAAAACACAGCAAAAAGACATTCATCTACTGCATGATTATATGAAAAATAACTGAAACGAGGAAAGAGGAACCTTTATGAGGCGGCTTGAGAGAGGATGCACAGGTGGATTAGATGTGGAAATCTTTTATGTCGAAGCACCTGAAGCCCTCATAAATTCTCCTCCCCATTCACATCTGACACAGTAGTTCTACTTCATGTTTCACCACTGTTTTAACAAACTGTAATTGTCACATACCTCGAGAGTGCATCTTGAATTATTAAGATTTATTCTTAATATATCAATAAATGAAATTTGAACAACATAATGGCAAGGGCTCCGAGGTAATGCAGCTGCGCAATGGCAATGCTCTGAAATGACGTTTAAATACATTTCACTTGGATTCCTCCGTCCTCGTTTCCTTTCCTTCCATCTTTTCATCGTATCCTAAGAGGGAGCTGACAGGACGCAACGGAAAGGATGCAAGGAAAGGGACAGTTTTCGAAATGAGAAGCCATAGACGAGAGAGTCTTTGCCAGTTCTGCGCTATATGTGATTGACCTTAATGTCTTTTTTCTTTTCTTTTTTTTATCAACAACTGACAATAGAGATCATAAGAGATATTCAAACAGACATCATAAAGCAAGTTTGTGCGTTACTAATAGCCAAACACTGTGGCAATTTTACAACATGTTAAAGTCATGTTCTTAATTAACGAATTGTATGGAGTATATAAAGCGACAATTACAGTTAGAAAATCAGTTTTGTACCATACACTGCAAAAAAAACAAAAAAAAAACAAAAAAAAAACAAAAAAAGGGGGGAAACAATGTTTTTAGACAGGACCGTACCACTCTCTCCGGCGTAAGCGAGTTGATCCATTTCTCAATGAGTGCCTCCATGTAGTTCTCAGTGAAGTGCTTGCCCTCCTGCTGTTGTTTGAGGCGGATGAGTCGAGAGGCATAGCGCTGCTGCCACTCTGTCAGCTCCTCCTGAGAGTGAGCCGATGTGCACTGAGCTCCATACCGACACAGACCCTGCTCCAAAAACCTGACGAGACCACCACAACCTTATCTTAAACCCAATACAGAGCAATAACTCACACACAAGGCTATCGTGATGAAACGCTGCTCTAGAAAATCTAATAATCTAGATTATAAATATAGAAATCTGATCGAAATAGCATTATATCACAATTACATTCTTCGTATATGCTATCTTACAACTGCGTTGATCGTTCAGGTGACAAAAATATAATTTGCTAAGTTCGCTTTGTTAAAAAAGGTACATAAAAATGCTCTCAGAGCTGAAATATTATTTGCACCAAATCTGACTGAAGTCTAGAAGGCGATTTAAAAAACAAAATAGGATCAATCCTGAATATTCTTTGGTAACAATGTAAAAGTTTAAACAGCTTTTCATCACAAACGTTAATGTATGAGCAAATGTTACAAACTTGTGGGCAAATCTAGCTCAAACCATGCTGACAGAACAGGCATACCTTTTACACAATGTGTACTCCTCACTACTGGTGACACCTCGAGGAGGAGGACGAAACTGCCAGCCCTCCTGAACATCTGTCCAGAGAACATTACACAGAGAGAAAGAGGAAAAGGAAGAGAGATATCATTTTAGAAGAAACACCAACATGCTGAAAATGGATCCTGGATGTATTGTGAAACTGAAGAGGAACTCACCCTCCTCATTTTCTTCAGCCAACTCTGGTGCCATTTTACTCCTCACAAACTGCCATTGAAATAAACCTCGTTAAACACTATTTTATAAAATCACTCTCAGTCATATACAGAAGTGTATATACTGTGGTTAGAGATACTAGTTCTTGAATCTTGGAAGTCATTTAAAGTCAAGGGTTACATCGCTCTCTTCACAGAGAAATGAAAGCGACGGCAAGAGACGCTGGCTGAGCATAATGGCTTTAAAATGAGAATACAAA
This sequence comes from Myxocyprinus asiaticus, assembly GCF_019703515.2. NCBI lineage: Eukaryota > Metazoa > Chordata > Actinopteri > Cypriniformes > Catostomidae > Myxocyprinus > Myxocyprinus asiaticus. The sequence goes on from NC_059357.1 coordinate 41,689,558, forward strand.
AACACAACAAAAAAGAAACACATTCTGACCTCGATTTCTGAGAGGAGCCTCTTCAGTCGTGTCATATCTTTAGTCATGATCCCATTCTAGGGCAAGTAAAAGGTTTTTTTCAAGTTACAAAATTTATAAGTTTACAGCATAATTGTAAAATTTATTTTTAAGGTTTAAAGTGCAATTGTGAAGTTTGCAGCACAATTATAAAGTTTACAGTGCAATTATAAAATTTGCAGTGCAACTGTTACATTTACAGTGCAATTGCAAAATCTGCAGCACAACTAAATTGTACAACACAATTGTGAAATCTGCAACGCAACCACAGTTTACAAAACAATTGTAAAGTGTGCAATGGAATTTTAAAATTTACAATGCAATTGTAAAGTATGCAACGTTATTATAAAGTGTGCAGCGCAGTGGTCAAGTTTACAGTCCCTTACAAAATATTGTAAGGTTTAACAGTGCAATATTACATTTACAGAACAATTACAATTTTAAATGAATTGACATTTAAAATTAAGAAAAGTCCAAAAATAAAAGTTATAAGATGGCAGAGATAAAGTTTATTTTTTACAAGCATAATAAAACATCTTGAAATCATTCTAATGAGTGCTCTTGATGCAATTCGTAAGACTAACTGATATGGAAAGGAAACGTGGGTTATTTTACCAGTGGTTCTCCATAGAGTGCTTTAGAGAGAACACTGCACACTTCCTGTAAGCTGCCGTCCAGCAGCATACTCTGAAGCCCTGCCCTGAAACTGCTATCTTCCTTCCCCGGCTCCTCAGCAAACACTACATGAAAAAACACACATAAACACACCCCAGTGATCAAACCAGCCCACACACGAGACATTGGTCAAAATGTAGTCGCACCAACAGGAAGTGTCTGCAAATGTGATTATTTAATCGCAGTTTGGAGCCTAGAGAATTCATACTTCTCTTTGTCATGGTTACAGCTTCAAGAATAGAGTTTGCACAATTTTTATTTTGTATTTTTAACACAAAAAAATTGAATTGACAGCTTTTTCAGAAAAACAACAATTTGTGCTTGATTTTTGAGGGCATTAATCAATACGGGTATTTTTCGTTATCTTACCATGCTTGCAGTCTTCATCTGCCTGATCATAGTCCTTCTGTTGAACCAAATAAAGCAAAACCATACATTACTTAACTTCCTTGCTAATAATAATTTGTGCTAGTTCTCAAATCAAAGCATAACAAAATCATGCAAATGTTAATCTAATATACAGTTGAAGTCAGAAATTTACATACCCTTAGGTTGAAGTCATTAAAGCTAATTTTTTAACCACTCCACAGATTTAATATTAGCAAACTATGGTTTTGGCAAGTCGTTTAGGACATCTACTTTGTGCATGACACGAGTCATTTTTCCAACAATTGTTTACAGACAGATTGTTTCACTTTTAATTGACTATATCACAATTCCAGTGGGTCAGAAGTTTACATACACTAAGTTAACTGTGCCTTTAAGCAACTTCTGATAGGATGTGTACTGAATTGGAGGTGTCCCTGTGGATGTATTTTATGGCCTACCGACAAACTCATTGCCTCTTTGATTGGCATCATGGGAAAATTAAAAGAAATCAGCCAAGACCTCAGAAAAAAAATTGTGGACCCAAGTCTGGTTCATCCTTGGGAGCAATTTTCAAATGCCTGAAGGTACCATGTTCATCTGTACAAACACTAGTATGCAAGTATAAACACCATGGGACCACGCAGCCATCATACCGCTCAGGAAGGAGATGCATTCCGTCTTCTAGAGACGAACGTAGTTTGGTGCAAAGAGTGCAAATGAATCCCAGAACAACAGCAAAGGACCTTGTGAAGATGCTGGTGGAAACGGGTAGACAAGTATCTATATCCACAGTAAAACGAGTCCTATATTAACATAACCTGAAAGGCTTCTCAGCAATGAAGAAGCCAATGCTCCAAAACCGCCATAAAAAAGCCAGACGACAGTTTGTAAGTGCACATGGGGACAAAGATCGTACTTTTTGGAGAAATGTCCTCTGGTCTTATGAAACAAAAATTGAACTGTTTGGTCATAATGACCATTGTTATGTTTGGAGGAAAAAGGGTGAGGCTTGCAAGCCGAAGAACACCATCCCAACCGTGAAGCACGGGGGTAGCAGCATCATGTTGTGGGGGTGCTTTGCTGCAGGAGTGACTGGTGCACTTCACAAAATAGACGGCATCATGAGGAAGGAAATTTATGTGAATATATTAAAGCAGCATCAAAAGACATCACCCAGGAAGTTAAAGCTCGGTTGCAAACGGGTCTTCCAAACGGACAAATGTCCTGGCTTAAGGACACAAAGTCAAGGTATTGGAGTGGCCATCACAAAGGCCTGACCTCAATCCAATTGAAAATTTGTGGACAGAACTGAAAAAGTGTGTGCAAGCAAGCAGGCCTACAAACCTGACTCAGTTACACCAGTTCTGTCTGGAGGAATGAGACAAAATTCCAGCAAACTATTGTGAGAAGCTTGTGGAAGGCTACCCAAAACGCTTCACCCAAGTTAAACAATTTAAAGGCAATGCTACCAAATACTAACAAAGTGTATGTAAACTTCTGACCCACTGGGAATGTGATGAAAGAAATAAAAGCTGAAATAAATAATTCTCTCTACTATTATTCTGACATTTCACATTCTTAAAATAAAGTAGTGATCCTAACTGACCTAAGACAGGGAATGTTTTCTACGATCAAATGTCAGGAATTGTGAAAAACTGAGTTTAAATGTATTTGGCTAAGGTGTATGTAAACTTCTGACTTCAACTGTATAAATGCCATGCCCAGCACCCTAAAAACCTCCAAAAGACACAAATAAAACCTAGAACTAAAAAAGATAGCTGTATTTCTGTGAAGTAACATGCTGTTGACAATCGTCTCACCAGCTGGAGTCGTGCTGCTATGCGATAGATCAGGGCACGCTTGTGCAGGAGGGCCGTGCTCTGGGTGGGGGTCCGAGGCCCCATGGCCAGCAGGGCCTCTGTGCTGTGGGCCACTGCTGCCTCATACTCCTGCCTCACTAATGATCCGATGGCCTCGTCACATGACTTCCGTGGCCTCCTGTCCTCCATGACTCTGGGACAGAGTTTCTGTCAGAGGAGATACAGGGGGGTAAACACCTCAACACTGCTCTGTGAGCAGCTGTCCTGGAGGCCTGGACATTTGTGCTTTATTTTTGAATACAGTGGCTCCAAAACTTTATCCAGACACTTCAAATGATAGTTCACCAAAAAATGAAAATTCTCTCAAAAAATTGTTGTTTTTTTACTTAGCCTCATGTCATTCCAAATGTGCTCTTTGAGAATTTCAGAACAAAAAAAGTACCCTAAAAAGATCATAAATGTAGACCATCTGATTTTTGCATTATATACCAAGTGTTCTGTATCCATGTGATAGCTTTGAATATGGAACAGACTAAACAGTAAGCTGAAAATCTCAACTATAGTTCTCCGTAGAACAGTAATGGGTGTTTTACAATCTCTGGGTGTTTTCAAACCGGGATGGGTGTTTCAAAACTGAAATGAAAGTAGGGAATCTCAATAGTTTGAAAACGCCCACTGATTGGGAAAAACCCATTTTTGTTCTGCAGAGACATAAATCTTGCCTTAATTATCTTGCTCGACAGCCATGGTCATGTTTCACTTTCAATGTATGGAAAAGAGCAGCTTGGACATTCTTCTAGAAATAACTGTGTAGACAAAGTAATGCATTCAGGTTTGAAATGACATGAGGGGAGTAAATGTTGCCAGAATTTTCATTTTTGGGTTAACTATTCCTTTAAGTCACATTTTTAAATGTATAAAATATCACTGCATTAGATAACAAAATATCACATGATGCTTGAGCTTTTCTCTGAACTAACTTCAGTTTACTGAGCCATTTTGGTGATGACATTTAAGCAGCTGGTACCAAGGTGATTTTTAGAGGATATTTCAAGTCAGTTCCCCAAAAGTTCTCAGAGTTGTTCTAACAAAGTTACCATAGGTGTATTTCAGCACATGAACTATGAACATGTTCCACTAACCAGAAAATGTTCAAATACATTTTATCTTCACTTTGAACAGAATATCTATTGTTTTATTATTTAAAACCTACCAAACTTACGTTTCTTTTGCTTGAAAAGTGTGCTGGAGCTATCTTTTTTTAGAATAAAGGCCACTTGCTTTAACACAATTTATTGAATACAATGGCATTCGTAGATTTTTAAGTATGGCCAGAGACTATTTAGCAGAGATGGGCCACTTCTATTAAAACGAATGGGAGAAACTGGAACGCCCAAGGGTCATTGGATGTAGAAAGGAAGTCCCACCTTAACGTATAAGAGCCAATCACTTTTTAGATACTGTCAAACAACTTGAGAATGTGCATGCGGAGTAGCTATACAAGCTGTAACGATTTCGTATTTTAACGATATCTGAGGTAATTAGCACAATTCATTATACTATTGTTGTCAGATTTTACTGTTGATTTGAAATATGTTCTTTGATCGTAATCTTGACCAACCGTTTTGGAGATTTCGGTGTTCCGCCATTGAAGTAGATAAGAGCTGTACTTTTATGACTAGAAATAACCTCCTGAGTGTGTTCCAAAGATGGCCGCCAGTGGACTGACTTGATAGAAAGACTTTGGCATGGCTTAAGTATCCAAATACTTTTGGTGCAACTGTAGACCAATTTGGTAAGGAACCAGTGGCAGAACTTGATTGGAATCAGAAATCCCCCTGAATTTGATTTTGAGTGGCATTTTTATCATTATTAGGGCATATCGTTTCTACTACTCAAGACTACTACTTCACTACAAAACAAATGCCTAGATTAGCCTGGAATAAATTATAATGAAATATATCTAATTCTATAACAGATTTAAAACAGGAATTCACTACAGGTGCGTTTTTACATTCATTCCACCACATTTAAAAACTGGCATTTTTGCCCTGAGCCCTGGTTAATTTGTGACGCTGTTGGGAAATTAAGAAGCTGCAAGTCTAGTTTTGCGAAAGATTTATGAATTTTCTAAGCAGCAATAAGAACAAAAACATTCAAGCACAACCCTGTGAAAAGCTGTGAATTAAATGAAAAGCTGTACGCATTTTCAAAATTACACACTGACACTGGTTGCGCATTCTGTTTCAGTGTGGAGTCATTTTTCCTTTTCTATCAAAATTAGGTCACAGCTGTAGCGTCCAGCTGGGCTGAGTTAGTGGAGATTGCTGTGAACACTTTTTCCACTTTTTTTTTTTTTTTTTTTTTTGAGAGGGAAAGAGAGCACACAATGCAGATATCGTATTCCAAGCAGCTATAACAAAATCCAACCTACTGTGTAACCTCCAGGCAATATAATGATAAGCATCATACGAATGAAAACCAGTAATACAATTCAGCTAAAATCCAACTTAGTACAACATTACAAAAATTTCCATTACAAAAAAGTACCACTGTACTACAAGTCAAATCCTATAGTTTTGCCAGGACAATACCACGTTTTCAGACACGTTGTATTCTATAAAATACCTTAGAGTTAGGGCTGGGTACAGATTTCCCGATTTGATTCAATTCCTATTCACAAGCTCTCAATTCAGGGTATGTTTCTGTTATAATGTCCCTTTTGCTTACATATGAAAGAAATTCTCTCCCAGCTAATGCACATTATATAGTTTAATTGCATATTTTGTGCTATTTACAGGTATTTACACTGATTTGTTGAACACATTCTAAAAATCTCTTTCAGGAAATCCTGCATTTCTGTACACAGTGTCTTTAAATTAGCGCATGTTAACGAGAGCGACTCGAACGGCTTTATCTCATCTGTGCTATGCCTGATTACAATTAAATGTTTCTTTTTTTTTTTTTTTTTTGATCAACAACTGACTGTAAGGAACAGAAAGAGTATTAAAAGAGACATTATTCATTGACAAATGGGTCGAGTGGATCTCGTCTTTGGACACACATGGAACAACTTTTACTCTCAACATGCAGTGAAAGGATCTCACTGCTGAATACTCCACCTACATGTACTACACAATTCATTCACCGTGAGCGAAATCTAACATTTACCAGCCAGTTGCCAAATATTTAAATTTTTAGTCAAATAGCACGAAATTTGGTTGCAAATGCAAGTGATTTCCTCTCACTGTAGTGGAGGGTTACGCATAGAGAAAAAGATCGAACCATGTTTTTTGAGAATCTATATCAAAGCGACACACACAAAAAAAAAAAAAAAAAAAATACATTGATCGAAAAATCTATTTTTTTTTGCCCAGCCCTACTTAGATTACTATTTAAATATACTGTAAAAAAAAAAAAAAAAAAGTTGAATTTACAGTAAAAAAACTGGCAGCTGTGGTTGCCAGAAATTCACAGTAAAAAATACTGCATCCACGTTTCAGGCCTTACAGGATGTAATTTTTATGCCTGTATATTTTACGGTGCATTACCATTGTTTATATTATTAAATAATAAACTTGATATATTAACCTTCTGAAACTGTAAAAATCTGCTTTTTACTTTATGAGGTATTGTTAATCACTGTAGTAATTACAGAAGAGCACATGATGACATGAGGTTCATCAACAGAGTCTCTTCCAGAAGCAATGACCAATAAACAAGTAGAGACAGTGCTCAGTGTCACTCACACAAACACTAAACACCATCAGGGTAATACATGTGAAATTTAAATAATGCAGTAAACATTAACTAAACTACATCAAATATAACAGAACACCCCAAAGTACATAACTGATATTAAAAATAAGAAGAAACATTCCCATAAATTCCCATAAAATATAATAAAATATGATGTGTCATGCAGGGAATTGTGGGAATGCCCGATTATTGTTTTTTACTGTAATTTTAACAATAATTTACTGTAAAAAGTAAGTTTTCGCTTGTTAAACATAATATAAATTTGTACTGTTAATTACACAGAAAATCACACTTTTTACATTCAAAAATATATATATATTTTAACCAAATTTTACCGTAAAATTACAAATATTGTCTTTTTAAATATATTTAAAAATTGTACCATATATTTTAAGGTAACTACCCGTTAACCAATTAAAATGTTTGTACTGTAGTATTTTTACAGTCTTTTACCGTTAAAATTACGAACATTTTTTACAGTGATACGTGAATGTGGAAATCTTTCAGTACCATGGTATATATCAAAGTACCATTTCATACCATCACTGTACACTGGGGAAAAAAATGCTATGAATTTACATGACTGTATCGTGTACATCAGTTCCACATGAATCAATTAAGTTACCTCAATATTTAAATGACCCACTTAACCAGCCTCAAAGTGATTTTATGTGTCCCTAAAATGATTCCTTTCCTCAGTTTTACATAATACTTTTGTGTCACATTACTGATTTATGTTGTAAGGTTATGCTAGTTATGTAACTTTTAGCCAGCAATAGCATACAGTAGCATGCTAAATGCTAAGTAGTAATTGCTCCTTGATTAAAGCAACATACAGCATGTTGTTTGTGTACCATCCTCAACCTAAGCAAAAGCTCCACTCTTCAACACAATTATAACAGAACAGAATCGGTTCAAAATCCTGAAATAACTGAATATTAAGCACTTTTAAGTCTTCCCCATTTCTCATCTTGCTCAAAATAACATAAAAATAGCATAAAATAAGACATAATTCAAAATTTGTATTCTAAGCATCAAGTCCCATGCAAAACTAATGTTACTGAACATACTTGATTGGTTCATATTCACCCTACACATAGTGTAATCTAGTAGAGTGCACGTTTTAGAGAATTATATTGAAAGCAAAGAAAACAAGTTTAGACGAGAAACACAATTTTGTTGTGTAGATCACAAGTAATATGATTTAGTAAATCAAAAACCTGCGTTTTCCCATTTTTTCAGTGTTCTGTCATTTTGTTTTTTGATGATAGTGCTAGCTAACCTTTAGAGATGTCTGTTTACAGCAATTAAACAATCCCCATTTTTTTATTATTATTATTAAAAATGGTAATAAAAAAACTACACATAGCTGACACTCTAAACAGTTTCACAAAAACAATTTTGGTAAGGAAAAATATTACTGAATGTCATACTGAATTTCAAAGCTAGCTAGAGTCACACAACAGTCACCTCAAAGCAAAATGTCTCTTAAAATCATATATACAGTATATATTTATAAATTGACTGCCATAGTTTTCGGTAGAAACATTCACCCCAAAACAAAATATGCTTTAAATATCTAGATTTTTACAATCAGCAAAAAAATTTATATAAAAAAAGGGGAAAAAAATAAAATACATCAAATCTCTACGCTATGGTCTCTGAGGGCTAATACCAAAATTACTGTAGTAACTATGGGATATTTGCAGAAACATTTGGTGGAAAGATTTTAAAACTTTGACTCAAATATATTAATTTGAACTATTTTCATATTCATATTTGAATGTTCATGAATAACTGATCTGTAAAACATTACATGACCGCTAACATGTTAAGGTAAAGAGCTAGCAAAAACTATTGCATAATTAAAGTAGTAGGTCTAAATAAAGTTTGTCAGCTCGCTTAAAGCAAAACTGAAGAAAATATAATACAAATGGAATATGACATTATTATTGATATTTTCGCTAATTTAATTTCCATTAAATGTATTAGGCCTACACACACAAACAACAACCCCCCCCCCCCCCCCAAGTGTCCCTCTCTTTCCACACACATCTGCAGGAGACTGACACACTTCACACCATAACACACAGTCTTAACAAACCAACGTCTAATTAACATCCAGCACACCAAACAAGGCAGCAGAGCCTCGGTAAAATATATAAACACTCTATATTTGGATTCCGGGTCAGTTAATAATAGATGTCCCGTCTGAGAACGAGTGTGTGGACGTGTCTCAAACCCTAGCGATCCGCCTAGCCAGCCAGCATTACTGGACACCGCAGACGAATTTCGAACGTACGGTTCGAATATTCAATTCAACTGTTCGATTTGTTTGATTAGAACGTGGGGATCGAACGTTCCGTTGGCGCCTCCGATGCCAACTAATGCTGTCTAGGAAGGCAGCTCACTAGGTTTTGCGACACAACCACTATGCCTGTCCATCCAAAAAAAAAAAAAAAAAAAAAAAAAAAAGAACAACAACAACTGCGTGCGTGCAGTCACATCAACGCGAACGCATACAATATCAGCCAAAGCATGCACCGATACACACTATACCATTCCGGTTCAGTCAATGCAGTAGATAATCATCAACTGATCACTAATAAATGAGAGACGAGAATTAAAACATCTACATCTGGACTGCGATGATTTTTGCTCTCATGGCCTTGAGTTCCAGCCGCCCCCGGACAAACATATGTTCATTCTCCCTCAACATTTACACATGATCTGTAATGAACAACACACATTTACACCCAGCTCTGATGCATCTATCCGTGTGTGTGGTGAATAAAGCAGATTTGATGCGAATATCGCAGTTGTACGCGAACATCTTTAGCTGCTAGTGTGTGTAGCGCAGCTGCGATCGGGCCTTTGCATCTTCACATTAATCGTGCAAACGAGCGCAGCGATAATTCGCGTTCCGATGCGCATAATACGTGAGCTGACAGCCGTATCTTAACGGAGGGATCGAGATGAGAGAGAGGAGAGCAATGTGACAGCCGAACGACAAGAAAGTGTTAGAGGAAGTATACGCTTACCTAGCTGTACTTTCTACGCCATCTTGGATCCACTTGTCAGCCTGTAGCAGTGCATTATGGGAAAAAGGTTCTGCGTACGGCTTCCTGCTATACACACACACACTCACACACACTACACACTAACACAAACACACCCTCACACAAACACACTACACACACACGCGCGCGCGCGCGAGAGTGCAGAATACATATATTACTGCACGAGTCTCATATTATACAGTACAAGTTACTGGACAATATGTACACGAGGAAGTGTATTTTATATAATGTAATATATTTATGTAATAATTTTAAAATACATTTTAAAATAAGATTACTTACATATCTTATATAACATATTACACATATTTTGAATATAAATATATTTTAAATATAATTTAATTAAAAAATATATGTTCTTTATTTCTATTTCTCTAGTGTTACGTTATTTATGCTGCTGCAACACTTCCCTCCAATTTCCCCCCACAGAGATAAAAAGATTCCTTTTTACTAAAACAACCAAACAGACAGATAGACAGACAGACAGGTAGATATATATTAAGAAAATTATCAAAATTGATATGCCAATCAGAATCTGGCTAAAAATAATTACATCTGTTTTAGAACCCATTACACTCTATAGATGTGAAGTCTGGGGTCCACTCACAAACCAAGAGTTCACCAAATGGGACAACACCGAATAGAGACCCTGCAGGCAGAATTCTGCAAAAATGCACTGCGAGTACAACAAAAAACACCTAATAATGCATGCTGAGCAGAATTAGGACTGTACCCACTAATAATTAAAATAAAAAAATAGCCATTAAATAATAGTGAATAGTTTTTTAGCCCACCTAAAAATAGTGATACACATACCCTTCATCACAAAGCCCTAAGATACAAAGAGCTGACCTCAGAGAGAAAGCCCCTTAGCCAGTTGGTCTTAGAGCTGACTTTACCATCTAAAACATGTCCAGCTAAACCCCAGAACAAACCCAGCTAGACCAAATCAAATGATTAAAACACAAAAAGAAAAAAATATCTAAAACATTGGACAGAAGCAACAGCTCAACAAAGTAAATTGGAATGCTATCTGTCCCTAAACAGAATTTAAACTGGCAGAATACCTGAGCACAGTCACCGACCCAAAACTAAGAAAAGTCCTGACCATGTAAAGACTCAGTGAACATAACCTCTCCATAGAGACGGGCAGACACAGACAGACCTGGTTACCAAAAGAAGACAGACTGTGCCCCCACTGCACACAGAATGAAGTGGAAACAGAACTGCACTTTTTAACAACATGCCCTAGTTATGCACAAATTAGGGAAACATTTTTTCCCCATTTCACAACCCATCACAAAGACTTTAATCGGATACATCACAATGGCAAACTTTCATACCTACTTGGAGAAACCCCAGTAAGCTCAAACCTGGCTGCAAGATACAGTATGTCAAGTCCTGCCATGACAAAAGGACAACCAATGGAATAGGACCACTACCAGACAATAACTGAAACACTGTGCCACATGCATAAAACAGAAAACATAGTATAACAAACTGCTTTTATTTACACTTTTTACTGTTCCTTTATTTTATTGTATTTTTACATCGTTTTCTTTAACTGCATGTATATGTGTGTGAATCTGTATGTATGTATATTTAATGTTATTATGCTTTGGCAGTGTAAAGCTTTTCTTTTACCATGCCAATAAAGCTATTTGAATCTAGATAGATAGACAGACAGACAGACAGAAAGACAGACAGACAGACAGACAGACAGACAAACAGATAGATACAGTTGTGCTCAAAAGTTTGCATACCCTTGAAGAATTGGTAATATATGTACCATTTTTAAAGAAAACATGAGTGAGCAGGCAAAACACATTTCTTTTATTTCTTATGGGATTCATATTCAACTGTAGGTTATAACAGAATGGCACAATCATAAAACAAATCATGGAAACAAAGATAAAAATGAAATGACCCCTGTTCAAAAGTCTGCATACCCTTAGTTCTTAATACTGTGTATTGCCCCCTTTAGCATCAATGACAGCGTGCAGTCTTTTGTAATAGTTGTCTATGAGGCCCCAAATTCTTGCAGGTGGTATAGCTGCCCATTCGTCTTGGCAAAATGCCTCCAGGTCATGCAAAGTCTTTGGTTGTCTTGCATGAACTGCACGTTTGAGATCTCCCCAGAGTGGCTCGATGATATTAAGGTCAGGAGACTGTGATGGCCACTCCAGAACCTTCACCTTTTTCTGCTGTAACCACTGGAGGGTCAACTTGGCCTTGTGCTTAGGGTCATTGTCATGCTGGAAAGTCCAAGAGCGTCCCATGCGCAGCTTCCGTGCAGAAGAATGCAAACTGTCTGCCAGTATTTTCTGATAACATGCTGCATTCATCTTGCCATCAATTTTCACAAGATTCCCCGTGCCTTTAGAGCTCACACACCCCCAAAACATCAGTGAGCCACCACCATGCTTCACAGTGGGGATGGTATTCTTTTCACTATAGGCCTTGTTAACCCCTCTCCAAACATAGCGCTTATGGTTGTGACCATAAAGCTCTATTTTGGTCTCGTCACTCCAAATTACAGTGTGCCAGAAGCTGTGAGGCGTGTCAAGGTGTTGTCGGGCATATTGCAACCGGGCTTTTTTGTGGCATTGGCGCAGTAAAGGCTTCTTTCTGGCAACCCGACCATGCAGCTCATTTTTGTTCAAGTATCATCGTATTGTGCTCCTTGAAACAACCACACCATCTTTTTCCAGAGCAGCCTGTATTTCTCCTGAGGTTACCTGTGGGTTTTTCTTTGTATCCCGAACAATTCTTCTGGCAGTTGTGGCTGAAATCTTTCTTGGTCTACCTGACCTTGGCTTTGTATCAAGAGATCCCCAAATTTTCCACTTCTTAATAAGTGATTGAACAGTACTGACTGGCATTTTCAAGGCTTTGGATATCTTTTTATATCCTTTTCCATCTTTATAAAGTTCCATTACCTTGTTAAGCAGGTCTTTTGAAAGTTCTTTTCTGCTCCCCATGGCTCAGTATCTAGCCTGCTCAGTGCATCCACGTGAGAGCTAACAAACTCATTGACTATTTATACACAGACAATAATTGCATTTTAAAAAGCCACAGGTGTGGGAAATTAACCTTTAATTGCCATTTAAACCTGTGTGTGTCACCTTGCGTGTCTGTAACAAGGCCAAACATTCAAGGGTATGTAAACTTTAGATCAGGGCCATTTGGGTGATTTCTGTTATCATTATGATTTTAAAAAAGGAGCCAAACAACTATGTGATGATAAATGGCTTCATATGATCACTATCCTTAAATAAAAGACTCATATTTTCAAAATCAATGCCAAAATTTCACAATTTCTGCCAGGGTATGCAAACTTTTGAGCACAACTGTAGATAGATAGATAGATAGATAGATAGACAGACAGACAGACAGACAGATAGGCAGACAGACTACACAGATAGACAGACAGACATAAATAGACAGACAGACAGACAGACAGACATAGACAGACAGACCGATGAACCTAGATAGATAGATAGACAGACAGTCAAACAGAAAGACAGACAGACAGATAGAAAGACAGACAGATAGATAGACAGACAGACAGATATATAGATAGACAGGTATATAGACAGACGGTTAGACAGGCAGACAGACAGAAAGACAGTTAGATAGATAGACAGACAGACAGACTAGATAGATAGACAGACAGACAGATATATAGATAGACAGACAGACATAAATAGACAGACAGACCAATCGATCGATTGATGGATAGATAGACAAAATTATACCGATCTGAGTGTCCCTGGTGACTCATTATGTAAATGTTTTGTTTATGGTTATTGTTGGTATTAAAGAATGTTTAAAATTATGCCAATGCATAATGATGCTGTGTGTGATGACAAAGACTCACATATTTCACAGTTGACACATTCGGACCCCGAAGTGTCTCTGTTATTTATTGCTAGGACTATTTTAAAGAGAGATTACAGTACAAAATCAAAATCACACATTGACTATTAAACTGGAAACATTTAACACTTTCTTTGGGCACAATACAATATGCATAATGATCACACAAGAATGTGACTTTAATTTTAACCTTTTTGATATTGCTTATGTTTGGTATAAAACAGTATTACAATCTGTTTGGGAATAAAACTCAACCTTACAATATACATTGTTTTTCAGTTTTGTATTTGCTTTTTCATTCACAACTTCTAAAAAAAAAAAAAAAAAAAAAAAAAAGATAATTTCTTCTACGATGGCAGGTTATGTAACAGTCACCAGCGCCGCCTATCGGTTCACGGCGGTATTACACGATGAAAACCTTGCGAAGTGCTGCGCCACAGCGTGTCTTTCGCCTTTCAAACTTACCATCCCGCGTCAGTGCAGCGGAATAAATGACAGCTGGTCAATGTCACTGAACTCAATAGAGGGGGAAGAACAATGCCACTGACGCAAGGTGCATCGTGTTTACTTTGAGATTACAGCTAAATCATCACCATTCCATATATATATGCGGAGCGGGACGGGATAGGTGAGCGGAGTGCAGGACTTCATTAGAAACAGACTTTGGATTCATTTCGAAGTTTAAACGATTTTAAACATTGGGACGCTGCGATAATCGTCTCTTCCGCTGGATTAAGGGTGCATTTCTGGCGCGTGTCCTTTTGCTTAAAAACGCACGCACGCACGCACGCACGAGCATCGGCAGATTCCAAGAGTGAATTGATTGATCACAGTTGATCACCTGCGCGTCTTTCTGCAAGTGTTCACTTTCAAACTCGAAAACCAACGGGCAAGAGTGTTTCTACAAACGTGTGTTGATATTTTACATCTTTCTCCATGAAAACTCGTGATCGCATCCGTCTCCAGATTGCTGAATGCATTTAGATGATCACTGGCACTTCATCGAGTGTGGGAATCATCAAGAGAGGACAATGTTGATGAAGGAATACAGGATATGTATGCCACTCACTGTGGAAGAGGTAAGTTCATATTTACTAGAATAATTGCACGGTGAAATGTTGAAATGATAAAAGATTATTATAAAATATAATCAATAATTGTCGAGGATGCATGTCAGAGTGGCATATTTACATCAAGGGCTTTCCTTGCATTTTATTTTTCTCTAGATGTTCATTTTGCTCTGGCTTACGCATTAACTTGTACTTTTAATTTTCATCTTTGTAACTTTTGCCATCTTTCCCAGAGATATAATATAAAAAAAATAGTTCATTGTAAAATCCACTTGGTGGTGCTGTGGAACAGTTCCCATTCCCATCAATGTTGTTGCTGTTGTATTTAATGTAGTTTGACATTGTTTAGAGGTACTTTTTTAATTGCAAAAAGTGGGTATTGATTACTTGATAAACTGTTTATTACTGTCATTGGATGATAACTTATTTTAAAAAAATTTTAAATTTTTTTTTAATGCTTTTGTTTTGAATTTAGAAAAAATAAAAATACTCATCTTGTTCTCTGATATACCATATTATGAAATAAATGATGTATTATCTCCTTTTGGACTGTATTACATTGGTTTGTGTGGATCCACAGTAGCTACAGTCTTGTGAGACCTCTAATCTTACTGTGATACCAATATATGGAATGGCTTATATATAAAAATGGGAAAGTAGGACATACTGTCGGAAATTAAAACCAATTTAATGCAGTTCTTTGTGCTGCTGTATTTGTGTGTAAACTGTATGTATTAGCTACAAACACGCAGTGCCTTTAATGTATTTTTAACATTGACAATTAATGTAAAAGCAATTTATATGTTCCCTAAATGTGGTGCCAATATAATACTCCAATAACAAAATAAATAAATCACATAAATCTGTGGGTGCATCTCAATCAGCTCCCTAGTTCAGTAGTCAGGGTACTGATCAGGGAGTCGGCCATTTTTAGGTCTCACTTGCAAAATTGTTCCAGTACACTGAAACGTTCGCACTCTAAAAATTCCCAGAATGCACCGTAAAAACCAGGGAGCATCGTTGCCCACTATGTTTGTCGTCCTGTCTTCTGAAGTCCTTCACATTGTTAGAAGACGAGCACAAGTGTAAAACTATGAAGTCAAAGCCTAATTTTCTCTTTAAAACACATGTTGTTTGTAATGTCTTTTATCCATAATGACCATGATAGGAAAATAATCTTTTGAATATTAGAGACTGAGATAGACTAAGATTTAAAATAAACTCTTTTATATTTGTATTTCTTTATGTAATTTATCTTAAGAATAACACAACGTTATCTGCAAAATAGTCCGATATATATATATATATATAAGTAGTTTCAGGGTGTAGGGAGACAGACTCGATTGTGTCATTCACAGAATGTTATGGAAGTGGGCGGTCGCTGCTGGACTTGTTTGGCGGGCTTTATTGTCTGCAGTTCTCTGATTGGTGGATCTGTCTTCAGGATTATGGGTAGTGTAGTTGTTCACCAGGAATTCAGCCATTAAATAAAATTTTTAAACAATGAAGTTGAAATAATGTGGACTGATGGCTTCAACAAAGGCATTTACCATTGATGGACAACTTTGGAGTTCACGGTAAGTCTGTCTTTAAAAGGTTTATAAGTTATCGTTGAAAATCAATTTGTCTATGGAAAAATGAATGGTATGTTTACCTCCGGAACCAGACTTTTGAGCTGTATACCAGCTGTGTTTTAATGCACAAGATCGTTTTCGTGTCGCAAAAAACGATCGCCATTGGCGACAGTCGGGATGTGTGCTTTCATATGCAGTTTCGTCAGATATCATCTTGTGAGTTATTTAATAAATCTCGCGCCACTTTTCACCCTTTCTGGTGATGATATGAGCTCGCTGTCGCTGGCTGCACGCAACAACAAACCTAGCGCGATCCATGATGTCCGAATCGTGAACAAATTACTCTTTTGAACCGGATCTTTATAATGAATCACCCGACAAGAGCTTGTTTAAACTCAGGAGCTCAGGTTAGCGGTTTGAATTCGAGTCACTTTCTCAGCGAATCAGCCATCAGTGAGTTCACAACTGGGAGTCCCATGTGTATTTCGGGCTTGTTTATAATTAAAAGTACCATGTTATGTACCAAATCTTTTTTTTTCTCCGGGTTATTATTGATTGGGATTGAAGTAGCATAATAAACTGCATCTGGGGGGCCTGGGTAGCTCAGCAAGTATTGATGCTGACTACCACCCCTGGAGTCGCAAGTTAGAATCCAGGGCGTGCTCAGTGACTCCAGCCAGGTCTCCTAAGCAACCAAATTGGCCCGGTTGATAGGAATGGTAGAGTCACATGGGGTAACCTCCTCGTGGTCACTATAATGTTTGGTTCTCGCTCTCGGTGGGGCACGTGGTGAGTTGTGCGTGGATGTCACGGAGAATAGCGTGGGCCTCCACACGCACTATATCTCCGCAGTAACGCGCTCAACAAGCCGCGTGATAAGATGTGCGGATGGACAGTCTCGGAAATGGAGGCAACTGAGATTCGTCCTCCGCCACCCGGATTGAGGCGAGTCACTATGCCACCATGAGGACTTAGAGTGTATTCGGAATTGGGCATTCCAAATTGAATGGAGAGAAAAAGGGTAGAACATCAAATAAATAAATAAAATAAAAAATAAATAAATAAACTGCATCTGGGATTTCATTCAATTTGCACTCTTGTAGTCTCTGTCTGGGCCATGCGGTAACATTAAAGAAAGACTAATATATGTGATGTGAGATCCGGCTTTTGATACTTAGGACCACTGAGGGACTCCTACACAACTATTACATAAGGTTCAAACATTCACTGATGCTCAAGAAGGCAACACACTACTATATGCATATTATACTTTATGTAAATACCTTTTATGTAGATTCTGAAGGGCAGTACTAAATAAAATACAAATATATCTTTTATCTCTTATATTTATATAAATTCTGAAAGGGGTGTGAAAACTTATGAGACAACAGGGGAATGTAAATTTGTGCACTCAGCTGTATAGTATATATATTAAACACCCGATTAATGAGTCTTTTCTTTGGCTTTCTATCTTGTTTTTGAACAACAATCGAAATCGAGCAAATCTTTGATGTGGCAACTAAAAAAGCCATTTGGCTCCTAAATGTTTCAGTTTAGGAGCCAATGGTGGCTTAGTCAATTTTTTAGTCTGGAGCCCAGTGTGTAGCTGTGCTGTATCCTACAGTACAATGTGCTTAACTTGACCTTCCATTTACAGTGTGATGAATGAACCGAAGTAACATTGCCATATATTAAGACTCTTATTTTCATAAAATTTGATTTAAAATGCAAAATTACCCATTTATATTTCCAAGATGAAAATGCAACAGAGGTCATGTAACAACAATGTACAATATCATACTTTGGTTTAAAATGCATATCATTGTATGTGTTCCGTCTCTCATACAATAATAATAATTTTTAAAAAAACAGTATATACTGCATATCATTCAGTAATTAGTAAGCTAGTATTCCATTCTGATCAGTCTGTGCTTCTTTAAGTAAAACACCAAAGTGGCTGCTGTCTTACTGTCATGTGGCTTTGTGCATTTGCTGCCCATCTGTTGACTGACACCACAGATGTATTCTGTGCTCAAGGAAACTGCCTGTCAAAATGCATTATCATGACAATACTGTATCTTTGGGATATGAAGAAATACTTTGTTCACACAAAACTGAAAATGAAAAATGTATAAATAAGGCCATGTCTACAATAACATGTTTTCGTTTGAAAATGCATATTTTCTCTCTATGTTTTGGCATTGTGTCCAGACTGAGACAGCGTATTTGACAGCGAAAACTGAGCTTTTCGAAAACGCTCTCCCAAGTGGATACATTTGAAAATGTCGTCTTTGCAATGTAGTGTTGATGGGGAAAAGAGAGATCTCAAAACAATGACGTATTTGTGATCATGTGACGCAGTCATTTGATCCATTCGACCCAAAATGGTCAAGATGGCGACCCATGTTGTAGTGGCGTTGGTGTACCTGCTATTCACATTGATAGCATTGTTAAAGATAAATGTTACTTTGTACAACCTTCACATTGCATTCCTTCAAAGGCAATGGGAAGTTTACTAGGAATTGCTGTCCGTCGAAGGAACACAAGGACAGTTGCGGTTCATACTGTACATGGAAATGATGCAGGGCCACGCTTTTCTTAAAGGTACACTCAATAACTTTTTTCTTAGTGTCATTTGGACTAACAGTGACACCTAGTAACGTGGATGCAGCATAATTAAAAATCAGTAGTTTTCAGTTACAGGCACTATTGTATAAATTCACTATTCACAGTCAGCCATGAATAATTTAATCCATGAGTGAAAGTGTCCAATAACAGGGCGGTTACTGAGATTAAGCGAGTAGTATGAACGTTATATTTAGATAGTGCTTTTCTGACACTACACTCAAAGCGCTTTACACTGCGAACAGGGGACTCTCCTCAACCACCACCAGTGTGCAGCATCCACCTGGATGATGCGATGGCAGCCATAATGCGCCAGTACACTCACCACACACCAGCTGTTGGTGGAGAGGACAGAGTAGAGTGATACAGCCAATTCATGTATGGGGATTATGAGGAGGCCATGATTGATAAGGGCCAATGGTTACACCCCTACATTTTTGAGAAGTGTCCTGGGATTTTTAATGACCACAGAGAGTCAAGAACTCGGTTTAACGTCTCATCTTAAGGACGGTGCCTTTTTACAGTATAGTGTCTCTATCAGTGTACTGGGGCGTTAGGACCCACACAGACTGCAGGGTGAGCACCCCCTGCTGGCCTCACTAACTCCTCTTCCAGCAGCAACCTTGGTTTTCCCCAGGAGGTCTCCCATCCAGGTACTGACCAGGCTCAACCCTGCTTAGCATCAAAGGGTATGTATTCGGCTGGTCATGTGATTTCTAACATGGCAGCCCCCATGTGCGGACCCTCTCCATGTAGAATAAAACTGCTTTTATAAGGTTACTGATATGACTACAGTTCTCATCTCATGTGCATATTCATGATTTTATACATATGTTTCAAAATTACAGTTCATTTATTTTGGAGTAAAGCTTTTTTAATGAGGAAAAAATTACTTTTGCACCTTTTAAGTTTTTTTTCTGCATGCGCAGTGAGGCAATTTAAGCATTTTCAGACGTTTCAGTGTGGATGAGCAACTTCTGGAAAATGTTTGAAAATGGCAGTGTGGACGGAGAGCATTTTGAAAATGAAAAAAACATTTTCAAATGTATCCGGATTAATATGGACATATTCGAAGTCATTGTTTTCTTGCTCTCATGTCGTTCAAAGCCCTCATGTGATTTTTCTGTGGAACATTAAAGGAGAAATGTTTGAAGAACCTTTACGTAGTTCTTTCAGTACAACGTTTTAGTACCCAGGGTCAAATAGACAAAAAAATATGACTAATTTCTACTTTTGGTTTCAACAGAAAAACCTCCACCAGTATACAGGTTTGGAATGACATGAGGGTTAGTAAATATTTTTGGGTGAACTATTCCTTTTGCATTTGTGTGTTGTGTTTGTGTAAATCCATGGTTCATTAATTTCAATACCCTTTGTTTGCATAAGGTAAACAAGGTAAGCTAAACCCAAAATTAGTGTGTCGCTCTGATTTTTTTTCCCTTAGTGGGAGGCATAAAATATCATTATAAAACAATTACCACATTTATAATGTGCTTGTTTAAATGGGTGAGTGATTTAATAAGAGGAAAATGCCATCTGCAAACTTTATGGCCGATTGGCTTACCTAGCAACAGCTGAGACTGTTAGTTTAAATCTGTTTGATCAATTAAAGGACTTGTGAGAGGTTTCTGAGCTGATAGCATGATTATAGGTCAAGCCATTGCAAATGTCTTTAAATGACTGTTATAATAACCTTGTGTTAATAGGTGACTTCCATGAAGGACATTTTCCTGGCTCTTGGAAACAAGTGTGGCTCTAGCTTTATTTTTATGTTGTATATAGCTGCGTTACCCTCTCCCTATGCATGTGATTGTAAAGGTCATACATTTATATACAGAAAGGTTCTTGAGTTCCCCCTTCCCAAGCCTCTGAGCTTAATTAATTGTATATAATAAGTGTTGGAGGGATGCCTGAAAAAATGAGTGAGGGAAGCAGCCATTTATATAGCTAGTAAACCTTTGGGGAGGTGAATTGCAAGATTAAATAAACGTGCTTCTCCTGAATGTTCATGTGATTTGATTTTCATGAAACCTGTAGAGAGAATATCCTAGTCCTTTTTTACTCAAATCAAGAGAAACAAATAATAAATTATATTTTGGATAAAGAAAATTAAGCACTTTTTTTTTAAGAATGTGACATTTTCATAACAGTTATGCATATTTTATCCCCTAAGGCGTGGTCACACACCTTCGTACAGCGAAATTATGGGGGCAAAATGCAGTAATCTCAAATTGGAATCCACGTGATCCTGGATTTCATGCGATGGACTTCCGGTGGCGGATTTTGTGTGGAGTTCAAGTTTGGTGAACTTTGACAGGTGAATTTGCCAAGTTGCTTGGTTTGGCAGTGACCTTTGTGTGGGCGGTGCTTCGTACACTGCTACACTAAATATTCCTAATGGAGAAGAATATTATTTTAGTGGCGAGTTTCATTTTAACTTTAGTCTCACAGAGTATAACGTACAGCATTAAAAAGAGGCTACTTGACAATTATTTTTTATTTTTTTATGGTTTCACACACGCTCAACATTCATCCATGCTGTCATCGCCAACAGAATTTCGCAGTGCATAGTTAAATGTGAACGCGCCTTTATTCTCATTAGCACAATGCGAAACGATATATTATTAACATTTTAACATATTTATGAATCATATTTATTGTAATACAGTAAAAAATGTTGGACATCAGCCAAGCTATAAACCAATGAGCCAAAACTTTATAACCAACTGCCTAATATGTTGTTGGTCCTCCTGCGTGCTGCCAAAACAGTGCTGACCCACCGAGTCATTGACTCTACAAGACCCCTGAAGGTGTCCTGTGGTATCTCGCACCAAGCCATAAGCAGCAGATCCTTCAAGTCCTGTAAGTTGCGAGGTTGGGCCAGCACATCCCACAGATGCTCAATTGGATTGAGATCTGGGGAATTTGGGGGCCAGGGCAACACCTTGAACTCTTGATCATGTTCCTCAATCTATTCCCGAATAATGTGTGCAATGTGGCAGGGTGCATTATCCTGCTGAAAGAGAACTGATTGTTTGCGTACCAGACGGGCTGGTTTGATTATTTCTGTAACTGCTGATCTCCTGGGATTTTCACGCACAACAGTCTCTAGAATTTACTCCGATTGGTGCCAAAAACAATTAACATCCAGTGAGTGGCAGTTCTGCGGATGGAAACCCCTTGTTGATGAGAGAGGTCAACAGAGAATGGTCAGACTAGTTCAAACTGACAAAGTCTACGGTAACTCAGATAACCGCTTTGTACAATTGTGGTGAGAAGAATAGCATCTCAGAATACTATTCTGAGATGCGGGTTGGCGCTGTTTTGGCGGCACGAGAGGGACCTACACAATATTAGGCAGGTGATTTTAATGCTGTGGTTTATCATTGTATGCAGACATCTCATTTAAAAAGATGTAATTCATGAACCTCATGAAAATCCAGTGTTTTCTTCCCATCGAACACTCATCTAATATCTTTCTCTGAAGCGCATATTCTATCAGCCAGAATCAAAACTTCAGAATCAGATCAAATGTTCACTCCGTGACAATCCAAGCAGGCGATCCAGACTGTTTAAACTATCAGGAGATTGCTGCTCGCGCTGGATCCGCACGAGCACGCGAGTGCAACTTCAAAGTAAATGCGCTTCATGTGCGCTATATGCACTGTGTATGTGCAATTGGTTTGATTCTGTATTTTTTGAGAATGCGATTTTGCTAACGTGGACATGCCATCCATGGTTGCTGGACTACTGTGTGTACTGTTATTTCCTTCTTCCTAATATATTAACAATTTCTTCATGGGCAAATAAATAAAACAAAATGTTGATGACTAAACAGAAATCACAAGAAACTGCTATCTACCATTTAAAATACAATATTGCTTTTTTAGATTCATTTTTACAAATGTAAAGTTTAGTGTGAAATTTTGCAAATATAGTGCTAAATAAGAGTTTATTCATTTTTTTTTTTTTTTTTTACAATTTTGTTATTTACTATATTAAATTTTGTGATATATCATCATTGTATCAGCCCATCAGCCACCCTGCTCTCTGGGTATCGGCATTGGCCGTTAAAAAAAACCCATATTGGTCGATCACTGATTGTTATAATTGAGCTGTGAAAGAAATAAAGAAACATCTTTATAATTTGAGAAATTGAGCCTTGACTAAATGCGAGCTGCTAGAAGCTCATAAGTGAAAGGAAAAAAACATTTTCTGATATTTAGTTGGATATTGTCAGCTGATGCTCAAGGTCCTCTTGATAATGGTTTGTATTATCTTTCACAAGAGACTCTGAACAGATAAATCTTTGTTTATGGAGGGCACACAGTAGCTTCAGGATTCACTTGACCTTAAATTTGTTTTTTGTTTTTTGTCCTACATGTTCCTGCTTGAAAGCTTGTGCTCCTCTTAAGGCAAGCAGCATTAGTATGTTATTTACCCTGTTATCCCTAAAAGCCACCATTAAATTATTGTTCCACACTGTGAGTTTGTTATGAAAAAAGAGCCATTTACTCTGAACTGGCACAAAGTGTTTTCTGTTCTGAAGCACACTAACCTCTGAGTGCACTTACACACTAGAGAAAGTCTTTGCTCACTGAAATTCAAATCACTGCTTCCAGTGGACAAAGCTGGAAGTGTTGAACATATGGGCACATGTGAGCTCCAGTTTACTAGTGAAATGTCAACAGAGTGGCGCTAAAAGCGACTTCAATCCTAAACCTAACTGTGGAGTAAAAATAGACATTTTTAGAGTGAAAATGCAAACTCTGAATCACACTTACATTTGTTTTTTATGTGCACACAATTACTTCCTGGTTCCCACAGGACCAGAACCAATGTCTCTCGTGCAATATGCTTTCAGTAACGCTAGAGGGAAATGTGTTCACGGTGGAATCGATGGAAAAATGTCTGATGGGGGATGCCACTTCTGGTAATTCAGCAATATGGGGTTGATTTCAGTGTACATAAACTTTCAAAAGCAACATGTCATTTTCACCTGTGATCTTGTTTGTCAGAATAAAAGAGGCAGTCCACAATGTGGCTTCATTCCTTGAGGACACTTCTGGGATGTAGCCCACTTGTAGATCTGGGTTTGGCAAAGGAGAGATGCGGTGGTGGATATATTTCAGTGGTGAGGGGGCTCATCATCACACACTGCCAGCAGTCCATTTCTACACCATTTTTTGTACATGTATTTTTGGCCAAGTGCTTCAGTTGTCCGTCTGGATGTGAGGCGTTGGTATGGAAGCTAAAGCAATGATGATTGGAGAGGGCGAGTGGTTCCTCTTTTACCCGCAGACTGATCTCACAGTGAAATGGAAAACAATTGGTTGAATTTTCTTTAGCTAAAATCAGTTTGTGCTTCCTGAAATGTGAAACACTACCTCCAGTGGCCAAAGCGGTAAGTGTTTTTGGGCGTGTGGGCATTTGTGAGCTCTATTTTCCTGGTGAAATGTCCACGGAGGGGCGCCAAAAGCAAATTGTTTTCAGCTGTACATGCTGTAATACCTTGAAGAGGAATGAACATTTTTATAAAGTATACCTCCACCCCAAACCTCAACCTAATCATCAGTGGAGTAAAAATGTTATGTTAGAGGTAAAAAAAAATTCAACCTCTAAATTGCGCTCATCGCTGATTATGCAAACACAATTATTTCCTGGTGGTAACACAAGAACTGAACCCGGACCCTTTTGCTGTTGACACAACGCACTTCCGGTCGGGCCACAAGGGAAGTAAACACGCAGGATCTGATGCAAAGAAGTCTAATAGGAGATGGTGCTTGTCAGTGAGTTGCATGATGGGTCTGGTTCTAGGACACTGGAATTCTCTGTAACAACATGCCCACTTCTCATGTGATCATGTTGTTACCCCATAAACACCTTCTAAGTACAAGATTGCTTATACAACCATTTTTAAGAATGGTTCTCCACTATCATAATTAGATAAGACAAGCATGGCTTGTCAACAGTATATGTTTTGGATGCTGTTCCCCTGCATGGAAAGCTTTTACTGTTGTTCCTCATTAAGCCTTTAAACCTGCAAGACTTTTGAGGTCAATCAGCCTCATTTGGAGGACCATGCTGGTTAACCAGCTAGACCAGTCTTTTCAGCAGGGTGGTATTTTCAGTTGTAAAGCTTAAGTAATGTTTTCACAAGTGATCTTCAAATGCAGCCCAGTCCCATGACAAGTCGTTCTAATAGTATGAGATGGCAAAATCGTACGAGTTGGCTCGTTCAGAAACTTTTACTCCTAGGTGAATAATGAACGAACCTACAAACAATGTTTTATTATGATTTTTAACTAAGTTTAACCCTTAACCAAAACCTAACCATAAAGTCTAACTGCTTGGCCAAACCCTAAATATAACCATCATTTTTAATTCATGTACCACGAATGAAAGAAACATCGGGGGTTTTGTACGAGCGTTCTGAAGTTTTATTCGTATAACCCCTAACCCAAACCTAAATCTAATCATAATGTGTAACCCCTTTCCTAAACCCTAAACCTAAATATAGTGTTTTATAGGAGGCTGGCTTTGTGATAGCTGTATCGTATCAATTTGAAATTTTATTGTTTGGTCTGTCGTACCTTTTTGTACGTGCCAAGTTGTACAATATCTTACAATTGCACCTTCTCATACGAATTATGAGTTGTCATGAGACTGTTGTCATATGTAACAACATTTCATGTCCTATCCCCTAAAATCTAGTGAATTCAGACATCTGTAAACTGTAAAACCCAAAAAAGGACTGTAAAAATGACGATTTAAACAACTTTACAGCTCAAATAATACATGAGTTTTAACAGAAGAATTAATGTAAGTGCTTTTATAAAATTATAATCTTCACATTTTTGCCTTTTTTAAGAAAAGGAGGGACAAGTCAAAATAAGTATTTTTTTAAATATTTAGAATCAACTTTATGCCACAAATGCTGTCAATTGAGCTTAGCATGTATTGAACCTGGAATATTCCTTTGTTTTACATGTAACCAAAACAAGTTATACTGTAAACTGCTTAAATAAGCTGGATTCAGTTGGATTTACTGAATAGATTGTGTGTTTTGTGTACGTGTCATTATATGTGGAACTTGCATCAAGCCCAAAAGATGTCTTATTAATAGTTATGGTCAATAGGGTGGATGGAAGGTGAATAGTTCACTCCATTATTTTTATGTTGCATAAATACCTATATTGCAAAAGATCGTCTTGAAAAACAGGTTTACAGTGCTGTTAATATGGGCACCAAAATGAATATGCACTACTCAAGTTTTTAGAAATGTAATAGCACACCTCTCCTCAACAAGCCACATGATTAGAGTTATCATTCATGTCCGTAGCACAAACTGTAGTGTAAAGCAGAGAAATTTGTTCAAATCACTAATTCTAAGTTTGAGCAATAATAGTGATGCTTGACTTTTTCTCACAACTGTAATCTGTTGTTGTCTTGCCAAGGAATACGTTTTTATATGTAAATCAGATATAAAATCTCATATCCTGGTATCAACCGACTCAATACCGGATTTGAACATGCATCTCAAGGCGTGGTCACACATACACTATATGGCCAAAAGTTTGTGGACACCATATGTGCTTGATGAACATTTGATTTAAAAACTTTAGGCATCAATTTCCCCCTTTGCTGTAATGACAGCTTCCACTCTTTTGGGAAGGCTTTCCACTATACTGTATGTAGTAACATGGCTGCAGGGATTTGCTCTCATTCAGACACAAGGCTATCAGTGAGGTCAGGAACTGATGTTGGTCGATGGGGCCTGACTTACAGTTGCTGTTCCAGTTCACCCCAAAAGTAATCAGTGGGGTTCAGGTCTGGGCTTTGTGCAGGCCAGTCAATTTCTTCCATGCCAGACACAGTAAACCATTTCTTTATGGACCTCACTTTGTTCACAGGGGCATTGTCATGCTGGAACAGAAAAGGGCTATCCCCAAACAGTTACCACAAATCTGGAAGCACACAAAGCCCAAGCCATTACATATAGAAACATTAAGATTTTTCTTTACTGGATTTAATGGAGTAACCAAATTCGTTAATTAGAAGGGGGTGTCCACAAACTTTTGGCCATATAGTGTATGTTCGAACAGCGAAATTCCACAGGCGGCTTTTTAATACTGCACTTTATTCTCTGTGAGAGTGAAGTTAAAAAGAAACTCACTGCTAAAATAATATTCTTGTCCATTGTGAATGTACACAGCTACACTGAATAAAGCACCACACCATAGGGGTGAAAGGTAAACCAAGACACTTCCTATTTGTCAACTCTGCGATTTCATCGGTCAAAGTTTACCAAAATTGAACTCCATGCGAAATCCGGGAGGGGAAATTCTTCACCATCGGAAGTCAATTACACGAAATTTACGATCATGCAGATCGAGACTGAGATTAATGTATTTCGCCCTATGGAATTTCACAGTGTGTGACCGCACCTTTAGTGAGAGCACCATGGCTTGATGTGTTATGAGCACCACAGCTCTGAAAAACTGATTTTTTTATAAAAAAAAAAAAAACCTTTTCAACAGCAAGTGGATTTGGCGAAATTGCGCGCACAAAGTGCTAATGGGCTGGGTTAAGTGCACATTTATAAGACGTTGGTAGTGTAAAAAGATTTTACTGGCCGTGGCCCCTTCAGCTTACAGTAAATTGAAGGTCAGCAAGGTAGAGAACTGCCTTTTGTTGATGTATTATGAAAGAGCTCCTGCAGAAGTTCAGAAACAATTTTTTTTTGAGGGCTTTAAACACATTACTGGGGGGCACATGGATAATGGATCAACTCCCAGTCCAGTGTTTTATGTTTGTTCCCATCCGTCACATTTTTTTGGAACAGTTTCCATTAACTGTGGTTGGCCAACTATGGGCAGTGCGGCTCATTTCATGTCTCCCTGCGAGAAGTATTTTACCTAAACCTTGTTTAAGGTCTGCCCACTGGCACCCTGACAGGAAAATAAAGGTTGCAGATGAAAGTGGGAAACATTAGTAGAAGTGCAAAGGCAAATATATACCTCACAGGAGAGGGAGAGAGAGAGGGGTAGAGAGAGAGAGAGAGAGAGGGGTAGAGAGAGAGAGAGAAAGAGAGAGAGAGTGTCTGGATTATCCCTGATGATTGTACTTTAACATCAAACATTTACTTTTTTTGTATCTGTAATCTGTAAATATCATGAAAATGTGAAAATAAAAAGTAGGAGTGATGTACTGCATCATATCAACCTTGTCAAGAATGAGGCATAACACTGAAATGGTATGATTTTAAAATGACATGTTTTACAGTACATAGACATAAGTTGCTGTATAAAATGACTTGGTGGTTATGTGTGAAATTGGCTGTAATGGGAAATAAATGTGGGTACAGATATCGTGGCCTCTCATTATGTTTAATTTACGTAAATGGATAAAACAGTCGCTCACCTAGTTTCACTGTTTACAGTCTACATAGGCAGCTACCTTTTTAAAGGCAGCATCCTCATTTAAATGGAACCTCTTACGTGACCGATTTGGAACACTTCACATACTGTATGCAGCAACTCGGCACACAGCACAAACAGTGCTCCTCATGTGGAGTGAGACTAGTGGTTCCCAACCTGGCGCAGAAGCTCACATGCTTTGAGGCTCTCAAAGATTCATAAAATGCGTGATACCAGTAAGATAGCATGTCAGCATTCTCTGATAATAAAAGGACACAAAGGAACAAAATAACATAAAAACTGTCCAAAGACATTGGCACCCTGGGAACTTTAGCAAAACTTCATGAAATGTCACTCTACCAACCAGAGCCTCTTTGCACAACTGCGTGAGAATGAAGTGCACCAAAAATATTCTGCTTCTCAGCAGAGGTGCGGCGCGCTGACTGTCACGTGGCCAAGAGCGTTTGAGTTTATTTTGCTTGGATCAAAAAAATTCATGGAATTTCTGCGTCATATCCACGCACTGAAAGACTACAAAAACCTCTTTAAACAGCATAACTTGTTGGCATGTTAACACTTTATTATGAGACCGTGAAGTAGCTGCAGGAGGGCTCTGAATGTAAACCGCTAGAAATGTTCAACTGTTGTTTCTATCGCGGTTATGCAAAATCCAACTGCATGGCAGGGAATGTGCATTCCAAAAAAATATTATATTATAATCATATTGTTATTTTTATCGGTCTTTTAACTTCTGCATTATTTTTGTATTTCTCGCGACCTCTGCGCTCTATCTTGCGCGCGCACATGCAAGCAAACAGTGAGAGAGCGAGAGATTAAACACACCTTTAGTTACTGCTGCTAACACCGTCGTCATGCTTTCCTTTTAGCATCTGTTCTGCCACAAAGCACAGAGGGAGAAGCAATGGAGTAAATTACCTCAGAAATGATTAAATAACACATATGTTAACCATTGTGTTTTTTATATATATATATATATATATATATAATATATGGGTCACTGACAAATAAGGTTGCCAGAGGTGATAAAAAAAAAAATTTCTGGTTTAAAACACGTCAAGTTCGTAGACATGTAATCATGTTGTTTTTACAAATTTTTTATTTATTTTTTATAGCATTTTGTGAAAAAAGAAACAAAAATTTAATGACTTTAAAAATGTCATGTGGTGCAACCATCAAGTAAAAGGTATTAAAATAGTTTCCTTGCACCTTGAATACATGAGTGTACACAATTTCATCATTAATTTAAAAAAAGTTTTCAAACATAGGCTATGCTTCAATATGAAAAAAAAAAAATATCAAAATATTGATATTTAGTGATATGACAAAATAATTATTTGTTTTCAAATCTTCACAAACAGTCTTGTGGGTCTAAAGAAATCTTCTCTGTTTTATGATTATTTTTTTTTTCACATGACAAAATTTCTACCTACATGGTGGTTGCACCTCCTTGAAACAACCACACCGTCTTTTTCCAGAGCAGCCTGTATTTCTCCTGAGGTTACCTGTGGGTTTTTCTTTGTATCCCGAACAATTCTTCTGGCAGTTGTGGCTGAAATCTTTCTTGGTCTACCTGACCTTGGCTTTGTATCAAGAGATCCCCAAATTTTCCACTTCTTAATAAGTGATTGAACAGTACTGACTGGCATTTTCAAGGCTTTGGATATCTTTTTATATCCTTTTCCATCTTTATAAAGTTCCATTACCTTGTTACGCAGGTCTTTTGACAGTTATTTTCTGCTCCCCATGGCTCAGTATCTAGCCTGCTCAGTGCATCCACGTGAGAGCTAACAAACTCATTGACTATTTATACACAGACACTAATTGCAATTTAAAAAGCCACAGGTGTGGGAAATTAACCTTTAATTGCCATTTAAACCTGTGTGTGTCACCTTGTGTGTCTGTAACAAGGCCAAACATTCAAGGGTATGTAAACTTTTGATCAGGGCCATTTGGGTGATTTCTGTTATCATTATGATTTAAAAAGGAGCCAAACAACTATGTGATAATAAATGGCTTCATATGATCACTATCCTTAAATAAAAGACTCATATTTTCAAAATCAATGCCAAAATTTCACAATTTCTCCCAGGGTATGCAAACTTTTGAGCACAACTATATATATATATATATATATTATTAGGGCTGCACCATTAATCGAAAAACTAATCGCGATTACGGCTGTCACAATTATGTAATCGTGAAATCTCCTGTTGCGTTAATATTTCTATTTATTAGAACGTGTTTTTGCAGCGGTTGAGATTCTAACCAATCGTAGACGTGTGCATTGAGCAATGAAACGACAATGGCCAGTCAGAGACGCAGTGAGTCTACAGTCCAATCAGTCATGACAACCAATCCTTGGCTGTGTCTCATTTGGAAGGATGTGTCCTCCGGAGGTCGTGTCCTTTGAAGGCTGCAGTATACTGAGTGTCCTCCTTTAAACAAGACTCGTTTAAACGAGACGGCCTTTGTAGGACGAATTGAAACGGAACATAACATGGTTGCTATGACAGCACACCACTCTTTAACAAGCGCGAGCGCTTCAAGTGAGAAGGGAACAAAGTCCCTTTAGAAGGGAAGGTATGAGGTACATTTTAGGAGAGTTATAAAGATGTAAAGAGAAAAGACAATAGATTTTACAGTTGTACACGCTTGGCTCTACTAGACATCCTGGCACAGAAACTGATTGTGTGGAGCAGTGCATGCTTATTCTTTATGCGTGTGTTAACGCATAATAAACACTGGAGTGGATTTACTGTATGGCGAATGGAGACTTCACCCGCAAGCGGTGAGACAGTTGTAGAAGAGATATGGGCAAGATGCCGTATCTCTTCACTTCACTTAATCCGAAAACACTCTCACTATCATCTGAACCAGTTTCAAAAGTGAAACCGCACAAGAGAGACCCAGCGTGTGCGCAATAGAGACTGAACTGCAGCCAGAGTTTTGAGATTTTAAATTTCAGCAAATTAAACTTTAGCATTCAATTTGTTCTATATCTGTATGTGTAGTGTCTAATAATGCACTGGCAATGTAAACTTAAGTTTATCTTGCCAATAAAGGTTGATATGAATTGAATCTGCCCATGTGATCTTATTAAAAACGTTTACTGGAAAACGGCAGAAGATTTTGCCCAACTTTTAATTACAGAATGTCCACTGATTTTATGGCATGTATGCATATACTTGTATAAAAGATTTATACCTGTAAAAATGTCTAATTTAATTCTACCTGCAAAAAAAAAAAATTAACATGATAATATACATATATTTTTTCTCCCCTTTTCTCCCCCAATTTGGAATGCCCAATTCCCATTGCGCTCTAACTCCTCGTGGTGGCATAGTGACTCGCCTCAATCCAGGTGGTGGAGGACGAATCTCAGTAGCCTCCGCGTCTGAGACCGTCAATCCACGCATCTTATCACGTGGCTTGTTGAGCGTGTTACCGCAGAGACGTAGCGCGTGTGGAGGCTTCATGCTATTCTCCGCGGCATCCACGCACAGCTCCCCATGCGCCCTACCGAGAGCGAGAACCACATTATAGTGACCACGAGGAGGTTACCCCATGTGACTCTATCCTCCTTAGCAACTGGGCCAATTTGATTGCTTAAGAGACCTGGCTGGAGTCACTCAGCACGCCCTGGATTCGAACTCATGACTCCAGGGGTGGTAGTCAGTGTCTTTACTCGCTGAGCTACCCAGGCCCCCATAATGTACATATTTAATAATCACACGTCACGGGCACATGTACACGTCAAATATAATGGCATGCACATACTTCCAGATTCTAGCTAGGTGGCTATCTAGTAGCCGCGATCCATGCACAACTTACCACGTGCCCCCATTGAGAGCGAGAACCCCTAATCGCGACTACGAGGAGGTTACCCCATGTGACTCTACCCTCCCTAGCAACCAGGTGAATTTGGTTGCTTAGGAGACCTGGCTGGAGTTACTCAGCATGCCCTGGATTCAAACTTGCGACTCAGGGTTGGTAGTAAGCGTCAATACTTGCCGAGTTACCCAGGCCCCCTGTATATTGCATTTTCCTACATTTCATGCAGTGAAAATACTTGCGTATGTATGTTTAGCAAAACTGAGCTCCACGTTTTGCTTGTTTTTGATGTCAAATATGCTTCTCGCTTCACATGTCCAACTTCAAAAGGCGTTCCAATCATTAATATCAAGTAGGAGGTTCAGAATTCCAAGTTGCCCGGACCACACCATATTTTCAGTTTGATGTTAAGCCTTCTTTTCATTGCCTTTTCAACATTCACATATGACTTATTTCTCCCCCTAGTGGCAATCCTGTCGAACTGTCAATTTGCTTCATTGTTTGCGATCGATTTTATGCATTTGGCAGATGCTTTTATCCAAAGCGATTTACAGTGCCCTGATTACAGGGACAATCCCCCTGGAGCAACCTGGCGTTAAGTGCCTTGCTCAAGGACACAATGGTGGTGGCTGTGGGGATTGAACCAACAACCTTCTGCTTATCAGGTCAGTGCTTTAGTCCACTACACCACCACCACTCCATATGGAGTATAATTTTCATTATAAGGGAGAAGCTACCAAAGGTTTGCTACCTAAACTTGGAGTGTACTTAAACTCTGCTTGTGCAGAAATACATGACACATGTACTGTACAAATTTATTTTACACATTTACTGTAATTACAAAAGCTCTGTTTATATATATATATATATATTTGCAACATAAATGATTATTTCTGACTTCTAAATTCATAATTGCCCTAATAAAAATAAAGCTTGCCAGAATTATTTAAAATTTTGCAGCTCTTCACTGGTAGTGGTGAACCTGAAGCAAACATTTGGCAACAATGGACGATTTGCGGCTACTGGAAAACACTTCTATGGCAGACCTGTGGCAACAATGAAGAGTTTGCCGCAAAGCTTATTTGCATGTAAATTTGCTGCAAGTTTGCCATAGGGGTTTGCCAGAACTCTCAATTTTTGTAAGGGCGTCCAATATACAGAAGTATCAGGTGTTTAGAAAAACGTTTAAGATCAGTTCTGTTGATTTTTCTACTTTACACTCATAGTTTTTAATGAATACATCACATCCAGTTGGGTGGTCGCATAAGGTCTAGTTGCACATATTGAGATATTTCAATGCATTCAAAGCTCAAATCATATCCGAAAGTTTCACCTTTATTATTGACTTCGGTCTGTTGTCTGTTTTTTTTTGTCAGATGCAGTAAAAAGGTGGCTTTAGCATGTTGTTAAGCTAAGAATGTTGTACTGAAATGTAAGTAGTGTTTGATGCTAGCATGTTGCTAGCTAACAGGATACTCTAATTTATTAGAGTTGGATGTTAGTATGTGGCTAAGCTAACACCATTACACTCTAAAAAGCATAACTCGTACAAAAATCTAGAGTTCTAACAAAACTTGCCGCAAATTTCCCACTCATTATTTTCACTTGCAAATGAGCTTGTGATTCGCCGCAAATGTATGCCAGACGTTTGCAGCTCTTCACCTTGTAAATATTGGGCAGAATATTTCACATGAATTAAATGGAACAATTGTTCTTTATACTTTTTGAATTAAATATGTATATTTATAATCAACGTTCCCATGAATCCGTCCACCAATTAGATTTTGTTCCGCTGAGCTCATCACAATGTATTTTGGCATTGTACTTCCTCGTCAAGGATACATGCAATGCTGCTTTAGAATACCATAATTTTGCTGCCTACCTTTTGGACCAGTCTTTATGTCAAGAGTGCTCCTATGATTCCTTAAAATGCTGTCTAGGTGGCTAGGTAGTAGAACAGATGATAATGAGATGGGTCAGTTATTGGACAAACATGCATTAAATCATCAATTTGACGATGCGCAGTCTGCAGTAATACAACCTTCTTCGCCTGTGAATCAATTATTTGTTTTTTAGAAGCTCATCAAATTCAAACACCTTGACTTAGAACAAATGCCCTCAGTGAACTCACAGTTCCCTTTGAATATGGTTTACATCATCTGCCATAGATTTTGATGCACATCACAAAGATCAGAGATGGAGCTGAGATTGGAACCTGGCAGTCACCCTGAGGCGACTCATTTATGAGATGTGCATGATCGTGTCATTGGTTTTATAGGTTACAGTTCCATAAAAATAAAATAAAAAAAAAAGGTGCTGTTTTTTTTTAATGGAGAAATGTCCCACACTGTTTTAATATCTAGATTACAGAGCACAGAAAACAAAGCATACTCCTCGTATTTATGGTTTTCCACAAAGCTTTGTGAACTAATTCAATTCAAAATTTGAAATACATGTTTGTTCAGTGTTTTCTGGCTTAGCATTTAAACAAAAGCTCAGAACATTATTTTACATGATGTACAGTATACACCGATGAGCCAGAACATTGAGCACTTGCAGGTGAAGTGAACTGATCAAGGCCACATGTCAAGGTCTGGGTAGATTAGATGGTGCAAACAATCAGTTCTAGTAGTCAACGTGTTGAATACAGGAGAAATGGGCAGGAGTAAAAACTTAAGCCACTTTTACAAGGGCCAAATTGTTATGGCCAGACGACAGGGTCAGAGCATCTCTGAAATGGCAAGGCTTGTGGGGTGCTCCTGGTCAGCAGTGGTGAATACTTACCAACAGTGGTCCGAGGAGGGACAAATCACAAACCAAGGCTCATTGATGCACAAGGGCAACAAAGGCTATCCAGTCTGGTCTGAACCGACTGAAGGTGTACTGTGGCAAAAGTCAAAATATTTTACTGATTGTTACGGGAGGAATGTGTCACAACACACAGCGTATCGCACCCTAGCGCGTATGGGGCTGCGTAGCTGCAGACCGGTCAGAGTTTTAAAATGTTCTGCTGGGAAACCCTGGGTCCGGCCATTCATGTGGACATCAATTTGACATGTGCCACCTACCTAAACATCATTGCAGACCATGTATCCCCCTTCATGGCAATGATGTTCCCTGATGGCAATGGCCTCTTTCAGCAGGATAATGCACCCTGCCACACTGCACACATTGTTCTGGAATGGTTTGAGGAACATGATGAAGTGTTCAAGGTGTTGCCCTGGCCTCCAAATTCCCCAGATCTCAATCCGATTGAGTATCTGTGGGATGTGCTTGACAAACAAATCCGATCCATGGCGACTCCACCTCGCAACTTACAGGACTTGAAGGATCTGCTGCTGCGTTTTTCCCCTCCTTGTTTAATATTTGGTAATAAGTGAGTGGTGGTGGCGGCGTAGTGGGCTAAAGCACATATTTGGTTGCTGGTTCAATCCCCACAGCCACCACCATTGTGTCCTTGAGCAAGGCACTTAACTCCAGGTTGCTCTGAGGGGATTGTCCCTGTAATAAGTACACTGTAAGTCACTTTGGATAAAAGCGTCTGCCAAATGCATAAATGTAAATGTTTCATTTGTAACTGTCACATTACAGAAGTAGCATTGGTAGCAAATGTAATTTCATGTTGACACAGTCTTTCTCTTATTGTCACATTTGTGGCAAATCTACTAGTCCTTTTTTTTCTGACTGCGGCAAATCATTAAAGGTTTATACTGTAGTTCTCCCACTGTTTAAATGATGTCAGCTGTGAATAAAGGCTTCATACATATCTAAATACTTCCAAAGGTAAGAGGTTCAAAAGCATTGCTTACTAACCAATGAATATCTTAGCATGGCTTTGCATATTTCAAATCATACTTGCAGGAAAAGCAAAGACTGACTGGATGGAGAGGGAAATTTGCTGCATTTTACTCCCTTGTCCCATGTTGCCTTTTACTAAGAGTGAATTGGAACATGGAAAGCAATAGATTTTGCCACTTCTTGTTCAACAGCCAGAAACATTGCCAGTGGACACTGACTGTCTGAAAAATAAAGAGCAACTCTTGTGTCAAGCTTGTCCAGAGGTGTTTGGGAGAATATTTGCTGAAGGTTATATCCTTCAGATGATGCAGGTGAGTCAGCCAGCACTCGATTGCTTGTGAAGTCATCCAATCAGGAAGCCCCCAGACTCATCAAATTAGAGCAGGGCTATCTGTGAGTGCTTTCCTTTTGTGATTGCCTCTCTCTCGCCACCACTTTAATGTGTTGATAAAAGCGACCTAACCCTTTCAAGGGGATCCCTAGTCCCTGTCAGCTGATGCCATCAGCATTCTAAGTGGAGTAGTCCCTGTTCTTTGTCAAGGCTGTAATTGTGATTGGCCTGATTAAAGAAGAGTCTATCAAATTAAGAGGGTATAAACTTTATGACCATGCATACCTATGAAGCACTGGTCAGGCCTTGAGTTGAACAGACCCAGTAGTGATCTCTCATTCTTGAGTATATTGTAGTAGTGCTTAGAATGGAGGAGCGGTCATCAGCAGTCACAAAGGGGGAACAACTGGTAACGTTATCTATGGTCCTGTGCAGGGGGAAGAGAGGTCACACTAAGGTCCACTTGGTAATGCCTACTCATTGGGGCCCCTTACAAAAATCTAAATTTCCCCTATGGCAAACATGCCGTAAATTTGCTATTCATTATTTCCATATGCAAATGAGCTTTGCCACCAATAATTGACAGCAAATGGTTTTGTTTGCTTAAAATGTATCCCATAACTGCCACTTTGTTGCAAAAAAAAAAAAAAAAAACAGTTTTGAAAGGGCAGATGGGAGGGTCCCAGGCCCCGTGAATTTGAAACAATGGCGCTGCCAAGGAGTAATGGATTTGCCTCTTGTTAAATCCACACTGCAGCTAATTACAGGATCCTTCTGGGTCTTTTTTGTGTGGCCACTAGGGCTGGGTACCAGCAACCATTTCACTATATGATGCATAATATGGAACAATTCAATGAAATTCAATGCATTGAAATATCATAATTTGATTGCGATTTAAACTGCGGCAACTGCGTGTGAGAGAGAGTAAAACTATGAGTTCAGTTTCAATCTCTCGTGCTCTGAAGGTTCTTTGACCACACTGTGAAATGCCCATCTTAGAGTTTACTCTTATTTAGACGACCAGCTTCATTATTATATTAACACACAAATAGATAAATAAATCTATCAATACAGGGATCTAAAGTATCAATACAATATTGTGAGAAAAAGTGTCATGATGCATTGAAATATAATTGTATGGCACAGCCAAAGTGGCAACTGCATTCTAAGGGAATTCCCTCCCTAAAAGTTAGGTAGACTCAAATTAAGCTTGCAACAACTGAGGCAACACTCGTTTTCGTTCGAGAGCATTTTCAGTTTCCTAATTTTAACATTTTAAAATCTAGTGTGAATGAAAGGCGAAATATTTTCATAATATCAAAATATTTTCAAGACAATTAGAAAATAATAAAATATATATTTTGATGTTTTATTTTTTTTAAATCAAAGCAATCAATCAGGACAAATCTAGACCAGGATTCATTATTTTCACACTGAAATTTCATGAGATGTGACTGGCTGTCAAACATATACTGAGCTACACATAACACATCATCTACACATCAGCTACACCTAAGTTACACATATGTTACACATGTATTTTCTCAGGCACTTATTGAGTCTAAATAGATGATCAACTTACATTATTTCTATAGTACACCCAAATGACAATAGTCATATCATACTGCTCATGTGTTACACTATAGTTTACTTCAATGTTGTTTCTACATCAGCTAGCAATGTCAAATGTAAATCAAATCAATCACTGAAACATCAGCGCCACCTTGAGTAAGAAATAACGTGTATAATGTGTATGTGTACACGCATATGGGATACTGATAATTCATTGTTGCAGAGAAAATCAGTGTGATATAGTATTTATTTGTATGAATATGGAACTCATTTCTCTTGTAATAGATATCCTGTGATAGTAGACTTAAATAGATATGAAATAATCATAAACAAATATAATTTTTGGAAGTGTGAAAAGAACGACACACATACCTTGGGTCTCTAGAGACCCTTTACACTATTGGTACTTTTTTATTTATTTTTTTGTGCTATTTTTTATTTTGGTGTTACACTATTTATAAGAGATAGATTGAGGAATACTAAAGAGGTTTGGGCACAACTCCAAAAAATGGATGAGGTACAGGGGTTGGAATGAGGTCCCGGTTCTCTGAGTTTGTTAGCTCTCATTTGGATGCACTGAGCAGGCTAGATACTGAGCCAAGGGGAGCAGAAAGGAACTGTCAAAAGACCTGCGTAACAAGGTAATGGAACTTTATAAAGATGGAAAAGGATATAAAAAGATATCCAAAGTCTTGAAAATGCCAGTCAGTACTGTTCAATCACTTATTAAGAAGTGGGAAATTCGGGAATCTCTTGATACCAAGCCAAGGTCAGGTAGACCAAGAAAGATTTCAGCCACAACTGCCAGAAGAATTGTTCGGGATACAAAGAAAAACCCACAGGTAACCTCAGGAGAAATACAGGCTGCTCTGGAAAAAGATGGTGTGGTTGTTTCAAGGAGCACAATACGACAATACTTGAACAAAAATGAGCTGCATTCTTGTGAAAATTGATGGCAAGATGAATGCAGAATGTTATCAGGAAATACTGGCAGACAATTTGCATTCTTCTGCACAAAAGCTGCGCATGGGACGCTCTTGAACTTTCCAGCACGACAATGACCCTAAGCACAAGGCCAAGTTGACCCTCCAGTGGTTACAGCAGAAAAAGGTGAAGGTTCTGGAGTGGCCATCACAGTCTCCTGACCTTAACATCATCGAGCCACTCTGGGGAGATCTCAAACATGTGGTTCATGCAAGACGACCAAAGACTTTGCATGACATGGAGGCATTTTGCCAAGACGAATGGGCAGCTATACCACCTGCAAGAATTTGGGGCCTCATAGACAACTATTACAAAAGACTGCACGCTGTCATTGATGTTAAAGGGGGCAATACACAGTATTAAGAACTAAGGGTATGCAGACTTTTGAACAGGGGTCATTTCATTTTTATCTTTGTTGCCATGTTTTGTTTTATGATTGTGCCATACTGTTATAACCTACAGTTTAATATGAATCCCATAAGAAATAAAAGAAATGTGTTTTGCCTGCTCACTCATGTTTTCTTTAAAAATGGTACATATATTACCAATTCTCAAGGTCAAGCAAGCCTTTGTTATAGCTGTTTTGCCTACCATGATAGGCAGTGCTTACATGCAGACAAAAGCAACAGATGTCAGAGTTGGCGTGGTGCAGTTTGTGATGACAACATGCTGACTGCACCACCTGTGCAAGGCCTGTCCTCCAGGAGACTGTGGGATTGTTGATTCAGGTCTGAGGCAGCAGTCCAAGAGCTTTGATTGGGAGCTTTGTACAGTGTCACACCTCTAGCAATATGCCAAGTGCAACAGACGACAGTTGTGTATGCCCAAGGGTCCACATAACTTTAATGTCACTGATGTATAAACCATTTTGCCTTGTAGAGACCAAAATGTGGCTAATGATTTAGGAGATGGTAGCCTCCCTGTTTATATTTTAACATAAAAACCAGAGAATAATCCAGTGATTTCAAACGTCATGTAAACACGGAATTGTTGCGCTGACAGTAAAGCTAATGGAATAAGCTAATTTTTCATAGTCATCAGCGTATTATGCATGTAAACACACTATATCAATAAATGAAATTCCAGCATTTACATTCTACTAACTATAAAAGAATATTTGGAAGAAATAGACTAAATATACATTTGTTTTTAGCATCTCATTCCAAAGGTGGCATGTATGTAATGTGCTGGTAATCTCTCGATACTGAGGTGAACATATCAGGTCACAGCTGTTCTCAACACATCATCTGAATGGCAGTGTTGTGTGCTGATGTGTGACGGGAGATAATTGAAATTGATTCAGCAGTTGTTCAGAGGCAGTAATGCTAATGACAGGCCCCAGACATTGCTATCAGAATACTTGTTTCAGTCAGGGGTGAATAGCCGCCCTGCCGCCCACAGGTTCAGTTCCTTTGTATTGGAGACTGTTGGGGCATTCGTTTTCTCTCTGCATAATGGCTGTTGTTACACATGTTTCAAACCCAGGTTTGATTCCTCCCTCCTACTCTTGCTCTCGCAGTTTTGTTTTTGTCAGAAATGAAGTATTGAGTACCATTGTACACCGATCAGCCACAACATTAAAACCACCTGCCTAATATTGTGTAGGTCCCCCTCGTGCCGCCAAAACTGCGCCAACCCGCATCTCAGAATAGCATTCTGAGATGATATTCTTCTCACCACAATTGTACGGAGCGGTTATCTGAGTTACCGTAGACTTTGTAAGTTCGAACTTACAATCTGGCCATTCTCTGTTGATCACTCTCATCAACAAGGCATTTCCGTCCACAGAACTGTCACTCACTGGATGTTTTTTTATTTTTTTGCACCATTCTGAGTAAATTCTAGAGACAGTTGTGCGTGAAAATCTTAGGGGATGAGCAGTTACAGAAATACTCAAACCAGCCCATCTGGCACCAACAATCATGCCATGGTCCAAATAACTGAGATCACATTTTTTCCCCATTCTGATGTTTGATGTGAAAATTAACTGAAGCTCCTGACCTGCATGATTTTATGCATTGCACAACTGCCACGCGATTGGCTGAATAGATAATCGCATGGGTGATTGTTGGTGCCAGACGGGCTGGTTTGATTATTTCTGTAACTGCTGATCTCCTGGAATTTTCACACACAACAGTCTCTAGAATTTACTCTGAATGGTGCCAAAAACATAAAACATCCAGTGAGCGGCAGTTCTGTGGACAGAAATGCCTTGTTGATGAGAGAGGTCAACAGAAAATGGCCAGACTGGTTCGAACTGACAAAGTCTACGGTAACTCAGATAACCGCTCTGTATAATTGTGGTGAGAAGA
This sequence comes from Myxocyprinus asiaticus, assembly GCF_019703515.2. NCBI lineage: Eukaryota > Metazoa > Chordata > Actinopteri > Cypriniformes > Catostomidae > Myxocyprinus > Myxocyprinus asiaticus. The sequence continues at coordinate 41,730,725 of NC_059357.1, forward strand.
ATATCATCTCAGAATGCTATTCTGAGATGCGGGTTGGCGCTATTTTGGCGGCACGAGGGGGACCTACACAATATTAGGCAGGTGGTTTTAATGTTGTGGCTGATCGGTGTAAGTAATATAATTTGCCATATGATTTGAAGTGTCCATCCACCCATCCATCCCAAACCTTATAAATAGCCACACTATAGTATACAATTTTTAATTAGAAATATAGCTACAAAGATAACTATAATTGTGTAGCTTAACATCCATCCATCCATCCATCCATCCAAAACCTTATAAATTAGCCACACTATAGTATACAAATTTTATTTAGAAAAATAGCTACAAATATAACTATAATTGTGTAGCCTTACATCGTTATAATGCATTTCAACATTCCCACAATACAAATATGCAACTACTCTAATAGCAATTCTCAGTTCATCTCCGCATGAGACAAAGACTATAAATATGTCAGGCATGGAGAGAACAAGAAATAATTTCTAAACTTCCAAGGAGAGTGGTCTTTGATTTCTTGAGTCATTGAGTTTATGATCTGGCACACGATATGACTGATTCTGGGATAAGCCTAGAACAGTAAATGGCTTAAAATACAAAACATTTAATTATCACAAACTTTCTAAATTGTTATGCTGAAATGTTCATGTTAAATTTTAATATGAAATGTCAACCACTCAAGCTCAAGTGCCCCGCCAAGCCATTTCAATTATAGTTTTTAACATTTTGTTAAAGAAATACAATCACTGCCTACATGTGGAAACTTGGATAATTAATTCGTTTCCCCAGAGGAAACCAATTAAATCTGCTTTTCATGTGTAAAGTAGGAGTAAAAGGATTGAGGAATACTAAAGAGGTTTGGGCACAACTCCAAAAAATGGATAAGGTACAGGGGGTGGAATGAGGTCCCAGGTCTCTAAAGTCCCAAGGAATGCGTTTAAGGGTAAAATAATGCATTATGATCGGATCACTAGCTATGTTTTCATCCAAGTTAATTTAATAATATACGAAAAATCTGAATATCACAAGAAAGAGTGAATGAAATGTTAGCTAAAAACATTTTCTGAAATGGAGAAAATGTGAGTTGTACTTGCTTGTGCATAACCTTAGCAATTGGTAAGTTGTTCTGTCAAAGTTTTATCATCCATCTGGTTGCTTTGAAAAGTAATGGCAGAAGTATGATTCATGAAATCCACTTACTCATCCAGTTTACTTATGCCACCTGTTAATCTTGGTACACTTTTTGCTTGTCAAGAGAAATTTGAACCAAAAAGCATTTTTTAGTTGCTCAATTAGTATACCCATTATTACTGAAAATGTCAGCCTGATCATGAACATTATGTGACACTGGTGACATTTTTGCAAAATGAACTATGTAATATCATTACACGTATTGTGGCAGTTCCGTGGTTGAATGTCCACAATGTTGTGCTAAAAGAGAGTTGTTCACCCAAACAGATGAGGTTTTGATGATCTGTTATGTTTTAAATCAACAAACCCCACCTCCCTACCCTAAACCTTAAACCTAACCGACAGTGTCATAAAAGCAAGATGTAAGATGAAAAACACAATTGGTGAAGCAACCACATCATATTTTGGTGCTTCTATTGGGGCTTTTCCACTGCACGATAGGGCTCGACTCTGCTCGCTTTTTGGGGGTTTTCCACTGTGGATAGTACCTGGTACCTGATACTTTTTTTAGTACTACCTCGGTCGATGTTCCAAGTGAGCCGAGCCGATACTAAATGTGACGTCAAAACCCTGCAGATCACTGATTGGTCAGAGAATCGTCACTACCAGCGTTACTGGATTTGCGACACGGGACATCAACCTGCTAGTTTTAAAGTTAGCAACAGCGACATAATTTGTTCACGCGACTTTCGAATTGTAAAAAGAAATGGCTGTGTGCAAAACCATGCCGTGGTCAATAAACGAGGTGCAGACGTTCCTCTCTTTAGTGACGAACGAAACGACGTGAAACTGAAAAGTCTTTCAGGAAGTGTCTCAGCTATTGGCCGCACACGGCTACCACCGGACCTGCCAACAGTGTAGGGAAAAGTAAAAAAAAACTTAAGTGACTACAGAACCATGAAGGGCCACAACAGCCGGAGTGGTTCGACCAAATGGACACTATCTATGGCAATAGACCGGTGAGCAATGGAAGGGAGAGTGCCCTGGACTTGGTGATGTTGGAGTCCATGATGGAGGATGGTACGTTTTGTTACGTTAACTCTATATTCTGCTTGAAAGCTTCACTTTATTTAGTTGACCAGCTACTGGAAAGCTTGCTTCTAAAACAACCAGGCCGATTTAACTGTTACACGTGTGTAAAATCACCATGCAACAACTGCTTTATGCAGCACAATGAGCTAGTAGCTAACAGCTAGCGGTCGTGTTATTGTTTATGGTCAGTAATGTTTGTGTCACGTTTAAGATGATGTCACAGCAGTAGAGGCGGCGCAACAATGACGATCAGCCTATAATCCCACCCACGTTGAGGCGGCACTAAACTGCAGTATAAAAGCAAGCTCAGAAAAGTAAGTTGAACCGTAATGTGCAGTGGAAAATTGCCATATTACACTGTTTGTACCCCCAGTCCTTTGCATCACAAGTGCAACGCTCTATCATTTAAGCTAACTCACAATTTGATCACACTTGAACAAGCTTGTAAATGTAGTTTTTAGTTTAAGATAGCATTGTGTGAGGAACAGGGTGAAAAGTAAATGTTTATATGAACTGATAATCTCCCGTTTTACTCGTAATTTGTGTGAAAGTAGTATATAAAAGTAATTTGAAAGTGTTAAGATACTGTATGTATAACGAGCCACGTAAAAATCATTTTGCTAAAATGTAGGTGTAGTAACATGATTCAATGAGACCAGGTTAGAAAATACTTAAGTTTAACCCTCAGCAGTAGCTGCAGCATGTGTATGATATATCTGTAGTCCAGACAGTGATGAATGCTCATATTATTACTTTGAAATCCTTATGACAAGAGCAAGAGCTGATAAATGTTCCATGCGGATATCCTTCCAAATTGATAGAATGATTTGTTCTGTCAGCTTTATGGCCAGATTTAGGTCGTCATAAAAAAAAAAATGGGTCAAAGCAGAGCTAAAATAGCTAATCCAAATATCTCATATAGTCACACGCTTATAATACCCCATTAGAGTAATTAAAAGGACCCTTTCGGCTCCACGGGCCTCTCCTAGCCACATCTCCTCGGGGTTGATGGCTGAAGTTATATCACATCAGTTGGTAAGGAGAAAGCAGTTTTATGGCTTCTCTCAAATCAGGTATAGATGTTCGGCAGAAAATAGTTTACCAATCAGTATTAAAGAAAGTTTGGACTCTGTCCAATACAAGTTAAGCTCTATCAGTGGCATTTGTGGTATTCTGTTGATTACCACAGAAAAGTATTTCAACTCATCCTTCAGCTTGGATTCACCTGCTGGACAAGTTGACTGAAACTATTATAATGTAGACACATTCTGAGGGGTGATTAGAAAGAACCGACAGTACAGCTGTTAACGAATATTAATGATAGCGCAACAATAACAAATACATAATTTTGTGAAGAAAAACCAATGCACAATTGCATTGCAAGTCACAGCAATGGTATTAATATTATTAATGTGCAAATGTTCGCTCCAGTTGTGAAAGGCTTCATAGGAATCCATTGTTTCTTTTCAAAATGTTAATCGTGGCGGGAAATTTTGGCGGAAATTTGCGTTTGGTGTGCAAAGGCCTTTACAATAAAAGTCTAGGGGCAAGGCATTGCAATGGGTTAAAATACACACACAAGTATAGACAAGACTTTCAGACATCAACATAAGACTTAGATGATTGAATCACTTACCAACATTGTCTGTGCAAACTTACATGCAAATTTTCCAGTGATAACCATATAAAGCTGGTAAACACTGTAAGGATACGCACAAGGATACCAGAAACTGAGGGTTCATCTCAATCAGCTCCCTATATTGTGAATCAGTATATCCTGATCACGAATTTGTGCACTGGTAAATGTTCATTCACTAAACACTGGGACACTAATGATTCAATCACGTTCGACATGTTAATGATCTTGCGCATTAAAACACAGCTGGTATACAGCTCAACAGTCTGGTTCCGGAGGTAAACATCCCATTCATTTTTCCATAGACAAATTGATTTTCAACGATAACTTTTATAAACCTTTAAAGACAGATTTACCGTGAACTCCAAAGTTGCCCATCAATGGTAAATGCCTTTGTTGAAGCCATCAGTCCACATTATTTCAACTTCATTGTTTAAAAAATGTTTAATAGCTGTATTCCTGGTGAACAACTACACTACCAATAATCCTGAAGAGAGATCCACCAATCAGAGAACTACGGCCAACGAAGCCTGCCAAACCAGTCCAGTAGCTAGCGCCCACTTCCATGTGAATGACGCAATCGAGTCTGTCTCCCTACACCCTGAAACTACTTATATGTGTATATATCAACATATTTTTGTTATTATGAAAGATAAATTACGAAGAAATAAAAAAATAAAGGAGTGTATTTTTTACTTTATTCTAACTACTCTATGTAAAATATTGTTTCCCTTTCATGGTCATTATTATTATTATTATTTTATTTTTTATTTTGCAATTAAGACATTCCTAGAAATGACTGCTGATCATTGCCCTGACTACTGAACTAGGGAACTAATTGAGATGCACCCTGACTATTTCCTGGGAGAAAAATCAGGAAAACGTCCTTGACACATAAGCAGAAGTTCATCCGTCTAGAATAGTAGTCCCATCACTAAAAGGCACAAAAATTTTACTGCTCAAGTAATACACATTTATCAATATAAATGGTTTAACAAAAATACGAGCTTCCTCACATTTCTGCTTTTAAACCTCTGGTACACTTGCCCCTTAGACTTCCATTACTCTTAATATGATTTTTGTTGTTTTTAAGTCTTCCCAGCTTTTGAATGAAAATATGTAGCTGAAGTAACAGCAGAGGGACTTTCCCTTTCCACAGTGACTTGTGATTCCCATATGATTCCATTGCCGTCCACAGATCCTCACCTGTCTCCGGGTTTCCACACATTGTTTCCATTGTCTCTATTTTGAGCTGGAATGTGTACGAGCAGTCTGATATTCAGGGTGACAGGAAGAGGTGCGGTGGTCAGGTTCACCTCTCACTGTCTGTTCTCACAAGAAAGCCGACCACGTGTTGGAAATAAAATGGGAATGCTGCTGGTGATAGCTAATACTGTCCCACTGGCTTCCTAACCCAGATGCCGATCAGTCACAGTTTTCTGTTACTAGGTTATACAGCACATACATAAATCATTTGACAACAGGGTCAGAAACTAATCAGGGCTTGGAGCAAAAATGCCATCACATGTGACAAAATGCTCCAAATATTTAAAATGTACATGCAAAAAATGCCTCTGTGATGAGTTTTATTTATTGCCTAACATCTGATATATATTGGATATTATTGACACAACGTGTCACTTGTTGCCGTTATAGAATCAGAATAACTGCACAGTACATTGTTTATGATTGTCGAGAAATTCCGCAACTTGCCTCCAATATATAAGACATTTTGGATTAATGGTGCATTCACGTCATGTCATAATTACCTTAATTACAAGATTCTGACTTGTAAAAACCATTCATGTCTTCGTAGAACTCAATTACAATTTAACTCATGTACTGTACGAAGAACTATGACGGTGGCCTCAACAGTCAAAGATAGTTTACATACGTTTCATATGCCATTTTATTATAGCTAGTGTTACTGGAACACTTTTTGTTCTTAAACATTTAGATTTTTTCACAGAGGTGAATTAATGTAATGATAAAATATTGTATGTCATCAGCAACAAAGCTTTACATGGATCCATTTGGACAATGAGTGTTGCCATAGAAACAAATAATTTCTCAGTCCATGGACGTGAACAGATTCGAATAAAATCTCTTAATTGTCCTCTCATAATTATAGTAATTCCAACAGGACTTGAATGCACATACATTTCCAGTAAAAATAGCCTTCAAGTGTAACATAGTTTGAATAACAAATACAGTTACCGTAATGAAAAATTACTCTTGCATAATATACTATTTTAATTAACTGCGCCCATCCCTAATTTAATGTAATGATTTTAATGAACTATTAGGCTAGCTGATTAATTGGAAATCACCTTTTTCCCCACCATAGTTATTGGTTTTGGCAAAATTCAAATCAGTCTTGATTCAGTTGAAGTACTTGACATAAATGCTTTCATTAATGTGAAAAAAATTGCCCCTGAATAAAAAAAATGTGGATACTTTTATTTGTGTATGAACTCAGAGTGTGTGTGTGTTTGAGCTTTAATCTTTTTGAATGAAGCTCAGATCATTATAGCATTAGCTTTTCAACGCAATACTTCACCACTTCTCTTGTATCTCTCATCTGTCGCTCATCATGCTTTGAGATTCTCTCCACTGCCTGGGTCAGTCTATTTTTACTGTATGGAGGGAACTGAACCCGTTGCCTGAAAAATCCTTTGCTCCAAAGATCGATATAAATAGCTGCTCACTCTGGAATCAGTCATAAACAGAGCTTGAAAGAATTGTTAAATTGAAGAGAACTAGGACACAGTTCATTAACGGTGTAAATGGTATTTACAGTAAAGATAGACCAATATATATTCTTGGCTAATTAATTGGCTGATATTTGGTTTTGGCCAATTACCAAGTCAGTACAAATTGCACATTTTCTATTTTCTCCTAAGCATTTTGAGGTGTAAATATTGAGTAAATATTGAGTTCATTAGGGAAAGTTAGCTGCATGACAAGCTAATAAAAAAAAAAAAACTTAGCTACATTGAAGCTCGTTTTGATGGTATGTTTTGCAATAAGAGCAGTATTTATTTCTCTGACATAAAACCAATGAGAATCTCAATTATTGTGGCAGCATAAAAGTGTAGCCAGACAACACCTTGCGCTACATTCAAACGCATCTGAATGCAGGAGACCATAAATTTTGCATTCCGCTGTGGTTTCGTGATTTCTGACCTGTTAATTCAGATGACGAGAAGACCAATGAAAGATGGAAACGTCACAAACTGACCTCTTGGCTCAATACATATTTAAAAGCTGCAAGTTGTTGCAGCAAAGTGAGTAGACAGTATATTTTATTTATGATATATTATTTATTAAAACCAGAAAACTTTGCATGGGACATTATATCCTGTCTATTGTCCTGTATGAAATTAATATGCATGCTCTAAGCTTAGTATGACTGACTCTTTATGCAGGGAATGAAACATTTACACAAAATACAACCAATAAAATTTAAAATATCAAAATTTTTATAACTCAAAGCATAGTACTGAATAGCAGCATTTAATTAAATATTTAGCTACAAAAAAGATGTAAAATGCCACTCGGGGACTCCTATAAACCTGTTCATTGGAAGCGTCTGGCAGAACTTTTAGCGATATTTTAAATATGTATTTGACTTCAAAAAGTTACATTTACATTGCCATTTAGCAGAACCTTTTTTCTAAGCAATTCGAGCTATTACAAGTAAGCAATTCGTCATACAAAAGTCAACAATATAATGTATCACAAGTTTTCAATGTGGCTGGTGTAGTACAGAAGCTAGCGTAGAAGACAGACAAGACTTTTTTTTTTTTATATATTGTTAAATATTTAGTAAGTGCATTTAGTGTGGATTAGTTAAGTGCTCTCTAAACAGATGTGTTTTAAGCTGGTTCTTGAATAATGAGATGGTTTCAACAGATTGTGGAGGTTGGAAGCTCTTTCCTCCACAGAGGAACAAAGAAGGTGAATGACCTTGAAATAGATTTTGTGCCTCTATAGGACGGGACCACCAGGCGATACTCTATCATTGACCGCAGAGAGTGAGTTGAGACATAGACCTGAAGGAGTGAATTGAAGAGGGTGCTGTTCCTAAGGCTGTCCTGAAGGCCAGAGTCAAAGCCTTGAATTTTTCTGATGGAAAAGAGAAAAATCTTTCATATTTCAAAGAAAAAAATGTGAAAGACAGGACCGTTTAGGAGAGCAGTTTGATTATTTGTCAGTTCACTCAGCTGTACTGCCTAAAACCCCCTTGATTGTGGTAAAATCACTGCAACACAACCTTATTTGCAGCCTTACTGAGTCACGCTTTAATTTACAGCAAAAATACTCAAATTAAGTTCCAAACGTTATAATTTCTGAATGCCAACGTCACCGTGAGCTCTAGATAGAGTGCAGATCTGTTGTTTGGCGGGTATGTTTTCTCACGCTGTGCAGCAATTCCCCCTCATCAAGAAACTGCATTGGTGATGAGAATTCATCAGGCACGGCTTGTTAACTCACAGCCAGGGCGTTTATAGGAGAAAAGGGAAAACAAGACCCTAGAAAGCATGATTTTCATTTGAGAGGCACTTTGGTTAGGTTTGGTTATAAACAAGAGTAACAATCCCATTATATATCTGAACTGACTCCCTTAAAAATTCAGGACTCACAACCGCGTTTTTATGGTACTTTGGTAAACCTGAGCTGTGTGAACAGAACCGCACCAGAAAGCTAGTTGTCGGTCACATCATACAGTGCGGTAGTCACTTAAGCTCCAGCTCCACTTATTCCAAAACGAGTGTGCACCTGTACTTACTTATATTGTATTTTTACATTTATAATTCCCTCATACTTTGCGATCTGCATCACCTGAAGCTGTTTGGAAAGTTTAGACTGTGAGCTGTGTAATTGTTCCTCTCCTCAGTCAGGCGCGAACTGCAGTGTTGCTCTCACATGGCATCATTATAGTTGAATGTGATCACGTTACGTTAAATGAGATCAAACGACTATTCGACAAAAATGTTTTGTTGTCGATAACATCGACTAATCATTTCAGCCCTAGTTGTAATGGATGTGTTTGCGTCCTTGAGCACTGAGAGTTTACAGTGAGCTCACATTTCAGCTCAAGCCACCCCATAAACACCTTTATATAAACACAGTGACATTTCCCAGGTGGCACCAGTCTGCATTTAGTGGCTGCATTTAGTGCCGGCAGAACTCTCTGCTGTGGGACGTCACTTTGATGGGGGCAGAGTGTTAGATGCACAGACTCAGTCAGTGGGCCACGTGTGCATTGAGGTCTGGAATGCACAACTGTAATTGGCAAGACTACCAGTTTAGATGATGTTTGAAAAACCAGTTATCAGCTGTAGGGCTGGGAGTCGAGGCCGTACGACGTTTGGGACGTCAAAACGAGAATAGGTAAATTCCTTGTGATTCTCATCCCTAATCAACCTACCAGAGAGGTTTGAGTTCTCTGGTGTATTTTGGAAGAAACTGAACATAGCTATACATTCAGCACACGTTCTCTCATTCATGCTCTTTGGGGGTTTCTATCAAAGTGCCCTCATCCACCTATACTGACCTTTCAGAATCACACACTCTGCTTTCCCCTTTTTATCCGTCCTCTGTTTCTCTCTCACCTTCTCTCTCATCCATTTAATAAGCCAGTTTTTATGATAATGAATCAAATTAGCCTCTCAGAGCAGGTCTATACACTATACAATTAATGGACTGAATGCATCATATATGGGTGTCAGATTTGTATCACACATTTAGCCCACACGGGTTGAACATAATTGGACAAAACTGAAACTATACTAAAATACATTTTCATGAGTACAAAAATAACAAACATAAGGACAACAAATTAGCTTTAGTTTTTATTGCACAGTATATTATAAAGTACAATTTGAATGTTAAACCTTTACAAACTGCCTTCATTAAACATGAAAATGCCACTAGATAGCGATGATGTTAGATGGCCCTGAGTATTAAATGATATCAGTTGACTTATTACCATTGGCAGCCTTAAAATACTAAAATTAAAATAAAACACTGAATTAATTTACTGAAAAAGGATAAATATACTAAAAAACTAAACTGAAACTAGAAAGTATTTAATTTGCTTCAAATGATATTGCTGCATCACTGCCTTGCATTTCCTTAAAAAAACTCTGATCTTGATTGTCATGATTGACTTCATAATTTATTCCATATTTCTGCATTTTTTGCCTTTGCATTTAATCTACTTGAGTTCTCTTATGTCTCTAATATATTTTACGGCATATTTGCCTCTCTTTTTTTATAATGAACTTTACAGATCTTGTTTTTCTTTGCCAAATATTAAAAACATTAATACTATTGTGGTGACTTGCAGTGCAGTCTGTGTGGATTTGTATTAGAGGTAGACAGATAAATCTGTTTTACCGATTAATCGGTGTCGATAGTTGCTTTTTGCAAAATTATGTGCCGATAGTTGAACAGTAAACAGCATATGGGATTTTATTCATTTTAGACTCTCTTTCTGTGCCTGCCATAGTAAGAAAATAATAAGATTTTTTTTTTTTTTTAATAATGTTCTATAAATCTATTTTAAAAAATATCGTCCATTTAATCAGTTATCTGCCTTTCCCACCACCATAGTTATCGGTTGATCTCTAATTTGTTTGCAAAAAACGTGGTGGTTTCTCCACAGAATTATGTAATCATAATTGCTGTGCTATCGTCAACAGTTGTTAACAGCTGTACTGTCGTTAAGAGTAAAGTATGTAATAATGGGTCAGAGTGAAGATGGGTTTTGTGTTTAGATCTCGTCACATTTCATTTGTATCATGCAGGGTTTGAGCAAATGTGTAACACAAGTAGATATACATGGAAATAAGCTACACTGCCTGGCTAAAAAAAAAAAAAGTTGCATACTCCTAATATTTTGTTGGACTGCCTTTAGCTTTGATTACAGCACACATTCGTCGTGGCATTGTTTTGACAACCTTATGCAATGTCACAACATTTATTTCCATCCAGAGATGCATTCATTTTTGGCCGAGACACGCAGTCATATTTTTAAAATCAATGCCAAAATTTCACAATTTCTGCCAGGGTATGCAAACTTTTGAGCACAACTGTATCTTGTTTTAAGGATTTTTAGACAATTTTAAATGGAAAACAAGACAAAAACACTTGATAATAGGATTTTTTGCATTGAATTTCTTTACTGAATTAAACTTAAAAGTATGTTGTTCCCTTTAATTCAGTGAATGTAATTTAGAGGTATTTTTAAAAGATGATTTTGTCCTCTATTGTTAATAAGCACGTTTAATTCAACCTTTTAAGTCTCGTTAAAATGTAATCTTCAATGTAGTAGTAGTAGTAGTAGCAATAATAATAATAATAATAATAATAATAATTTATATTTGAACAATATGTCACAATCAAGAGTTTCATCACTGCTTTCATTACCTGTGATGCTTTACTGTGCAGCACTGTATTTGACCTAAAAAGAAAAGAAAAAAAGACCAAACTCCAGTGTTGTGTTTTGGAATGTTCTTGTTTGATTAAAATTCTATGAATTAATTTTATTAGACAGTTGTTGTTGTTGTTGTCGTTGTTTTTATTAAAACCGGAGCTAGTACGGCATCATAGCGTGTTATTGCCACGTAAGTTGGTAAGTGACAAGCGACAGCAGCGTTGTAATAAATATGCATGTGTCTAACGTCTGGCAGAATGTTAATGTTCTGGATTAAAAGTGAGAATAATCCATCTGCAGTGCTGTATTGTGTTGAACTCTTATTCTGATGAGTTTGATTGAGGCAGGACAGATGACAGCGCATGTTGGTCAATCGCGTTTCAGACCCACCCACATGTGCAAATCAAATATTCAAGCTGTATATTCATATTATATCCATGAGCAATAAACATGATAAATTAGCTAATTCTTTGCTTTTTTTTTTTTTTTTTAACAAAACGAATAATCCAAAAAACAAGCAGTTTTTTTTGTTTTTGCCTATTTCTTTTGAAATGAAAAAACTAAATTCAAAGCATAATTGTTTTGTTTTTTCATTTCAAAACAAAAAATGAATGAACGCAACGTACACGGACCCTATCAGTAATGACAACAACAGATGCTTGCTTTTTCACTTATGTTCACAGTGCCACATGAAAGTAAGAAGCTTTACAATCAAAGCAAAAAGCACTGTTTTGGGTTGTTTTGGATTGTTTTGGATTTGCTTAATTTTTCACCAAAGTCATTTCTAATAATCAAAGTTAATGAACACAACTGCAGTATCAAGGGAAGTAATTGACAGTTATGGTTTTTGTCAATCGTACAGCCCTAGTTGAAATGTTTATACATTATTGTTAAAATAAATTTAATTATGGAGAAAATAAATGGGATTTTTATTTCCAGAACCCTACTGTTACGCTCTTGGGATGCTACATAGGGTACACTGCAGTTATGCTATCCTGTTGGAGTTAGCGGAGTATTTTGGAGGCACTTCTTCAGAGCAGGGGTTGTAAAAGTACATTAGGTGAACTCTCCCTGCTCATATGCATGGCTCGGTTCACTGAGTTGTGTGATTGAATAAGGTTATGAACCATAGAAAATGGTTGAGGGTAATCCATTCCTCAGAATGCCTGCCTTGATGAATTCGGGCTAACGGGGATATGAGGTTCAAATGTGAAGCTAAGCAAACCCTCTGGTGTTCCTGTGTGTAATTTCAAGTATCACGGCTTTTAAAACCGTGAGAATTAATGCTGATTAAGAAATAATCAACGTGGCCATGGGGCAACCTGCTTCACATAAAATAAAATGTCTTTTTGCAAAACAGATAGTTCTGAATATAAATTCTGATTGGATGAACCACGTTTTAAGCTGTTTTAAAATGTCTGTAAACGCACCTTTCATATTAATGCGGCAAGTTGGAAGCTACTTTCAACTTCAAAGCAACTTAAAACAGTCTGTAGTTATGTTAATGTACTAATATTACTTGACGGAATAATAGTTTATTCTCTTCATCGTTAATAATAAAATGTAACTGTTTAAACTTGGCTGTCTTTTATCATATTGCTGTGGATGCCATGTGATACAGTGAGTTTATCAGGGGTAAGAGGTTTACCTAATACAGACTTATCATACTATGAATTCATTCTACTGCAGAAATCGGTCTGTGCTTCCTGAAATTCGAGTCACTGCCCCCAGTGGCCAAGGCTGGAAGTGTTGTTAAACGTATTGGTATGTGAGTTCAAGTTTCTTGTGAAATTTCCACTGAGTGGTGCCAAAAGTGTGTTATATTTGTTGTCAAATTATTTTAACAGTCAACAGGAATGCATATTTTACTATTCATACCCCCTAAACCCAACCGTCAGTGGAGTAAAAATGTCATTTTAGAGCAAAAATGCTAATTCCTGAATTACTCTCACCGTTTTTCATGAAAACGCGGTTGCTTCTTGTTTCCATGTAACATAACCCTTGTTTCGGAGGTTGCATCAGTAGCGCTGGAGGGAAAGCAAAAATAAAACAAAAATGTCTAATGGGAGATGGTGTTTTGTTAGTTATTCGGCAGTATGGGTTGAATTTCAGATGAACTTTTGGAAGCTACATATCGATTTCTATTGTGATCGTGTTGCCTAACTGTGTTCCTACCTGTGGTAAAATCACAGAAACAGCCTATTTAGGCTTATTGTGTCTTCATTTCATGTGAGTGTACATAATTTTAAACTTTTATCAAAAGTACTGCTCAATTTTTTTAGGTTTAAAATGTACTGCAATTAGAAAACAATGACTTTTAGTGCACATTTAAGAGTTCATAATTCAAACAATCATGTTTGCACTCTCCTCTTAGGGATAACAGAACTGGTGGTCTCATATGGACTTCTATTCTTGGAATTTTGAGAGGTCTATTCTCAAGCCTATTAAAGGTGTGAGAGTGTAGGACCTTCCTAAGTGCTCCTGACTGAGGGATTCTAAAGGGAGCGCTATGATGAATATACACTTCCTATCCCTGTCTGAGCTCAGAGCAGACAGAAAATAGCAGATCTTCAGAGATGTGTGAAACAATAATCCTTCAGACACAGAGAATTACCAACTCTAGTTTGTCTTCTGTTGATTTCTCTCTGTAACATCCACTTTTTTTGTTTTTGTTGTTGTTGTCTGTGAGCCGCCCTTTAATTACAGGGAATTCTACTTGTCTTACATTTGATAGTTGTAGTTTTGTTATAATTTCTGTAATTGCACAAAAATATTGTTCTAAAATTGCACAAAAGTAACTTTTTAGTTCATGTATGGTGCTAGCAACACCAAGGTTATTGGTTCGATTTCCAGGGAGCTCACATACTGAAAGAATACCTTCAATATACTTTAAGTGGCTTTGGATATGTTTTCCAGATGCATAAATGTAAATATCAGCAAGTTAATGGTAAGTCTGGGTGGTATATGACATATGTAATGTAAAAGGGTACAGTAGAAGTGTGTCTGTAGATATACTGCTAAATCATTTATAAAGCGGTAAATATTTTGCCGCAGTTATCAGTTGTCCAGACCATTTTACGTTATTTAGCCAAAAGGGCATAAAGAAACATGACGAAATGTGAAAATAGAGAGCAAGATGTGTCCCCAACAAGTTAAGACGAGGAAGAATCTGTTGTTAAGAGGTGTTGTTAGGCACAACAAGAAGCAGAGTTTAGTTGTTTACAGTTGCCAAGCAAAGGCACGACTTGAAGCATTAATGCAGGATTTAAGATGTGCACATATCGGCTATTTCATGCTGGCTTCAAATGTGGCTCTTCCCATCAGAATTTAGTGTCGCAACTAATATTATGAAATGGATAGTTTTCTTTTGATTTTTAACTCGTGTTGCATAATGTGAAGCTGTGTTTGCACTGATGCCAAACTCTTCATTTATTACCTTTTTGATTGCATCCATCAAATTCCAAACAAAAATAATAATAATCAAATGTCATAAAGTACCTTTCATTGAATTCGTTGAATTCACTAGATTAAAAAGGCACCACATGCTTAATAAATACAGTATATAGGTATATCTATTTTTTTTCTTTGAATTACCAGCAAAAATAAATTTTTGATTTGTGTTGTCACGATACCAAAATCTCAGTAGTCTGTAACATCCCACCAGGATTTCGAGGCACTGTTTCTTTATTATTGCTGCTCAAAATGACTGAATTTGCTGCAGCTTTAAAAAAAAAATTGCAATGCAATTTGCAGCGTTTTTTTTGGCCTGTTTTGCAGTGAAAACTTACAAATAATCATATTGTACTTGTGTAATTTGTGTCAATGACGGTATAAGTGCAATAACCTGTATATGTTTTTGCATAATAACCTGAATATGTAGTTATCAAGAAAAAAAATAATAAATGCACACAAAGAGTCTATACATTTAAGAGGTGAAACCTGTGATTCAATATTATTTAAAATTTTCTGCCTCAGACAATGCAAGTAAACTTTGGTAAGGTTAAAATAGTAGACCTAAAATTAAACTGTAAACTAAAACCACAAATGAGGATTCAATGATTAGGCCTGTTGCCATTATTACTTCACCTGACCACGACCATTTCATCTAACAATGATTATTTGAGAACTGCGATTTTGTGCTTTTTAAATTTCTTATCACATTTGATCATGTGATGATTAAACTAGGGATGGGTATTTCGAGTAATTTTGTAGTCGGGCACTCTAACATCAACAAAAAACGAGTAATCGATTACTTGAAATTTTTAATTCGGGTTTAACCTTAACCTTTAAAGCACTATGCATAAACAAGATCTAGTGCTGTCAGTCGATTAATTTTTTTTTTAAATATGCGATTAATCACAATTTTTCACAGATAATCACAATTAATCACAGATTTTGAAAGTGCTGAAATTTTACTCTAAATATACTACTTTTCCTGTCAAAGTGCATTTATTTCCTTTTTAGGAAAGAAAACAAAACAATATGTAACAATATAATGCTTTATTTACATTTTCCAAACAAAGCTTTCCACAGTATAAAGATAGAAATGCACTAAAATAGCACCAATTCAAGTAACATTAAACGTTTCCCAAAGTCTAAGTGGGAAGTTGACTAATTGAAAGAACTAGTCCCCACATAGGTTGCATATTCATTGCTATTGGCATTAAATCTCTTAAACTCTCACAATATTTATCAGCTGGCAGACTGTGGCTATCCGCTTTATTACAGCAATCGTGAAGCTGCGTTCATGATTCGTGTCACCATCAATCGGCGCGATGATCTCCACATAAAAAGCATTGCATACAACATCTCATTCTGCGTTTTCATGATAGTTAAGACTTGACTTTGCGCCTTACAGATGCTGCAAAGTACATGCTTTCTGTCACAAATCCCATCTGGGCTTGTTTTGTACATACATATAGCATTAAGAGCTCCTGTCCCATCTTTGTTGTGTGTGTTTTTGGTGTGTGCATCAGTGTAATGACTCTGGGCGGACACATCGCAAAGGTTCCGCCCTAGTCCCACCAGTGTTTTTGCTAGTTTATGCTGTATTAATGGTAAATGCGTTAATTGTGATTAAACTAAAAATTAAAGCATTAAACTTATTTTTATTTATTTTTATACACATTAATTTTGACAGCTCTACAAAAAAACATTTGCATCACACATAGAAACATACATTTGAGTCTTCAGAAGTGATACAGTCATCTCAAAGGATGACAGAATTTTCTTTTTGGATGAACTATTCCTTTAACCATGTCATGCATCCACAGTGTCAATCAATGCATTGAGTTTTTATAGCAAGATTTAGTTTAGATAAGCAGTTTAATTGTTGCCCATGGCAGGTAAAGGCACAAAAAAATCAAATTGCAATATTTGAGTATTCTTTTTTCACTAGTTGAATATGTAAAGCTGAATGAGTACTCGATTAATTGATTACTCATGCACATTCCTAGATTTAAAGCTAGCTGTGATGGACACGTGCCATCTACAGTCTCGCGAAAGTTTAAACAAGGATTTTTATAGTAAACACAACAGGATCCCCCCTCGAGTGTCTTGGCTCTGTATGGGATGTCATCATTTAAGACAAAAATACGGTACGTCATGTCTAATACAGGACAATTGGCAACCTTATGTGGAGATGATAGCATAGCGACAGTACATTTGAATAGGCCTATGTTTTGACTGCATCAAGCTTTCACAGCATTTGTTTTACCGCTGTTAAACATGCAGAAACGCAATTGGATTACCTCGATTTACGTATTATGCTAAATGATTTTTTGAAATTATACAAAATGCTAACTACTGTGGAAAGTGGTTGAATTTGCACTAATTCTTGCAATCGCAAAATTGCAAAATCCTGGAGGGACTGTGTAACAATACCAGATAAATTTCATGATTATTAAAACCAATTTTGATACCACTGCAAAAATATGTAATATACTATTGAACACATTCCTTTATCCTTTTTAAAAAGTGAAATATTAATTGAAATAATCAAATAAAATAATGTCATGTTTCCTTTAAGTGTTTCTCAATTACGTAAACATTGCTTTTAAGTTTTTTGGAGTAATTACTCAGTTAAGCAGTTCAGGGCTGAAACGATTAGTTGACATTATCGATAACGTCAACAAGGGAAAAATTGTCGACAACATTTTTTGTTGTCTAATAGTCGTTTGATCTAATTTAACGCAACATATCTCATGTTGCGTTAAATGAGATCAAACGACTATTAGACAACTTACAATTTTGTTGACAATTTTTTTTATTGTCGACTTTGTCCACATATGAAACTCTAATGATGAGGCACGAGAGGAGCACTTCAGCTCGAGTGCCTGATAGAAGAGAGGAAGAAAACACAGCTTACAATCAAGTAGCTCTCCAAACTTTCTAAACAGCTTAAGGTGACGTAGATAGCAAATTATGAGAAAATTCTACAAAATGCGAAATAAGTAAATGTAGAATCAGTGTCGTTGTGAAATAAAGCGGATGAGTCGCATCAAGTGACCCAATCTAAGGGGGAGAGATTAAATCTTTTCCTGGCGGATGCACTCTTTCTTGCGGAGACGTTTGGCCCTCGCACGAGCTTGTTGCAACATCAGATGGTAACGTGATGGCTCACGACGTATTGAATCGTAATAAACTTGATGCATATATTTTGTAACATACCTGTGGGTTTTTGTGCCACCTGTTTGCAATCATTTAACTATGTTTACATTATAACAGCGTCTGATGACCATTTTGACCATGAAATGCATTTAACCGTTCAGTGTGCGGGTATCAAATTTAGTCGGTACTTGGTACTACAGAAACACTGGTATCATTAAATCTTTTTTTTATTTGTTACCAAAGTACCGGTAATTTTGACATGCCCAGTTGTGAGAGATACCTGTACCATGATACATATTTTCTCCATCATATAAGATTTTGGTCATACCCAGCAACTCCTAGTCAAAGGTAGTCCAAGTGTCTCCATGAAAGAAAGTAATTCAAAAACACTAATTTTTCATTTTATTCGCATGTAAGCAATGAACCCACATAAAGCAGTGGAGTACGGCAAAATGATGTCAGTGTGAGTGGTGTTTTCCACAAAGAGTAAAAGTCAATGAATTCGATCGGATGTTTTAAAATAAACATGTTCCCCTCTGGGTGGTGGGTTAATACAAATGCGTCAGGCGCGCATGCTGTTTGCTGTCTGAGTAAATGACTTCATTAAATTCTGTATTCGGGGCCACTGAGAGCAGAGGGCTCCTCGATCTCTGAACCGCAACCAAAACATCATCAAAATGCATGTCTGCTGCAGCGGTGCTCCCTGCTTCTGCGGGGTTTTCACACTTATAGAAACAGAAAGAGAGATACAGATCACAGCAGAGCCTAAGGCTTAGAACAAGTACATGAACACAGTACTTCGATTTCACGCGTATTTACGTTTCGAAATGTATCGGATGCGTTCTCTGCATTGCAGCAAGGAGGATATTATGTTTAGGACTATACCTAGGTAGCGCACATACATCTTCAAGATGTCTGTTTTAGATCTTTTCATCTGGAAAGCATCCCAATCTAATTAACATCTGCTAAACATCTTAAATCTGATTTACAAACATTCTAAATCATAAGCATAGTCTTATTGACATCTGAGAGGAAACGTCTTACAGGCATATTGCAGATGAGCAAACAAACTAAAAAATATGTCTTCCAGATGTAAACACACACATTGGATATAAATTGAATATAACTTTGCACCAACATGGTCTTATCACACTTGTACTCACGTGTTGTTTAAAGGAATACTTAAGGTTTAGTACAAGTTGAACTAAATTGACAGCATTTGTAGTATAATGTTGATTATCACAGAAAATAGTTTCGACATGACCCTCGTTCCATGATTTTTTTTTAGGCAAAACTGCAGTTTTACAAAAGTAAGGCACTTACAATGGATGTGAATGGGCCAGTCCATAAACAATAAAATACACACTTTTTCAAAAGTATAACCACAAGACAAAAACATTATATATGTTAACATGATTTGCTTTTTTTTAATAAACAAGGGACAAGTCAAATTATTTTCTGTGGTAATCAACATCATGCCAAAAATTCTGTCAACTGAGCTTCAATTGTATTGAACATGAAATATTCTAATATTATAACTGGTCAATCCTCCTGTGGCAGCAATAACTTCAACCAAGCGTTTCCGGTAGCTGTGGATTAGACCTGTACAATGTTCAGAAGACATTTTGGACCACTTTTCCTTACAGAACTGCTTCAGCTCAGCCATATTCTTCGGATGTCTGGTGTGAACGGCTCTCTTGAGGCCATTCCACAGCGTCTCTATTGGGTTAAGATCTGGGCTCTGAATGGGCCACTCCAAAAGATGGATTTTATTTTTTGAAGCCATCCTGTAGTGGATTTACTTTGATGTTTAGGGTCATTGTCTTACTGCATCACTCAACTTCTAATGAGCTTTAGATGGCGCACAGCCACCCTGACATTATCCTGTAGGATATCTTGTTAAACTTGGGAGTTAATTTTCCCCCTCAATTATGGCAAGCGTTCCAGGCTCCAAAGCAGCCCTAAATCATGATGCTTCCTCCACTGTACATCACCGTTGGGATAATGTTTTCATGTTTGTATGCAGTGCCCTTTATGTGCCATACATAATGCTGTGTGTTCTTCTCAAACAATTCAACCTTAGTTTCATCAGTCCACAAAACATTTTCCCAGTAGCGTTGTGGAGTGTCAAGGTGGTCTTTGGCAAACTTCAGGTGGGCAGCAATATTTTTGTTGGAAAGCAGTGGCTTCCTGCATGGTGTCCGGCCATGGACAGCATGCCCATGTAATGTTTTCCATATAGTAGACTCATGAACAGAGATGTTAACCAGTTCCAATGATTCATTAAGTCTTTAGCTATCTCTCTAGGGTTCTTTTTTACCTCATTGAGCATTCTGCGGTGTGCCCTTTGAGTCATCTTGACTGGACGGCCACTTCTAGGGAGAGCAGCCACAGTACTAAATTGTCTCCATTTACAGAAAATGTGTCTAACTGTGGACAGATGAATGTCTAAGCTCTTCGAGATAACTTTTTGTAACCCTTTTCAGCTTTAAGCAAAGCAACAATTCTTGGGTCTTCTGAGATCTCTTTTTTTTGCGAGGCATGGTCCATGTCAGCAGATGCTTCTTGTGAATAGCGAACTCGAAAGTTTTGAGTGCTTTTTATAAGTCAAAGTAGCTCTAACCCACACCTCCAATCTCGTTTCATTAATTGGATGCCAGGTTTGCCATCTCCTGACTCTAATTAGCTTTTGTTGATGTCATTAGCCTAGGGGTTCACATACTTTTTCCAACCTACACTGTGAATGTTTGAATTATTTATTCAATATGTACAAGAACAATACAATCATTTGTGTGTTATTAGATAAAATTCTTATAATAAAATAATGTGTTCATTATTGTAACTTGGATGAAGATATTTATACATAAATGCAGGTAATTCCTAAGGGTTCACATACTTTTTCTTGCCACTGTAACATTTTTAAACAGCAGATTATAAGTAATGTGAAAAATAACACATCGGGGTTAATGGCACAGACATTTTAAGGTAACTCTATCGCCCTTTGAGTTTTGAGGTTTGTTACTGTCACAATATTGCAAGAATGCATATTATGTACAGCGGGACCGCGCACTTCCAGAGTTGACCAAGCATTTGTGTCTATTTTTGTGTAGTTGTGTAAAGTATGTGTCTGATCTTGGAGAGTACAAGGTTTCTAATGTAACAAACTACTGTCTGCTTCCTGTGAGTCTGTAATTTACAACTTCTTGTATGTTCATTGAATATTCATAAATGTAAGTCAAAGAAAGAATAAGACATTGGCTCTGCTGTTTCCCTTTCCCCTGTCACTCTCATTCATTTCCTGCAGTGTGTGCACAAACACACCACCTCAGCCCCCTCTATATCACTGTGATAAGTGAGAATGAGAAATCGTCTTTCAATTACACACACTGCAGACAACTGCAGCAATTCACCTGCTCCCATAGTTCCCATACAGTGCATCCGGAAAGTAGCGCTTCACTTTTTCCACATTTTGTTGTTACAGCCTTTTTCCAAAATGGATTAAATTCATTATTTTCCTCAAAATTCTACAAACAATACCCCATAATGACAACGTGAAAGAAGTTTGTTTGAAATCTTTGCAAATTTATTAAAAATAAAAAACAAAATAAATCACATGTACATAAGTATTC
The DNA here is from genome assembly GCF_019703515.2 of Myxocyprinus asiaticus. Classification (NCBI taxonomy): domain Eukaryota; kingdom Metazoa; phylum Chordata; class Actinopteri; order Cypriniformes; family Catostomidae; genus Myxocyprinus; species Myxocyprinus asiaticus. Next base: position 41,752,266 of record NC_059357.1, read on the forward strand.
ACAACCTTTGCCATGACACTCAAAATTGAGCTCAGGTGCATCCTGTTTCCACTGATCATCCTTGAGATGTTTCTACAACTTGATTGGAGTCCACCTGTGGTAAATTCAGTTGATTGGACATGATTTGGAAAGGCACAAACCTGTCTATATAAGGTCCCACAGTTAACAGTGCATGTCAGAGCACAAACCAAGCCATGAAGTCCAAGGAATTGTCTGTAGACCTCTGAGACAGGATTGTATCGAGGCACAGATCTGGGGAAGAGTACAGAAAAATGTCTGCAGCATTGAAGGTCCCAATGGAAGAAGTTTAGAACCACCATGACTCTTCCTAGAGCTGGCCGCCTGGCCAAACTGAGCGATCGAGGGAGAAGTCAGGGAGGTGACCAAGAACCCGATGGTCACTCTGACAGAGCTCCAGCGTTTCTCTGGAAGGTTCTCCTCTCTCCACAGAAGAACAACCATCTCTGCAGCACTCCACCAATCAGGCCAGTATGGTAGAGTGGCCAGACAGAAGCCACTCCTCAGTAAAAGGCACATGACAGCCCGCCTGGAGTTTGCCAAAAGGCACCTGAAGGACTCTCAGACCATGAGAAACAAAGATTGAACTCTTTGTCCTGAATGGCAAGCGTCATGTCTGGAGGAAACCAGGCACCACTCATCACCTGGCCAATACCATCCCTACAGTGAAGCATGGTGGTGGCAGCATCATGCTGTGGGGATGTTTTTCAGCGGCAGGAACTGGGAGACTAGATCGAGGGAAAGATGAATGCAGCAATGTACAGAGACATCCTTGATGAAAACCTGCTCCAGAGCGCTCTGGACCTCAGACTGGGGTGAAGGTTCATCTTCCAACAGGACAACGATCCTAAGCACACAGCCAAGATAACAAAGGAGTGGCTACGGGACAACTCTGTGAATGTCCTTGAGTGGCCCAGCCAGAGCCCAGACTTGAACCCGATTGAACATCTCTGGAGAGATCTGAAAATGGCTGTTCACCGACGCTCCCCATCCAACCTGATGGAGCTTGAGAGGTCCTGCAAAGAAGAATGGGAGAAACTGCTCAAAAATAGGTGTGCCAAGCTTGTAGCATCATACTCAAAAAGACTTGAGGCTGTAATTGGTGCCAAAGGTGCTTCAACAAAGTATTGAACAAAGGCTGTGAATACTTATGTACATGTGATATTTTTTTTTATTTATTTATTTTTTTTATTTAATATATTTGCAAAGATTTCAAACAAACTTCTTTCACGTTGTCTTTATGGGGTATTGTTTGTAGAATTTTGAGGAAAATAATGAATTTAATCCATTTTGGAATAAGGCTGTAACATAAAATGTGGAAAAAGTGAAGCGCTGTGAATACTTTCCGGATGCACTGTACATCTGTTGGCATGTGAGCAGAGAAAGATGGAGTGAATCAGAGAGCGCAGTCATTACATTTCCACTTGGACTAGTGCATGAGGAAGTGCTCATGTATGCTGATGACTTTTCTGGTGGGAGTGCATTCTCGTAGAGTCAGGTACACACATTGGGCCTTATTCTTGAAACATGAGCAGAACAAATTGTGTAAATGCATTCTTGCGTAAATTGTCCCATTGAATAGAATGGGACAATTTACACAGGAATAGATTTACTATGGATTTACACACAAAATTGTTCTGCTTGTGTTTCATGAATAAGGCCAATTATGTGTAATAGAAAAGTCTAGAGAGAAATCATCGGACAGTTGTGCCATTTTAGCATTAATATTTCCAATAAATCAATAAAATGATGATGCCAGGAACTGTGTTGATCATGTCAGCAGTAATTAATCAAATAATGATCAAACAATAGAAAAGCATTATAGTAGTGCACATATCTAAACAATTGCACTTTTAGCCTTTTCAAAAACTGACCCTGGTGTCTGGATCACAGTAGTGTTGCTGTACAGTCCCAGTAAAGTATGCTAGAATGTGGTAGTCTGCTGCACCCTCGACACCTTGCTATTCGGAACCAGCCTGCAAGATGGTGAATTGTGCCGTGCAAATTGCATTGTTTAGTGAATCAGTTTCTAAACTTTCTAACTAACAAACTACTCTGTCAATGTCATATTCATATGAAGTGAATTCCCACTATGTGTTCTGATGTCTGCAGTGCGTATCATGACCATTAGCATGTGTCCTCTCAGCTTGCATGATAAAGACACCACGGTCTGTCTACATGGCCTCCAGTCAGTGTGAGGCTGTTGCTATGTATGGTTGGCATGCAACAAGCTATCAGTTGCGATATATTGTGGAATATACAGGATTGTAGATGCAGTCCTCTTTAATATTCATCTTATTCAAAGTATGTGCAAAGCCAATATTTCCAGACATCCTTTTCTCTCCCTGCTGGTTTTTCTAAATACCACACAGAAAAATATCCCAACTGCCTTTCAGACATATATGTCTCTGTGACAGCCCAAAGCTATGTAAACTGTAATGAAGAATCTGATAGTGGGACACTACTGTTTTGCCAATCAGCTTTTTGGAACCTTCAGACTAAGTGTTGATGATTTGCTTTGTCCTATAGAAATACTGTGATCATGAAACACCATGAAATGATGTATGTGAGAAGCATGCATGCTGTTACTTGTGTCAATGTGTTCGAACCACAGTTCCTCTACCTCTTTCCCTCAGCATGTGCACTTTCATTAACACTTTACTTGCGTCATATTCATGTGCGAACAATCTCGAATATGTCTCATGCGACACTCGCACCCCCCAGCCAGCCACACACGTGTACACACACATACACATACACGCACTGTGTTCTCATCTGACACTCTATTGACCTGTGTTATATGCTGCGATAGTGCTGAGACTGCAGTGTATCTGCCAGTGATGGATGAGGTGGAGTTAACAGCAGTCCCTGTGCACAAACGCTGCAATCATTTACATGACCTACAGTCACTCCACTCTCACTTGGAAAAGGGGATCTTGCAGGGGTCTCTTCCCTCTCGCCTCCTTTCCTCTATCCAGGTTTTAACTGGGATTTTGGAGGTAAGGGATCCCTAAAATCAGGCAAGATATGACATGATATCAAACCCCCATTAACCTCCCTCAAAAATTATAACAACCTATGTCACAACACTTGCGTCACATCAGTGCAGGTTAGAATGTCTTTATTACAGTTCGATTGAAAGCGTGTAATGTTGTAGTTCATAATAAAGTAACCAGCCAAATAGGAATGTACAAACTAATCGTATTGTATGATATGACGCTCTCAATTGGATGTGTGTATGTATCGTTCGATACATAAATACATATCTGGTAGTGCTAATAGGGCTACTGCTTAAGAAGCATTTAAAACCGATGAGCAATGAAACAGATTGAGAGTGGCATCCACCAGGTCCTCTAAATTAAGTAGATTGAAGCGTTACAGCTTGCTGAATTTGCAAAACAACAGTGTCATGTCCCAAAACAGCTACTTCAATCATGTTTTTTCATTTATGCAGACATCACTGTGCAAATCATTGGAGCTCACAAAAAAAAAAAAAAAAAAAAAAAAAAACGCTAGGCAAAAGCACAGCAGCAGAAATTTAGCCTCATTGCTGCATTTAACAGACAGCCTCTCCCAGCGTTTTTGGCTGTCAACTGGGCTGAGAAACTAAATTTGAATTTTTACCTTAAACATGACCAAATTTCAAAGTAAATTTGAATTTTAAGGTCACCAGATTTTTTTAATTGATGTTGTATCCTTAGTCCACAAGAGGGTGCAATGAATACTTATAAACCATAGTGTTACATTATTGCAAAGAACATTCCTGGCTGGTAAAAAAAAAAAGTGCATTTGATTTAAACCAAAGTGCATAAAATAAAATAAAAAGATTTAGCCAGTTCATATACTTGAGTGTTAAGTAAAAAGTAAAATGAGGGTGGAAAAAAAGCTTCAATAGACAGTTCTCTGTTAACCTGGTGTTGCACTAGTGCCACGGTATTACCCCAGACTCAAGCTTCATAATAACAGTGATACCACAGTGTTTTTCATTCACTACAGTTCTATGTACGGTAGCAAAATTCCCAGATAGTAGTGGTATTTGGTGGTGAAGCGGTTCAGACTATAAGCCCAGAGGTTGTTTAAACAGATGGAGCTCAACAGAATGGAACAGAACACGTGGATTTTGAGATGCATATTTCCAAATGTAACTTTTTTTTTTTTTTTTTATTTAACTTTCCTGACAAAGCATTTTGAAAACCTTTTGTTTAATCTGAGAAATGCTGATAAGAGAGCAAGACGCAACTGTCAAAGACCTCCACCAAAAAGGGGTCATTCACAACGAATGCTTTTGTGTCCATTGTGTTTTTCAATTGTTTTCTGTGTAAACATATGCTAGACTAACATCTTTAATCAATTCATTGTAAATCCAGCGTCTTTTATCTTAAATTCAACAAATATTAACATTTTGAATTTTAATTTCACCATCTTAGTGCGTTTACATGCACGGCAATACGCGAATAACTATCAAAAACCAGCTTATTCAAAGAACCGACAGAATAAGAAATTCACATTTGCATAGGACGTATTATTTTCTGGTATTTGTTAAAACATAAATGAGTATAATCAGAACACTTGCACGCATTGAATAAGCTGGTAAGAACGCCGTGGAAATTGTTACATGCAACACGAAATCTGGAAAATGGACAAAAATCTACATGTGTCGATCTGTTTTTTCTTAAATCGCTAAATAATATTGGCATATTGTAAAGCCAGAGGAGGATGGGCTCCCCAAGCTGAATCTGGTTCATCTCAAGGTTCACCTTTGGTTTGCTCACTGGGGGCTTTAAGACATTAAGGTATGATTTTCCATAAAGCTGCTTTGAAAAAATGTGTATTGTAAAAAGTGCTGTACAAATAAAAAAAAAAGACTTAAATGTAGACAAACTAATTTTTCTCAAGAAAAGCATGAACCTTTAGTTTTTCTTTTGACAAATCTGTTGAGAAATGCATTAATGTTGTTCAAGTTACTTTATTATATAGCTCCGCTTTTTGCTGCCAATGTCAGACACTTGTCACATTTAAGATTTAAAATACATTTAATTTGTTGAATCCTTCAATGAGTGTAAGTGAAACATTTGTGGGCACTCTTTTTTTTTATCGTATCTTGAGGCTACTGTATTGTATCATATCTTATCTCGAAATCGGTGTATCATTACATACTAGCCTACAAATTTATGTTCATGATTAAATTAGTTTAATTGGACACATGTAGATTCGCAGTGAAGTGCCTTAACGAGTGCAGTTCTATTTAGTGTTTTGACGTTTTTCCTACTGAAACAGGAAGTGAGGGTGGAACATGTCAAACGACTCGTTCCTTTTTATATAAATAGCCAATAGACTTTAGTTTACAGCCACACACATCACTTTCCACCGTGCTGCTCATGCCAGATCCGGTTACTGAGGAAACTGAGAAGTGATCTACCAGCAGGGTTGGGGAGTAACGGAATACATGTAACGGGATTACATATTTAAAATACAAAATATAAGTAACTGTATTCCACTACAGTTACAATTTAAATCATTGGTAATTAGAATACAGTTACATTAAAAAAGTATTTTGATTACTGAAGAGATTACTTTGCATTTTATTGTCATTTGTTTCATTTAATATTTAGTTCTTTCAGATGGAAAACATTTATACATATAAATGATGTGATCCAAAGTGCATTTGAACAGCGGTGAAACACTTTCTTATGATGTGTTACATTCATACGATCAGACAGAGAAGTACGTTTGAAGTAAGTTTGGAGCACAAGAAATAGAAATAAACCTTGTGTAAATTGTCAGCTTTACGCTAAGATGAAATGCTATTTCTAGCCATTTTACATGCACATGTTACCAGGCACGATCATATTTTTTTATCAAGACAATTCACATTGGATCATAATTTCTTTTTTTCTAGTAAGACCTTTGATATTAGGGCAAAAATCATCAATTTGATTGATCTTGTTTTAGAAACAACACTGCATAAGATATTTAGGTTTTTCAGAGAATGTATTTTTAACATGTGTATTTTGTCTTACTGTACTGGCAGAGTTTTTATAGTCAAAACAAGTGAAAAAATCTACCAGTGCTGAAGAAGTAATCCAAAGTATCTAGAATACATTACTGACCTTGAGTAATCTAACGGAATACGTTACAAATTACATTTTACAGCATGTATTCTGTAATCTGTAGTGGAATACATTTCAAAAGTAACTCTCCCAACCCTGTCTACCGGCCCAATTTTCCACTGAGTTGAGAACCGAACAGTGATCTAACTGACAGCATTAATACATAAACAGTCCACAAATGCACACAGCACATTGCTTATGTTTTTACATTTTGCTTACGACGAGGCCAGTGCTGTTGTGCAAATCCAGTGCAGCTGAATGAGAAACAAGCGAGTAAAAGATCACAATATTTCAACATTTTAAATCACAATTAATATGAACATTTAATATGAAGAATAAAGAACACTTAGGCTATGTTCAGACTGCAGGCAAATCAGATTTTTTTCTCAAATCAGATCTTTTCAGGCAGACTATTAATTGCAAGTGATCAAATCAGATTTGCGTGTTCAGACACAACAAACCTATCTGCATGGGTTGCTTTGGTAACGACGTAGGTAACCCACGTGACGATGCTTTCAAAACAGATGCGGGAAAAATGGAGGTGCATCAACTCGCTCTCCAAATAAGCACCCTGTCTAGTCGCGGTGTAGAACCAGGAGACTGGTAAATATTGTGATGTTCCGTGCAGCAGTCACGGCCGGCTTATGAATAATTCCGGCATTTCCGTCACCGATTTTTGAAGTCATCGTTGTGTGTCGCGTTAAGAGTTATGAAATTTGATAAATTACAAGGTTAAATTTTAAAAAGATATGCATGGATGAAGTAAGACAAGTAATATGCATTAAAAAACAAATAGTGTCCATTTTGATTTCATGGCGATTTTATCAACAATAGGCGCGTTCACTCATGCAGCCTTTTCCAGAAAATAACCTACATTTTCCAGTTTAGAGGTCATGTGTGAACAAGACCTTTTTGAAAATACTGGTCCCACATCCCACGTTTTTCTCTTCCACCCTGTCACCACAGGTGCTAATGCAGAATTGCAGGAACAACACATTGCTTACCCCAGGCTCACAGCAGCACTATCAGTCACACACACACACATACATACACACACAGGATGCTGTTTCATAAATACTGTCCCTGTCGCTTCCTCTGTCAAACTCCACCACTGGGCTTGAGTGTGATCTAATCAACAGGAAATCCGAAACAATGGCTGCTGTCGGATGATTTTTAGTTTATTTTTTTTAATTCAGAACGCTTTGGTCTAACGGCACTGTTTTAAGTGGTTGTCAGTCCTTGAAGCCGTCTGCTTTTACACTCTGTAGAGAAAATAATTCTTGGAATAAATGAGGTGAAATCTCAGTTGTCAATATAAATGTTAATATAAAATCAAAATCAACCCAATTTTGTTTCTTAGGAATATTTTACCTAAATATTCTGTTATCATTTTCTCACCCTTATGTTGTTCCAAACCAGTATGACATTTTCACTAAGTGGAACACAAAAGGTGAATTTTTGAATAAAATGGTGCTCTCTTTTCACATAATGAAGGTGAAAGGGGTCTGTCAAGCTCCAAAATGACAACAAAACATACCATAAAAGTACTATAAATGTGATTCATATGACTCATGCACTGTTTTTCAAGTCTTCTGAAGTCATAGTTCATTTAGATCGCTACCACTTTGTTTGCATAACTGAACAGACTTCTGATCTAAAAATAGTTAAATATGGTGTGCCACAAGGTTTGGTCTTAGGCCCTTTGTTGTTCTCCTTGTACATGCTCCCTTTAGGGGATAGTATTAGGAAGCATGGTATTATTTCCTGCTTCTAAATTCTGATCAAACTGAAGTTCTAATCAATTAAAACCTCTTTTCTGATGGTTCAAATGCTATATCATACAATAGCTTTGTCTGAGAAACACACCAGGATTTTAATTACTATTTGCTGTAGGGATGTTCACGAGTAATCGATTAATCGAGTACTCGTTCAGCTTTAAATATTCGATTAGTAAAAACACTACTCCGATACTGCATTTTCATTTTGGTTTTTGTGCCTTTGCCTGCCGTGAACAAAATTAAAACTACTTCTCTCACCTAAATCTTGCCGTTAGTTCTTTCAAAAAGACAAATCTGCCATTATTTAAAGTGTTTGTATCGCTTCAGAAGACTTGGAATGTATGTTTCTGTGTGAGTGCAAATGTTGTTGTTTTTTAATCTAGATCTTGTTGTATATGCATTGTGCTAAGTTTTACATAAGAATTTTTTTTCAAATGTTTAAAGTTGAACTTAAATTTCAAATAATCGATTACTCGAGTGCTCAACTACAAAATTACTCTAAATACTCATCCCTAATTTGCTGAAATAACTCAAAATAGCACTCAAATTAAAAATGGCACCATTTATGTCAAAAACATTTGGAAACGAGACACCATTTGCCGTCATTGGTGTTGGTGCACCTTTTTTGTAGTCCATACGATTTATAGTCCCTTTCAGCGTTTCAGCAGGGGGGTTGATTTATCAGTGAATAATAATTTCAGCCTATTTAGCAAACAGTTTTGGAACAAAATGAGGGTGAGCAAACGATGACAGAATTTTTTGTCTGAACAGTTCCTTTATTACACGTTCCTTGTCTTGCACAATTCTTGCGGTTCATGTTAATCTACAGCCAAATAGCTATTCAGCCCTTGTTTAGGCTAAAGATGTTGGTAATGCAGCCTTGCATAAAATGTGCCAATAGTTAACACAGAAAGTTAATTGTAACTTTAATTATAATGTTAATATAATAAAGGTTACACCAATAACTGCAAATAACAATAGATTTGAAAAAGAAGTGTTAGAATACATCAGGATGTTCTCATGTTGGAATTTGACCTTTGACTTTCAACGTTCCAGTCAAAATTTCCCCTCAAAATTGGGTGCTGGCTGTACCGTGTAAGTACAAGTAATGATTCGGTACCATAGTTTACTGTATATCAAAGTACCATGGTACAATCTGATTATTCTGATACCTTAATTGTAGATTGGTTCCACCAAATTGCTCAATAACTTTGTTTTAATGTGCACCTCGTGTGCTGCACGTACCTTGTGTGGGTTGATAAGAGACTATTTTGTTCTGATCAAGCTTTCTAGAAGAACAGAGCACAGTAGCTGTTAAATTAGCCCCTTCATCTGATGCAGCCTTTTTAGTACTGCTAAATCAACAGTTCAGGTCTCTATGGGTAGTTAAGTGTGCAGCCTGGGTATAAAATCAAAGTGTTCTCCTCTGAAAGGAGAGTGACGTTATCACCCAGCAATGGCACCAGTAAACAAAGTCTTTGTTCAATGTGCTCTAATACTAGAGCCTGGGTTTTTAGTGGAAAGGCTGTCATTTTCAACTGAATTTAAGCATTGATCCAATCTTAAAGGAATAGTTTACCAGCCCCATCTTCTATTGTTGGGCTAACAAGTAGTCCTGCCTCAAAATCATGCAATTGGTTGAGCCAGAAGTCGACATGACAGACTGCACAAAAAATCGAGAAATGTTTTTAAAGTGCCACAGTAACTGTATTTATACTTTTCAGGAAGTCAACCTGCGATGATTCCTTATAGTTGTTTCTGTGCATTAAACAGGAATATGAGCCTGTATTAAAATATTGAAACTGGGACAGAAAATGTCATTTCTGTCCTCTTCTTTTTGATAGATGCACAAAGGTCGAAAAGATAAATATGTTGTGAACAAAGGAGTTACCACTCTGTAAGACAAATCTTGTTATAATGCCCAGCCGGGTTGATTGAAGTTGTTGCCATCAAGTTGACAGTTTCTTTCCTGTTCTCCATGGGCACAAAATCCCTGAAGCTTTCTAATTGGCAGTGAATGGGCAGAACAGAAATGTGGCACGTTGCTGCTCGTGTTTTAATGATTTAGTGGCATCTGTGGAGTATTGTGTAGATAATGGCTGCACAGTCATCTGTTACCATTGCTCGCCCACTCTCTCAAAAGCCTGTTGCCCGAGATACTGTCGTTTACTTTATCTTCTCAAACAGTGTTTACTTGGCAATACCACATCCAGAATGGGTTTAAAGCATTTAACAAGTGTTTTTAATCAAGTGGCTCTCCATTTTGTGAGAGTGTGTGCAAACTCTTCTTTGAAATGTTGAAAATGTATCAGCTTAACCAGGGGCCATATTATACACTTTTGATAAAATCATTTCATAACCATTTTCCACCTTCTCCAAGAAACTTCTGTTGCAATATTTTCAAAACAGTTGTAGTTTAGTTTTACATTACCCCTTTTCCACCCTCTCTCTGACCCCAGGCCAGAAAAATACTCTATGCAAGTATGCAAACACAGACTCAAATACTTGGCCAGTGCATTGCAAATGCTTGGTCCCATTGCACATTCTTAAGTTACTGTGGTGGTAGTCTTGGCCTCAGATTTAAGGTTATTATATATGAATATTTGAATATAGTATGTATAAACCATATATTATATAGAATATAATATGTGGTATTTGAATAATTTTTGTTTTATTTCCAATTTCCAATTATTTAATTTAGTTATTTTGCAATTTTGTGGAATACAGTTTAAAAAAAAGACTGTAATGGTACTGAGAATCATCATTGAAAACAATGGAATTGCATGTTACATTAATTGAGAATTTGGGATAAAATGTGCTAAAATGTAATGTTGCAATTCAAAATATCTCAGTGGTCCTAAATGTATGCTGCTTTATTTTATGCAGCATTTCATTTTTTTCTTTCTCAATTTTCTACTATTACTATTGCTCATAGTGTTTGGTATTTGAACTTAGGCTGTTTTCTGTGATTAATCATGATTAATCGTAGTACATTAAAATAAACATTAAAATATAATCATAAATATATTTAATTTGTCTCAAAGTATTTGCAAGAAATTGGTTAGTCATGATTTATTTTAAGTAGTTAATTATGTACATTTTAAATATTAATTTTGTTGCAGTTAGAGTTAATTGGATACATTTTGACAGGAATAAATCTTTGACAAAAGTATATGTTTACATGTCAGAAAATAAGTAGATATGCTGTAATTAAAAATTGAGCTAAATCTTCTGCCATTTTCCATTGTACTTTTTTAATAATATGATCAAATGGTCAGGTTAAATTTTATATTAATCTTTTCTGGCAAGATAAACTTAAGTGTGCATTGCCAGTGCATTATTAGATAATATACATACAGATATAAAACATATTGAATGCTCTAAACTTATTTTCTCTGCTGACTGTTCAGTCCAGCCTGGTCTCATGAAATTTACATGAGCATTGCAACGTTTTTGCAAAATGTCTCGGTTACGTATGTAACCTCGATTGCCTGAGATGATGGGAACGAGACATTGCATAAGCTCGCCGCACTATGAACTCAGGATTTTTTTAGGTGCAAGCGATGCGCTCTTTATCCCTCAGTTCTGAGGAATTTTTGGGCACCTGCTTTTATACCGGACAGCTTCATGCCCAAAAGGGTGGGGGTTAAACACCATAGTCAATCCTGGCGTTATTGTAGAAAGGTTTCAACTAGGTCGTGTAGAAGGACGCTCCCCGTAGAATCAGCTTAGTGATGCAATGTCAAGTGTACTTCATCTCAGGGAACCAGGTTACATACGTAACCAAGACGTTCCTTTACAATTCAGTACATTTGACAGTGCGTCACTAAGCTGATGCTATGGGGAACAGATTCCCATCACACCGCACTACACGATATAACAGAGGAAACATGATGCCAGTGAATGGCCCTCATGGTGAGCCAGGAGGGAAACACTCAGAATATATATATGAACTATGGTCATATAGTATGAAATGACCCCTTCACGAACTCAGTCGGGAAGGACGTTTTTATAATGAAAGTGTTTGTGATTTTGGGAGATACAATGGCCTGAATGCAGGCACTTGTGTAAAATGACAGGGAGCCCGTACTTGAAAAGAGGGGCATAAATGTATGTTTGGCCAACAAAACAGCAAGCACTCTAGACAGAGAGGACTTGTGATCAGAGAGATGTCACATCTAGGTTGTATAACCTAACGATTGTGTTTTGAGAAGACCATCCTGCTGCAAAACATATGTTTTGTAAGGACACGCCATATGTCCATGCCAGTGAAGCAGCCATGCCTCTAGTTGAATGTGCTTTAACACCAATTGGGCAATTTACACCCTGCAACTCCTAAGCCAGGGTGATTGCATCAACGATCCAGTGAGAAAGTCTTTGCTTGGAGACGGACATTCCTTTCGTTCGTCCTCCATAGCACATAAAGAGCTGGTCAAATAGTCTGAACTGGCGAGTGCACTCAATGTATGTATGTAGTGCTCGCACAGGGCATAACAAATGCAAGGACTGTTCCTTATCCTAATTAAATGGAGAAGGGAAAAGGCTTGGAGGTGAACCACTGCACTCTGAAGGGCATGGTTAGAACCTTCGGTACATAGCCTTTTCTGAGTTTGACAGTGGCTTTGGAAAAGATCCGGACCAAACTCCAGACATGAATTGTCGAATGACAGTGCTTGCAAATCATTGACCCATTTTACTGAGGCCTGAGCCAGCAGTAATGTGATCTTAATAGAAAGCACACTCAATTCAACAGAGTCCAGAGGCTCGAAGGGGGGCCCGTGAGCGCTTTTAGGACCAAAGCTAGGTCCCAAGTCGGAACTGTATCCGGGCGAGGAGGATTCAGCCGCCTTGCTCCCCTAAGGAACTTTATGATTAAATCATGTTTGCCTATAGAGGTACCGGCTTCTAGTACATGATATACAGATATAGTCGCCACATAAACTTTGAGCATTGACGGAGTGAGCCCTGCGTCCAGTCGCTCTTGAAGAAATGTGAGAATTTCAGGTATGGAGCAGTTCACTGGGTCTTTGCCGTGTGAAAAGCTCCAATTAGTGAACACATTCCATTTTAGTGCATAAAGTTGTCTTGTAGATGGCACTTTACATTTACATTTAGCTGATGCTTTTATCCAAAGCGACTTACAGTGCCCTGATTACAGGGACAATCCCCCTGGAGCAACCTTGAGTTAAGTGCCTTGCTCAAGGACACAATGGTGGTGGCTGTGGGGATTGAACCAACAACCTTCCACTTACCAGTTCAGTGCTTTAGTCCACTACACCACCACCACTCACTTAGACTGTTAAATGGTGTTCAGAACCGTCTGAGTCAGTTCTGTTACTTTTAGCGTGCCCCGTTCAGGGGCCATACATGCAGGTACCACAGCTTGGGGTGGGGATGCCAGATTGTGCCCTGCGCTTGAGAGGAGAACCCTCCTCAGCGGCATTTCCCATGGAGGGCCGTCCAAAATCTCTATAATTTTTGGAAACCAGGACTGTTAGGTCACTTCGGCACAACCAATAGAATCGCTTCCTTGTCCTCTCTGACTTTGTATATGACAAAGTGAAGGAGGCACACCGGGTGAAATGTGTATTTGCATTTCGCATGCCATTTGTGAGCCATTGCTTCCACTGCTAGTGGAGATTGAGATTTGGAGTACCAGAGGAGACAGTGGATATCTCCGCTTTGCCGAATACTTCCCAAATCCTCAGGACAGTCTGAGGATGAAGTCTCCATTCGCCTAGCATCGCCCCTTGGCATGACAATAGGTCTGCACCCTAATTCAGACGGCCTGGGACTTATGTCGCTCACAGGGAGAGGAGATGAGGTTCACTTCACAGGAGGTGGTGACGTGTCAGTCTCATCATTGGTAGGGAACGAATTCCGCCTTGGTGGTTTATGTATGCCACAACTGTCGTGTTGTCTGAATGAATTAGAACATGATAATTCGCTATTTTGAACTGAAAAGCCTTCAAGGCTAGGAAAACAGCTGACAGCTTCAGGCGGTTGATGTGCCACGCTCTCTTGGCATCTGTCCAGGAGCCAAAAGCCGGGTGTCTGTCGCACACCGCCCCCTAACCTGTGTTGGAAGCATCCGTGGTCACCACTTTCCACCTGAAAATCTGCCCCAGCATGACATTTTGCTGATAGAAAGCAGGAGTTGTCCAAGGTGCTAGAGCAGTTGGACAGCGGCAATATACAGTGATGTGCATGTGCGCTTGGCGCCAATTATGCTGTGGCACACAGCGCTTGAGCCAGCACTGAAGAGGTCTCATGTGTAAGAGGATGCTGCCGCCAAAAGCCCCAATGCTTTTTGAAACAGTTTCAATGGAAGTGTTTTCCCCAGTTTGAGAATGGCCTCAACGCAATCGCTTGTGAGATGCGCGTGCTCGCTCACAGAGTTGAGAGACACTCCTAGAAATGAGATTTGTTGGCTTGGGGAGAGCATGCTCTTCGCCCAGTTGACATTGAGGCCCAAACTGTTCAGATGTTGGAGCAATAAATCCCGGTGCTGGCATAATAAAGCCTCTGATTGGGCCAGTAATAGCCAATAGTTGAGGTAGTTAAATGTGCACGCCGCTCCGTTTCAGAGGTGCGAGTACTGCATTGATGCACTTCGCAATCCGAAGGGGCAATCCGAAGGGCAGGACTTTGATGCGCAGTTCTCATACGCGAATCTCAGAAACGTAGCACTCAGCAAATCTATGCACAGAGCCGCTGAGAAGGCCAGCTGGAGGCACCGGAGTATCAAATAGAGCAGCTTTTTCTACGTCACGCATTTCCATGAGGGTCAGCCAGATCGCTAAGTCCATAGCGGTGCGGAACGTTTTGAACGTCTCTTGATCGTAGCCTTGCTCGTCCATTTGCTTGAGGAGCTTATCTTGGAAAACTTGGAGCACCACCATCGTGTGGAGTGCTGAACCTGCTTGGCCTGCTGCGGAGTATGCTTCTCCAGCCAGTGCGAATGTCAGTCGACACTGCTTGGAAGAATGAACGGGGCATGATTTCCATGCCCTGATACTCACCGGGCAGAGATGTGCTGCTACCACCTCTTCTCACAGGGGGTAGTTGAGAATAATCTTTGTCTTCTCCGTGGTCCACTTTAGTGGGGAGAGTGGAATCGCTGTGCAATAGGGGGCGCGCCAGGATTTTGTCAGTTCGTTATGAACTTCCAGGGAGAACACGGTCACTTGACGCCGTCCGGACTGCAAGAACCATTCATCAATGTGAGATTTTTTTTTTCAGGTTCCTCTGGAGGAGACCAGTCGAGACCGAACTCTTCGACTGCCCTTGAAAGGACACGAAGCATCTCCTTGTCAGTGGCGAGTGCATGCTCCTTGCCCTCGCTGGAGGAAGGGGCGGCAACATCCATTGACCACTCGCCAGATGCTGCGAGAGACGCAACATCATAATCCCCAACATCAGAACTGCCGAACATGACGAGGTTGTGCGCTATTGCAGAGGGCCGAAGCTTGTCACGCACATACTGTATTGGCATAGACGCAGTATATATGGAGATTGAGGGGTGTGTGCCGGCACAAGGTCCACCTCAAATTCATCCTGCTTGACCTCGTGTCCCTGCCATACCTCCTCGTGTGATCCCGCGGGAGTCACAGAAGAGGCAGGAGGCTGAATTGTCCCTCAGAACAAGGATGATTCGTGAGCTAAGCATCTTGAGGCTCATGCCCTCACAGTGAGGGCAGTCTGTCTCCATGATCTGATGGTGGGATGTGTCCCTCGCATAAGGAACATTTATGGAACGATATCTTTAAAAAGACGCAAACACGTAAGCGGCTCTTTTAGTTTATATATATATATATATATATATATATATATATATATATACACACACACACACACACACACACACACACACACACACAAACAAACAAAGAAACAAACACAATATCAACAATAGCTTATAAGGATACAGAACTCCTGCCTAATTGCTGCAGGCAATCAGGATGCTGAAGTGGCCCATTCATCAGCGAAAGTGTCAAGCGGCGAGGCGGAGTAAATGTTCACCGGAACACTGTAGCGGAGCGGAGACTCTTCTCGTTGCCGTGAGGATCCCGCCCACTGACTCGTGTATGTCGATGGCGAAGTAGTAGAAGGCTTCTAGACGAGAGATGAATCGCTGTCTTGAAGGAAGAAAATTCTGAGGAATGGTGTTTGCGAGCCCACTTTTATACCAGACAGCTTCGCACCTAAAAGGGCAGGACTTAAACACCATAGCAATCCTGGTGTTATTGTAGAAAGGATTCAACTAGGTCGTGTAGAAGGACACTCCCCATAGCGTCAGCTTAGTGACACACTGTCAATTGTACTGAATCGTAAGGGAACTGAAATCACATTCTTCATAACACGTTTGGCTGCACTTTTCAAGTGAAATGGCCAGCAGGGGGTGCCAAAACCAAGAAAAATGACGTTGTAATCAGACAAGGTTTTGGTTTTAATAAAATGTACCTCCCTAACCTAAAACTTTACCCTAAAATTAACCAATAGTGTCTGAAAAGAGAAATGAGAGTTTAACAGACATCCTTAAACAACACGTAAACTTAACCATTTTAAAATGCAGAAGGCTCCATCCTTTGACATTTGTACTCCGGTCTGTTCCACTCACATGTGCACTCTTCAAAAACCTGTAAGAATGGTGCTTGTGTTTAAATGACCTCATAATCCACGTTCTCTGGGAGAGACCCAGGTATGTTAAACGCTTTCTCTTAATCTCTTAAGCAGTGTAAGGAAATCTGCTCTTGTTTACGTGACGTTTCAGAATGTCGCTTCCTAAAAAAAAAAACTGGAATAAACAATTTTAAGTGCATGTAAACGTGGTCAGTAAGTAAGCATTTTTGGGAGATGCAAAGAGATACGGCAGTTTCTGTGCTAGGATGTGCAGCTGAGTTGAATGTGTACCTCCTGGAAATTTATATATGCCAATTTTAGCCACTGGAAGTGGGGAAAAATAAGTGAAGTTTCAGGAAGTGATAAAAACAGACACTGCGTTAATTGCATTAAATGGTCAACTATTAATCACAGAAATAGTTAAATTTTCCAGCCCTAATTTGAACACATCTCTGCAAGAAACACAACTAGAACTGTTTGATCTACAGACATGAATGATACATCAAATTAATATTAATGAGAGATGTGCTATTACTTTCCAAAGAGATCTTCTATATTTTCCATCTGTTGGATGATAAAAAAGGGGAGAAAAAATCCTGTAGACAAAAGCTATATCTAAGGACCAGAATTTTATAATAACTCTTATAACTCTTCTTGGCCAGTAAGCAACAACTCAGAACATCCTAGCAATGCAATAGAAACCAGTAAATCCCTAACAATCATCATGAACACCCTAGCAACCACATACTGTAGCAAAGCCTTGGCAATCACCTACAGTACAACACCCTAGCATTGAGTTGCCATGGTGCCATGGCGGTTTTACATGGGCAAGCACCACTCACATTTTCTTCAAACATGCTGTTGACACACTAGATGTCAGTATGCTGCAGAACACTCACCTCTCTGCACTCGTGATTATAGTTTATCTTTAGTGTGCCTGAGAGAGGCAGAGAGGGCATTTTCTCAGTATCAACAAAACCACACTTTTTTTCTCAAGAACTCTCAAAGAGCAGCCTGACAGCACAGACTAATGACTCGCCATTAAGTAACTCGATTCCCATGAAACACACGCGCACTCAAGGTAACCGAGCTGTAATGTGGGTAAAATAAGAGTCGCAATCTAAAGAACAAGTTTGCTGAAGAAGATTGAGCAGCCCAGGGGACATGCAAGGAGCTCTTTTCTGTGTCCCTGTCTCATTTATTTATTTCTAATATGCTATTTCACTCTGTACACTTTTAATGTATCTCTCATGCAGTCTGTGTCTTACGTATTTTTGCAGTTCCTTTTGGTGATGAAATGCATTTCCATGCCATTATAGTGGAAGCCTAGCAGGCCACTACTAAAAGTTTAAAATATACTAATATAACACTGTTTCAAATGTGTAGACATAACATTTAGGCCTGAAACGGACACTAAGCAAATACGTTATAGCAAAATGTTTAGTTAGATTAGCCCGATGTCAAGCGTTGTGCTGCTGAATGTGTTAGAACGCAATTCATAGTGCAGTTCAAGTAAACATTGCATTGTCAGCGTTGCCACAAGGGGCACTATAGCGGACATTATTGTCTTCCACGGTTTTTCACTATAGTAGTGGTAGCAGCCAAATGTTAAGATTATTTCAGATTTCAAAAGAACAGATTAGGGTTGCGCGGTTTACCGGTACTAACGAAGTACCGATATACCAAATAATTTAAACGGTACGATATGTTCTTGTTGCTAATTTCGGTGCCATATTACAGTATGCTGTCATTAGCAAAATGATATGAGATGTGACAGTTTTAAGATGAAATCAATGACAATTTGAAAATAAAATAAAAAAAACCTCTGGATATGGCCACATGTGATCTTTAAACAGCAGAAGGATGTAATTTAATTAAATAATATACAGTCACATGCGCTGCACGCTACAGAATGAACAACAGATGCCACTCTGCTCTGTCATATGATTCACACGCACACGGGCGCACGCATGCGTGCACACTCGCACAAACGCAACACGCTGCTGGTGCTTAATTTTTTATGCAGTGTGTTTAGAGTATAAACAGCTGTTAACACTTAAATGAACCCCTTGGGTGCAGCTCGGAGATATCAGCTTGAGAGTCGCGACGGGATTATCCCAACATTAATGGGAAGCTTAATATAACTAACCCGAAAAACGAGAAGAACTCAAAGGTCACGGGGCCTGGGTAGCTCAGTGGTAAAATACGCTGGCTACCACCCCTGGAGTTTGCTAGTTCGCTAGTTCGAATCCCAGGGCGTGCTGAGTGACTCCACCCAGGTCTCGTAAGCAACCAAATTGGCCCGGTTGCTAGGGAGGGTAGAGTCACATGGGGTAACCTCCTCGTGGTCGCTATAATGTGGTTTGTTCTCGGTGGGGCGCATGCTAAATTGAGCGTGGTTGCCGCGGTGGATGGCGTGAAGCCTCCACACGCGCTATGTCTCCGTGGCAACGCGCTCAACAAGCCACGTGATAAGATGCGGAGGCAACTGGGATTCGTCCTCCGCCACCCGGACTGAGGCGAATCACTATGTGACCATGAGGACTTAGAGTGCATTGGGAATTGTGCATTCTAAGAACTCAATTGGTCTGTCAAAATAAAAGTCCCGCTAACATGAAAGCTCTATTCAGATGGATGCATGAAATTGAAGACAGAAAAATGACTACTGTATAAAAATGTAATATTCAAAAAGTAGCAATACTCATAATAACAATTATATAATATTAAATATTTGTATTATTATTATTATCTGTAAGCAATATCACAAAAGCAAGCAGCCTTGTGCCACAGGTAATCGGATTTTTTTTCATTAATGTTTTCATTAATACTGTGAAGCTCTGTTGTGCAGCATTTTATTTGACCATTTAAGCCAAAATTCTGGTATCGGAGCAACCCTAGAACAGATATATCTAATCCTAAAATAAACAATTCTTGTAAAAAACACAATAAGAGTTATTATTTTCAGTTGGGCATGACAAAAGATGTAATTAATCTCTTGCGCATCAGTAAGATAAATTCAGTAACTCTCTGACTGATGTATTAGTGATGTCCATTTTGTGAACGAATCGTTCTTTTGAACTGGTTCTTTTCAATGAACGAGTTGATACAGTTCACTAAACCGAACTGAAACTTTTGAAACCGTTCACGTCTCGAGTCAACACTGATAATTTGTTCGGGAATTGGACAATACACTAGTTGCACTTTGTGTTTCGCACTGTAGATTCAAAATAACTGGCTCATAAGAATCATTTGTTTTAGTACAGTATCCTTTTCACGTTGGTGGAAAATTGCAAGTTCGGGAACCGTTAACTGTATTAATTAAAAAAAAATGGAACCAGTTCTGAAGAAGAGCTGGTATTTGGTTCCCAAATCTAGACTCAAGTTTACTGTTGAAGAAATTTGAGCAGTTGCCTGGGAAATGTGCAAAGCGCTTTTTTTCTGTGTCCCTGTCATTTATTTATTTTTAAAATGCCATTTCTCTCTAAATTCTTTTAATGCGCCTCTCATGCAGTCTGTCCATCCTCTCATGTCTCCCCGCTCCTTTCCGTCACACATACAGTGAAAGTGCGAACGATGAATTATTCAGCACCACTTGAACCCCGCTGGCCTAGCAGCTCTCGTTTGCTCGCTTTTTTTTGCTGCTTTAATTGGCTTTCAAAGGATAACAATGAGGACAATATCTCATTAATCAAACAAAGTGCCGGGTTTCATAAAAAGCTCAGATGAATGGAGGAGGTGAAAGTGAACATGTGCTTCATGTGAGAGAGGATGTTAAACATTTTTGTATTTGTGTGTGTAGCACACAGTGGTCGCACTTGTTATCTGATTTAACAGCTGTTCGTGAAATGCTAGCCAACCACTTCAGGGTTAAATACAAAAGGTTTAATTTTTTTGACGTGAAAACACTTTTTCCTATATTAGCTTAATGTGGATAGACGATGATATACAATGGATAAACTATAAGGAAGCCATTCATAGGTTGATGCCCACAAAAAGTGTAAAGATTGTGGCTCTTGTGTGCATTCAAAACATAGCTCTGCTCATTTGCCTGACAAAGAGAATGTCAGTAAGGTATATGTCTACGTCAGTAAGGTATCTCGGAGATTTTGAAATGAGAAATACTTCACATCCTACCATTTGATATATAAATTAAACCGCATAATCTGAAGGGCTATGGATACTCTGCTTGATATGGATCTTTGCATTTCTCCAGTGTGGCATTAGTTGGGTTTGAGAATTGAACAGGAGCCTGGGGCTTGATCTGTTCACATAGATAAACAGCTGTCACAGATGTCATGCACTCAGGCACTTATGGAAGTTTCTTCAACTTTGGGCAATTCGATGTCCGTAGTGTTGATTTTCATATGACAGTTACATTAAAAACTGATTGGGAAACTTTTTACCAAGCCTTCATTTTTTTTGCTACTTTTTAAATACCTTATTTATTTATGTTATTTTTACTATTTTGTTCAACCTCTTAAACTCTGAAGTATTTTTGGGCTGCTGCCTGCAATTTTTCACACTCAAATTTAAAAGCTCACCATTTACACATACTGTTGACTAACTGCCAAAAATTGCTCTAATTTCTTTCAGAAACCTCCCCAAATAAACTCCAGTTATTTATAATAGTATTGTATATGTTTACAATGTTATGATGAATAGAATATTTTTGTTGTTGTTGTCCTAACTTTTGTAAGCATGTGATTTTTTTTTTTTTTTTTTTTTTTTTTGTTTTTTTTGTTCTGTTCACTCCATCTCCCTCCAAATAGTCGTATTTTATTCCACTAGGTGGCAGGAAGTACTACAAAAATAATTTTACCTCTATCACTTTCTGTCACAAAATGCAAATCTGAATTGTAGGTGGCGCTATAATGCATTTTAGCCCTTGCGGATGTGTTCCTGCATAGACATTTGTCTAATTTTCAGTTCTTGCACCTCCCCCAATTTTTCATCTAATATCTCAGCCTCTGAGTGGACTATAAGCTCAATCTAGGTGTCATTAGAAAGCTGAGATCCTCCCCTTTGCGGTGATGTATATTCATTGTTTCAATAATAGTCGATAAGATACATTTTTGTTTAGCATGCTTTTCCTGTGGCACTGCATATTTTGTTCTAGATATCTAAGATATAACATTGGATTATTCACACAAGCAAGCTCGCAGACAAATAAACAATGGCTTGTTTTTTAGAAAACTCCCTAAGGTAAAAGCATATATAATGTTTTTAACTATTTGGGGCTTACAGCAGCAGTTATCGGTGCAAAAAAGATACATTTGTATTTGATGTCACAAATATCAGATTTCACTTTGTGATTCTTTTGAAAATGCATATTATATTATATTATTTATATTCATATTAATATTTCTACCACATAACCACTAGCTGGTGCTTATTTGCGACGTGCATGTTTTAAGGCCTTATTTTGTAATTTTAAGTAACATAAATGCAGAAGTTATGGTTATCTATGAAAAGTTCAGATTCTAAGCTTTCACACAACATATGCTAACTTATGCATACAGGAGGGACTTGAGCATTTTAAGCATAAGATTTTTCATGATATAGCGCCCTCTTTTGGACCACAGAGTTTAAGAGATTAAAATATTTTCACATTTACACCAAAATGAAGGCATTTACTTTTTGGAACGCAAATGCCTTTATTGTATAGATTTTACTGTTTTAGCTTTGTCCCAGACTTTCGATATTAAACTATGAAAATTTATTATAAAAATACAAATTATTCATCCTAATCTCGTAAAATTTACGTGACCATGGCAACATTTTTGCAAAATGAAATGTGCTTCTACATGTTTTGCTGACATTTCCCAGTGAAATTTCCAGCGGGGGGCGCCAAAAGCGACGAGGTTGTAATCAGACGAGGTTTTTAAAGTGAATGTTAGATGGAGGTTTTAACAAGTAAATTGTACCTCCCTAACCTAAAACTTTAAACTAAACCTAACCAATAGGGTCCTAAAAGCAAATGAGAGGTGAGCAAAACTGACATCCTTACGCTTAACCAACACCTAAACCTAATCAGTAGTGTCCTAAAAGCAAAAGTAACATGAAAAGCTTATTTCCTGAAGCAACCACGTCATTTTGTGTCACTTCTATGACACTTTAGGCTCACGTCTCAGCTTGTGTGCTTGGCTTGTCTCGAACCTCGGTCTTCGGAATCCAAAGGCCAAGACTATCAGGTGAGCTACTGCGGAAGCTAATCACATTGGAATGAAA
The DNA here is from genome assembly GCF_019703515.2 of Myxocyprinus asiaticus. Classification (NCBI taxonomy): domain Eukaryota; kingdom Metazoa; phylum Chordata; class Actinopteri; order Cypriniformes; family Catostomidae; genus Myxocyprinus; species Myxocyprinus asiaticus. The sequence continues at coordinate 41,775,022 of NC_059357.1, forward strand.
AACCCATGCTGGATTAATAAATAAAATGTGTGTGTGTGTGTGTGTGTGTGTGTGTGTGTGTGTGTGTGTGTGTGTGTGTGTGTGTGTGTGTGTGTGTGTGTGTGTGTATGTGTGTGTGTGTGTATGTGTGTGTGTATGTGTGTGTGTGTGTGTGTGTGTGTGTGTGTGTGTGTGTGTGTGTATTTATATATATATATATATATATATATATATATATATATATATATATATATATATATATATATATATATATATAATATAGAAATGATGCGTTATAGGAAAAGTCGTTTGAAATAATAACATAGCAGTGTGTGAGTAATAGTGTAAAAATTTTTTGTTTATTAAGTCATAATCAGCCACTGTACTCATGATTTGTGTAAAGTTAATAAAACATACAGTCGTTGTAGCACCTCTAATGTTAATATCACCAGGAAACTGCGGCGAAATGTAGAACGTGGCAAGTAAAAGTAAAAATTTAGTTATAGTAATGTTCATTCTATGAGACTAGGTTGAAATTGTTACGTTTAAATTATGATAATCTAAACAAAGAGTGAAATAAACATAACATTCCAAAATTAATTGTGTGAAAATGATTTCTTTCAATTTTTCAAAAATTACGATAATTTCCACCACATCAAATAATTTTCCCCCTAATATTTTTTTTTCTCCACAAAAGAGTGAACTTGTTTATTAAGTTAATAAAATTGTCAGTGAAGAGCGTACTTGAGATGAAATATGAGATATTTGACAAAGAAAAAAAGAAGCTAAATATCACTTGTGAACAGAGTGACTTTTTGCACCCCAATAGTCTATTCTATAATAGAAATTTATGACAAACTGCATTGTGAGTGTCACTTCAGTGGTGTGGGCCGTAATGCCAGTGATACTGTGCCTCTTCGACCCGAGTTTGACTCTGTCTGTTGCACTCATTTTTCCATTCTGTTTTCTGTCTCCTCTCTTAATGTTTTCTTTAATACCACTTATAATAATACAAAAAAATTATATATGGGTAGTTTTTTACTATAGTAATATTGTAGTAACTAGATGTCGACTGACGTATTGGTTTTACCGATTAATCTGTGTCAGTAATTGCTTTTTGGAACTTTTGCTTATCGGCAAAAATATCAATAGTTGACGATAGTGTTTTCATCATTTCCTCATTTCAAAATAAAAGTCCCTGGTGTGTTTCGGGCTTGTTTATACTTAAGTCCCCCATTATGCACCAAATCTTCATTTTTTTTCTGGTTATTACTGTGATTTTTGTTGAACAAAAAAACTACATCTGGGATTTTATTCATTTTGGACTCTTTCTCTTTGCCCACCATAGTAAAGATTAAATTATGATATTATTATTATTATTAATTTTCTTTTTTTTTTGTGTGTGTGTGACTTTATTAAATCGATTTGAAAAACTATCAGCCAGTTAATCGGTTATCTGCCTTTCCCACCACCAGTATCGGCAAAATCCACTATCGGTCGACCTCTAGTAGTAACCATGTTTCTTGGCAGAAAACAAAGATTTGATGCAATTACAATAATATTGTTTATAAATAGTAACCATGTGTAATTTTGTGTTTACTATGATTTTACTACAAAAAACCATGGTTAATATTTGTAAATGAAAGTTAGGTTTAGGGGTTAGGGGTAGTGGTTGGTGTAGTGTGTCTGTGGGACTCTAAATAAACACAACAATTATGCTGCAGTGATACCCCTATACAGTTAGTATTTAATTAGGGGTGCAAATTGTATCTGCCACAATTTGCACTGGGGTGCAAGAAACAACCATATATTACTGTCTCCTGTGTTGGGCACAGCATGACACTGCACACAATTATGATATTGATTGTGTTCATCTCTGCTGGCATTGGGTTAGGGGTTGTAATTTGTGCCAGCCAGACGATCCCTAGTATCATGCTGCCTTTTGATTATTGACAAAGTCTTGTCAGCATTGCAACGTTTCTTGCCAAGAATCGCCCCCTTAGACAGAAAGGGCAGGTGAAAATCTGTGAAATCAGACATAACTTGGTTATGTTATCTTGCTACTAAGTGTCTCTCACAAAAACCTGAATATCTTAAACATTGGCAAATCCAGTGATTAGCTCTTCCTCAAAAGCGTTCATTGTAGCAACCTGGGAAGACTGCACACTTTGTCTCTCTGCAGACTGTTAAAATCGTGCACCCTGACTCAGAAATGTGTGTGTATATTTACATTGTGTATGGCAGTTCTGACTGTGTTCTGGTCTGTGTCTCTAGTACAGGATTGGTCAGCTGTATATGATCAGCAAACACAGCCATGAGCAGAGTGAGAGAGGAGAGGGCGTGGAGGTTGTGCAGAATGAACCATATGAAGACCCCACATACGGCACCGGCCAATTCACAGAGAAGCGCATTTATCTGAACAAGTGAGTAGCAGCCAATCAACACACATGATACACTGAAAGAACCTCACTCTTTATCATCTCGCTAGGGCTCGGAGGTTTGGGGCCCCCCCTGCTGGCCCCTAGCGATTATATGTATTGGTGTGTTCTGCGTGTATTTATTATTATTTTTTATTACAACCAGCATTCAGCCAGGTAATAGGACTGTAAATCATGATAAAAATCCCTTGTGGGTTTACTTTTTTAAAACAACAGCTGTTACTGTCACGCTACAAAAAATTGTAGTTAGTGGCATCGCTGCTTTTAGTGAGTTACTCCCCAACACTGACATTGGAAGTTACATAACAGTAAAGCAGTCTGATTGGAAAATGTTTAGGTAAGTGCTTGCCATTTCTTTGTGCAGTATGCATCAGACAATCAATGCAGTTTGTTATGCTGTCATAACCTTCAGAACTGACCTCAAGCCTATTTCTCTACTACTACTGGCTCTTAAGAGTAAATGTGAAACACAGCTTATAACATTCAAATCCACTGTTTGACCTTTGCGTTCTTGCTTTTAGAAACTGATAAAACAAAGGCCACGTCCACATTAATACGTTTTTGTTTGAAAACGCATTAATTTTATGTTTTGGTCTTTCGCCACACTGAGACAGCATTTTTGTCCAGCCTGTAAACCTGAGCTGAAAACGCCCTCCCTAGTGCATAAATTTGAAAAGCTGTCTTTGCGTTGTAGGCTTCTTTACTCAAGTTTCTGCATACAGTTCAAATCTGGTGGTCAAAACATAAACTCCCATTAATGCTCTACTACTTCTGACACCAGCTTAGCTGTTCAATTGTATATGTACAAAATACAGACTCAAGATGGCGCCGAGAATGGCTGCTGCATTGCGAGCTCCGACACAGCATAGTAGTATTTTGTTTGTTTTGTTCACAATTCTTATGTTTTTTGTCTTGGATGTTGTCTGCCTTATTGTCTACGACAGACAAACACTTTTGGACATTGGTTCAGCAATCTCACACCGTAAACCGGACTTCACATTCCTCAATGCCGACCCGCTGTTTACAAACACTCAAGCGGAGCCCTTTGTCTGGGCAGCACGGCCGCGGAAACGCAGGAGGAAAAGGGGAAACAGAGCTGGCGTTCTCATCAGAGTAAGACGCCGTGCAGATCGACCCCCGCTACCCAGTATTCTGCTGGCAAATGTTCAGTCTCTGGATAACAAGCTCTGCGAGCTGAAAGCGCGGATCTCTTTCCAACGAGATACAAGGGACTGCTGCATTATCTGCCTTACGGATACTTGGATGTCTGCAGAGATTCCAGACTCAGCCATTGAACCCGCGGGGTTCTCCGTGCACCGAGCGGACAGAGCGAAAGACCTCTCAGGTAAAAGTAGAGGAGGTGGTGTATGTTTTATGATCAACAAATCCTGGTGTGATCAGAGGATTGTACATTCTATCAAGTCTTTCTGCTCTCCTGATCTGGAATTTCTTATGCTTCTGTGTCGACCATTCTGGCTACCGAGGGAATTCACAGCGGTCATTATCACAGCTGTGTACATTCCCCCACAAGCCGACACAGACCGGGCACTCAAGGAACTGTATGGGAGTATAAGTGAGCAGGAAACCGCGCACCCTGAGGCCACGTTCATTGTGACCGGGGACTTTATTAAAGCCAGTTTAAAATCAGTCGCACCAAAATATCACCAGCACATTAGTTTCAACACACGAGGGGACCGGGTTTTGGACCATTGCTACTCTCCGTTCCGGGATGGCTACAAATCCCTCCCCCGCCCGCCATTTGGCAAATCGGACCACTCTTCCATTCTGCTTCTGCCCACTTACAGGCAGAAATTGAAACAGGAAGCAACCACCCTCAGAACGATCCAGTGCTGGTCGGACCAATCAGATTCTACGCTACAAGACTGTTTTGATCACACGGACTGGGAGATGTTCCGGTCCGCCTCTGATGACATCGAGCTTTACACTGACAGCGTAATGTGTTTCATCAGAACGTGCGTAGAGGACGTGGTTCCGACCAGAACAATACGGATCTATCCAAATCAGAAACCATGGATTAATAGCGATGTTCGCGCGGCACTTAATGTGCGGACCTCCGCTTTTAATTTCGGGAACGCAGAGGAGCATAAACAAGCCAGTTATGCCCTCCGAAAAACTATCAGAACCGCAAAACGCCAGTACAGGAGCAAGATTGAAGGACAGTTTAACACCACCAACTCTAGAAGCATGTGGCAGGGAATTAACATCATCACGGACTTTAAAGGGAATAAAAACTCTGCCATGAACACCGCTGCCTCTCTACCGGATGAGCTAAATACTTTTTATGCTCGTTTCGAGGGAAATAACACCACCCTCGCGGAGAGAGCTCTAGCGGCTGAAGCTACTGAGGTTAGTTCACTCTCCGTCTCTGTAGCAGATGTAATCCGATCCTTCCGACGGGTGAATATCCGCAAAGCCGCGGGCCCAGACGGCATTCCAGGCCGCGTCATCAGAGCGTGCGAGAACCAGCTGGCTGGTGTTTTTACGGCCATTTTCAACCTTTCCCTCTCTTTATCTGTAGTCCCCACATGCTTTAAAACATCCACCATTGTGCCTGTTCCAAAACAATCAAAAATAACTTGCTTAAATGACTGGCGTCCTGTTGCTCTGACCCCCATCATCAGCAAATGCTTTGAGAGACTAATCAGAGATTACATCTGCTCTGCATTGCCTCTCTCTCTTGACCTGCTGCAGTTTGCTTACCGCAACAACCGCTCCAGTGTCAGGCAGACACCAGGTGGTTAGAATAGGCAGCAACATCTCCTCCTCACTGACCCTCAACACTGGAGCCCCACAGGGCTGTGTTCTCAGCCCACTCCTGTATTCCCTGTACACACATGACTGTGTGGCAACACATAGCTCCAATGCCATCATTAAGTTTGCTGATGACACGACGGTGGTAGGTCTGATCACTGACAATGATGAAACAGCCTACAGAGAGGAGGTGCACACTCTGACACGCTGGTGTCAGGAGCACAACCTCTCCCTCAATGTCAGTAAGACAAAGGAGCTTGTGGTGGACTTCAGAAGAAAAGACAGAGAACACAGTCCCATCACCATCAATGGAGCACCAGTGGAGAGAGTCAGCAGCTTCAAGTTCCTGGGTGTCCACATCACTGAGGAACTCACATGGTCCATCCACACTGAAGTCGTTGTGAAGAAGGCTCATCAGCGCCTCTTCTTCCTGAGACGGCTGAGGAAGTTTGGAATGAACCGCCACATCCTCACACGGTTCTACACCTGCACTGTGGAGAGCATCCTGACTAGCTGCATCTCCGCCTGGTACGGCAACAGCACCGCCCACAACCACAAAGCACTGCAAAGGGTGGTGCGAACTACCAGACACATCATCGGAGGTGAGCTTCCCTCCCTCCAGGAAATATATACAAGGCGGTGTGTGAAAAAAGCTCGGAGGATCATCAGAGATTCCAGCCACCCGAGCCATGGGCTGTTCTCACTGCTACCATCAGGTAGGCGGTATCGCAGCATCAGGACCCGCACCAGCCTCCATGATAGCTTCTTCCCCCAAGCAATCAGACTTCTGAACTCTTGATCTCCCACGATCAAATACATCAGCACTGCACTTTATTACCCTTACTCTTATATCTCACACCGGACTGTCATAAATTATATTATTATTATATTATATTCTCTCTTAACAACTTACTATCAACCGACAGCCTGAATGTCAATACAGTACAATACTGTACATTCTATATATATATATATATATATATATATATATATATATATATATATATATATATATATACTTTTTTTTATATATTTTTATTTTTTATTTTTATTGAATAATGTGTATCTATATAGTGCGTATTGTATACTGTACAGGGTATGTTATTATTTGTATATTGTTGAGTGTAATTATGTGTATAACAGATGTTTAAATTGTGTTGTGTTAATTTGATGTTATTGTAAATTGGTATATGTCTCATCACTGTCACGACTGCTATGTTGATCGGAACTGCACCCAAGAATTTCACACACCATTACACTTGTGTATATGGCTGTGTGACAATAAAGTGATTTGATTTGATTGATTTGATTTGATTGAAATGTATAATGTGTGACAAAAATAAAGATGAATGAATAAACTCTTAACAACATATATTTTATTTCAAATTACCTATGCAATTTGGTCATTTTGCTCCGTTCACCATATACATGATCAGCCACAACATTAAAACCACCTGCCTAATATTGTGTTGGTCCCCCTCGTGCCACCAAAACAGCACCAACCCGCATCTCAGAATAGCATTCTGAGATGATATTCTTCTCACTACAATTGTACAGAGCGGTTATCTGAGTTACCATAGACTTTGTCAGTTCGAACCAGTCTGGCCATTCTCTGTTGACCTCTCTCATCAACAATCATGCCATGCTCCAAATCACTTAGATCACATTTTTTCCCCATTCTGATGATTGATGTGAACATTAACTGAAGCTCCTGACCTGTATCTGCATGATTTTATGCACTTCACTGCTGCCACACGATTGTCTGATTAGACAATCGCATGGATGATTGTTGGTACCAGATTGGCTGGTTTGAGTATTTCTGTAACGGCTGATCTCCTGGGATTTTCACACACAACAGTCTCTAGAATTTACACAGAATGATGCCAAAAACAAAAAACATCCAGTGAGCGGCAGTTCTGTGGATGGAAACGCCTTGTTGAATGGAGAATGGCCAGACTGGTTCAAACTGACAAAGTCTACGGTAACTCGGATAACCGAACTGTACAATTGTGGTGTGAAGAATAGCATCTCAGAATGCTATTCTGGGATGCGGGTTGGCGCTGTTTTGGCAGCATGAGGGAGACCTACACAAGGTGTAGGTGCAGGTGCAGGTGGTTTTAATGTTGTGGCTGATCGGTGTACAGGTGCATCTTAATAAATTAGAATGTCGTGGAAAAGTTCATTTATTTCAGTAATTCAAGTCAAATTGTGAAACTCGTGTATTAAATAAATTCAATGCACACAGACTGAAGTAGTTTAAGTCTTTGGTTCTTTTAATTGTGATGATTTTGGCTCACATTTAACAAAAACCCACCAATTCACTATCTCAAAAAATTAGAATACATCATAAGACCAATAAAAAAAACATTTTTAGTGAATTGTTGGCCTTCTGGAAAGTATGTTCATTTACTGTATATGTGCTCAATACTTGGTAGGGGCTCCTTTTGCTTGAATTACTGCCTCAATTTGGCGTGGCATGGAGGTGATCAGTTTGTGGCACTGCTGAGGTGGTATGGAAGCCCAGGTTTCTTTGACAGTGGCCTTCAGCTCATCTGCATTTTTTGGTCTCTTGTTTCTCATTTTCCTCTTGACAATACCCCATAAATTCTCTATGGGGTTCAGGTCTGGTGAGTTTGCTGGCCAGTCAAGCACACCAACACCATGGTCATTTAACCAACTTTTGGTGCTTTTGGCATTGTGGGCAGGTGCCAAATCCTGCTGGAAAATGAAATCAGCATCTTTAAAAAGCTGGTCAGCAGAAGGAAGCCTGAAGTGCTCCAAAATTTCTTGGTAAACGGGTGCAGTGACTTTGGTTTTCAAAAAACACAATGGACCAACACCAGCAGATGACATTGCACCCCAAATCATCACAGACTGTGGAAACTTAACACTGGACTTCAAGCAACTTGGGCTATGAGCTTCTCCACCCTTCCTTCAGACTCTAGGACCTTGGTTTCCAAATGAAATACCACTGGGCAACAGTCCAGTTCTTCTTCTCCTTAGCCCAGGTAAGACGCCTCTGACGTTGTCTGTGGTTCAGGAGTGGCTTGACGAGGAATACGACAACTGTAGCCAAATTCCTTGACATGTCTGTGTGTGGTGGCTCTTGATGCCTTGACCCCAGCCTCAGTCCATTCCTTGTGAAGTTCACCCAAATTCTTGAATCGGTTTTGCTTGACAATCATAAGGCTGCGGTTCTCTCGGTTGGTTGTGCATCTTTTTCTTCCACACTTTTTCCTTCCACTCAGCTTTCTGTTAACATGCTTGGATACAGCACTCTGTGAACAGCCAGCTTCTTGGCAATGAATGTTTGTGGCTTACCCTCCTTGTGAAGGTGTCAGTGATTGTCTTCTGGACAACTGTCAGATCAGCAGTCTTCCCCATGATTGTGTAGCCTAGTGAACCAAACTGAGAGACCATTTTGAAGGCTCAGGAAACCTTTGCAGGTGTTTTGAGTTGATTAGCTGATTGGCATGTCACCATATTCTAATTTTTTGAGATAGTGAATTGGTGGGTTTTTGTTAAATGTGAGCCAAAATCATCACAATTAAAAGAACCAAAGACTTAAACTACTTCAGTCTGTGTGCATTGAATTTATTTAATACACAAGTTTCACAATTTGAGTTGAATTACTGAAATAAATGAACTTTTCCACGACATTCTAATTTATTGAGATGCACCTGTATGTGCTTATGGTAGGGGCAGTAACATTTAGTATCAGGTAAGTATTTGCATTATTGGGAAAAAAACCCATGCTGGATTAAAGCTTTTTTTTTAAGCATATACCAAATATTCAGTCGTTTGAATCTTCACACGTCATGGATTAAGCATATGTGTTGTTGGTTTGACGCAGGCTTCAACAGAAGCCTCGGTGTCTAAAGGCCAATTCACACTGCCCCAACAATCTCCAACAAACTCTAACAAACACCATCACATCATTATTTGCATTTACATATTTGCCTTTTGATCTGCATGATCTTATGGCATTCGCCAGTCCTTTTGACCTTTCAGTTGTCTAAGATTTCAAATAGTAAGAAGATTTCAAATAGTGAGAACCATTTAAAGGCATTTTCCACTCCTTAACTTCATTAATAATTTATATGCTTTGGCCTATTTTTTACTTTTCATAATATATCGTTGGAATTGCCTGGAATTTTTTTTTGAAATCTTAGTTTATTGGATAATTTTAACCAACAACCAACAGCTATTAAGGCATAATTTTGGCAAACTCTGTTTCATGCATGCCTACGTTTCATACTGTGATCTTTTCTTAATGGGTAACAGTAAGCCCCACCAGACAATTCTTTTTTTTTTCTTTTAATATACTGTTTCACTGGGAAATATGTCACATTACGGAAGTAAAATTTGTTGCAAGTACCATTTAATGTTGACTTTACTGTTAATGTTCCTTCCTTGTATTGACATTGAGTCTCGGTCGAAATCAAACCTGTCCACGAGATCTTCAGTTTACTCTCACTGAAAGAACAGAGTATCATAGAAGCCAACAATTTATCAAGGATAAGTAACCACATGACTAAGAACCCAAATGCTGTTACAAAAATAGCCAGTAAACGACTTTACTGGAAACGGCCCCTCCTCCATGAAGCTTTCGCCATTCTTGGCGCAGATAAATCAATGGGCTGAAGTTTGGCTAGGCACAGGTGTTTTTGGAGAAACAGTTTATTGAGCTTAAACGTCACTACCCCCCAAGAATAGTCTGATTAAATTGTTTCTCTAATGGTCATGATTGACTGTGAGGTGGTCGTGACATCACTTCTAACCAGTTCAAACTGGGTGTTTTTTTGTTTTGTTATTTTTTTAGAAGCCAAAAATGTCTTTTTGTTGCTATTAATAGGGATAATGTACAATCAGCCGGTCATATCACAAAACAAACCCTGACAGGGTGATCGGGACCTCAACTCAAAACAGTTTTTTTTATACATTTTACATTACATCTGCTTATTACACTTCTACTTACCAAATAAATAAATACATGGATATGAAATATTGATTTGAGCTGAAATTATTTTATTACGTGAGAATGTGAGATTGCGGTGTGCTAGAAGAGATACAAGAGATGCTACTCTAAAACTAGCACGTCATTTTTTGGCGCTTCTATGACACTTTCGGCTTATGTGTCAGCTCGCGTGCTCATTGACTGCTCTTCAGGGCTCGTACCCCGTTCCTTTGCATCGCAAGTGCAATGCTTTATTATTCGAGCTACTGTGCAACCTGATCGCGATTTGAATAAGCTTGTTAAGGTAGTTGGTTATGTAATGCAAACATTAAAATGTATCACCTTACAGCTCATCCTTCATCTCATTTTAATTCTACCCGGCTGAAATGACCAGCTGGTCACCAGCTTATGTTGTGTTTTGGGTGCTGGTGTCCCCTGCATGGGATACTGGTGTCCCCACCAGGCTTTTAAACTAGCTTAACCAGCTTCATCAGAAAGACCACACTGGTCAACAAGCTTCACCACTAAGCATAAACTAGCCTAGACCATCATGGGAATAGAATGCTGGTTAAGCTGGTCTTTTTAGCAGGGTACACTTAGAGGAGATAAAAGACATAAGGATGCAAAGAAGGAGTAGGCAAACATGGAGATTTAGAAATGAAGCAAGCACATAAGAATAAAAGAATGGCTGAGTGAGAGAGCGTATGGGGGGGGGTGTTGAGATGTGCGTGGGTTGAGGAGACGGCAGAGCTCCGGTTTTTATAGCACGTGTATAATTATGATTTGGTCGTGGGAAGCTATAACTGCATTTTCGCCCACATGCCACCTGTCATTCCTATGTGTGTGTACATGCTATGACGCTTACACAAGCTGTAGCCATTGTTCAGAAATTCACAGATGCTGAAAACCATCAATATGTAGAGCAATGACAAATCTTTTGATTGACAGACTGAAGTTCATTAGAAATAAATATAGGTTTATAATTTTTTGAGTATCCAGAAACAAAAAGAGAAGTGATAAATGTATTATAATCCATTTTAGTGTAAATGGAATGGTTGTCATGGAAGCCATTGGCTATTTAAAGAATAGCGTACTTACATACTACTCTTACTAGGGATGCACCAATATGGAATTTCTGGGCCGATACGATAATTCACAGCTCATTGTGGCTGATACCGATAACCAGTATTTAATTTTTTTATTTACTTTTTAATCCTTTAACCTGGAACTGCTAGCTAATTCATTAAAAGCTTCTCGTTTGAAAAATGTGTAATTTAAAAACTTGGAATTTGGGCCGGCCCATCCCACAGGCGAAACAGGCAGCCGCCTAGGGCCCCTACATGCCTGGGGGGGCCCCCTCAAAGGCGCGAACACGTGCAAAGTAAACGAACGTCATAAGATTAAGAAACATTGATGACTTTTATTTTGAAATTCTCTGCAGTTCAGTGGTTTCTATCGCGCACACTCAAGAGAGTGAGCGTGAACCTGATCATTTAACAAACAAATCACAATGACAGTGAAAACTAAAAACAACATTCTAAGTGTAAAATGAGCTCTCAATTATCACTAAAAGACAAGTAACTGAAAGTTACTACAAATAAAATAACAGCAGTATATCTAAAATCAGCAAGAAGTAAAGCTAAGCAGTACATATTCATCTGCATAATTTATTATGTACTGAACTTTTTGTTTTCATTGATTTTGTTGCTCTAAATTAACATTTCAAGCATTTGCAGCAGAATTTCAAGCATTGTCAGAAACGTCCTATACAATTAAAACTATTAAAACTATTTTAAACAGCATTTTCTTATTTTGTGTTACTTTAATGGGTAACACTTATGGTTGTATTTGTTAACATTTGTTAACTATATTAATTAACATGAACTAACAATGAACAATACTTACTAATCTTAATGTTAATTTCTACATATACTAGTCAATTTTTAGTCAACATTAGTTAATACAATATGAACTAACATGAACAAACAATAAACAATTGTATTTTTATAAATTGACATTAGCCAAGATTCATAAATGCTGGAAAATTGTATTATAAATTGTTAATGATATCTAAAGCAAACCTTGTTGTAAAATGTTACCCAGTAATTATCATACTTGCAGTTTCCATGACCTGATATTAATTGAGACACCGGTTTATTTGTACTTCTAGAAAAAGGTTAAAAGGTGATCAGAATAAGGCTATTGGGCACGTTATTTGTCATCAGCTGAGCTATGCAGGATAGTACTACTTTTTTTTTTAGTGGTTCTATTAAAAAAAAATAATCTACTCATCACGTTTGCAGTGGTTCTAGGATGTTTTAAAGTTATGACAATTTTCACACCAGGGGGCCATTTTCATGATTTCACCTAGAGCCCCACAAACCCACAGGCTGTCCCTGGTAACATGAACCAGAAATGTGCCTATATTACAGATGAATGCTGATTTGAATGAGAAATAAATGACCGATGGCTCGCTAACAGAGAGAGAGAATAATGAAATTATATCAGCTGTAATAATGCATTAATCCAAAATTAGGGGAGAAACAGCATGTAACGAACATTAAACACGAAAACACACAATACAAACCCTAATCTCTATATTTATGTAGCAGTCAGACTTTGAGTGCAGCGGTGGTTTGTGTTATGTGCGTGCATTGTGCTTATGCGCATCTCATTCACAGACCCTTGTTACAGTGCTCATCTGTGACATTTCCACTGTATAACTTATTAAAAGTGAACACAATTATTATGGGAATACAACAATCATAATTGGAACAGGTAACAACGTTAGAAAAGTCTCAACTCGTAAAATACAAAAAGCGCATTCGTTTCACTCACAAACTAGTATTTTTAGCCATCACGACTATCTCTGTGAGAATTATTTCAATATAAATGTACTGTGTTAGGCTGTGTTGGACTCGTTTTAATCACAAAGCTGTGCTGTAAGTAACGATGTGCCATTTCCCACAATTTGTTTCATGAAGTAATACACATAAATGATCGCCCCCAAGTAACACACATACAAGTCTTTGTTGTGTTTTTATTTCCTCATGAAACAAACAGAATGTGGGAAATGGCATGCCGCTACTTACAGCAGATTAAAACCAGCCCCAAAACAACGTAACATGATGTTGGTGCAGAGATGTTGAAATAATCCTTACAGAGGAACATGAGCTTAGCTCTCACGCTTGCAGCTGCCTGAGTCTCTGCCTGAAGGAAAGAAGCTGCTGGCAGTGAGAGATTCTTAGCCACAAGATAATAAACCATAACAAATTATCTGTGACAATATCGGCGGTAATTCTATTATTGGCGAGATAATATTTTAATTTCCCCAGTTATCGGCTTATTATATATCGGCCGCCAATATATTGTGGATCCCTGACTCTTACTATTTCTGGATGACCTACTACAATTGACACAATGTGCAGTTTATAATAGAGGTAGACCGATATATCAGTTTTGCCGATTAATCGGTGCCGATTGTTGCTTTTTTTTATTCCTCAGTGTTCCTCTGTGGCCAGCGCTGGAGGATTCTGCAATTATATCAACTGACTGACAATATTCATTCATATTTATGTCCTCACTTCAGTGCAAATTTGGTCATTTTTATTTGACAATCAAGTGTTCTAAATTGAAGCGAGGGCATGAAAAGAAAAATGTGACTATATTGAAACATGCCCTGTCAGCACATACTTTGTGACTCCAACTTCATATCTTGTGAATAATATTAAAAACCTCATCTGGTGAAATACATGTGTACTGTGTGTGTGTGTATATATATATATATATATATATATATACAGAATCCTTAATCTGGTGAATATATATATATATATATATATATATATATATATAGGCTATAAAAACCTAAAAATTGTAAATACTTAAATATAGACCATTGTAGCAAAGTCTCCATTTCAAAATAACAGTCCCGAAATAAGTGTATATTAAAATAACAGTCCTGCATTGTCTTAATTTATTTCTGGTTATTATTGGGAATATGGATGCCAATAAACTGCATTAAGTATTTTATATTGTATTTTTTAGTTTGGACTCCTAAATCCGCTATGTCTGTGCTTGTCATGGTTGGGAAACTACCTTGGTTATCGGTATCGGCAAAATCCACTATCGATCGACCTCTGGTATACAACCTAAGCTTGGATTTGACCTTCCATTTCCAGTGTGACAAATGAACCAGAAGTTATTATAGCCATCTCTATTTTAAGTCAATATTTGATTGGACCACCAAAACTTTATTAAAAGCAAAATAACTATTTTCATTACCAAGATGAGATCTGGATGGCTCTCGTTTGCAATATGATGAGGTAATGTGACAGCAATGCAGCATACTACTGTTTACTTAAAATTTTTAAAAACAGCAGGCAGTATATAGTATATACTGTGAAGTTTCAGTCTGTTTTAAGGTAATATTCCATTCTGAATATTTTAAGAGCATTTTAAAGGACCTCAGGATAATATGTCGCTCAGGTTTACATCACAGATGTGCCAAGTCAAACACCAGTAAAATCTGCAAGGCCTGCATAAAAATGTTCCTTTATTCCCGCTGCTTTGCTCAGGCTTTTAGGACTGGCACCGATCCCAGATTGATCCATTTTGCATCTGCTCCATAAGGACACAACTGAGTAAGGGCATGGAGAAGAACTTCATCCCCATCGACTTATTACATCAGGATGCAAATTGATCATGCTTTTCCAACACATCATTGATTTAATTGGTTTCACAAGTTGTCTGCAGTGCAGCTTTGTGTTTGAGTTTCACCTTAAACAGTTTGTTTGAAGGCACTGATCGAGACACTGCGACAAAACACATCTCACAATTCTACCTGCCATTAGTTTTAAAATTGCAACACTTCCACTTTGAAATTAATCAGATTTGATCACTACAAAGTATTATTTTCATTCCTATCAAAATTGTAAAAATTGACTTGTTTTTACAAACCATTTTTCCACATTTCTAACTCGATACTTCATATGAAAATATATATTAAATCTAGGAAAAAAATATATACATATGTACTGTATATTTATATTTCCGTTTTAGCCGGAACATCCTGTATTTTGGCCAAAACTACAATGTCCCATACGGGTAGGGTGGCCAGATGTCCAGTTTTTCCCGGGACAGTCCCATATTCAAGCACTTTTTCTAGTGTCCCGACTTATTCTGAAAAAATCTTGTTTTGTCACATATTTCCCCTCTCATTAACTTTCTCTATCGCCTATGTGGCATTTTCAGTCATGTGAGTATTCTAATCAAAAGGTGGTAGCCAAGGATACGGCTTGTAAAACCAATAAAATCACACCGTGTTATTTGAAGTACATGATTGGATTAAACAGCTTGAAAAGTCAGTTTAAAAGAGCACACAGATGGAAAAATGTCAAGTAAGCGTGCATTTAATGAGGATCTTCAAAAAGAGTTTAAATTTCAAAAAAAGGAGTCACAGCCAGAGCCTAGTAAAGTGAGGTGTGAGATTTGTGGAGCTCACATTTCTATCGCCCATGGAGGCCGCACCGACATCACGCAGCATGTTCATAAAAAAAAAAGCATGTTGGTGTTGTTAAAAGTGTGCCACACCAAGTGTTAGTGAGTTCCGAATCTGACAAGGTGCACGCAAGTGAAGGACTTTTTGCTTATCATTCTGCACGGCCATAGCTTTGCACCTTCATGACCTGAGAAAAGTCTTGCAGGCTAGGCTGGAGGAATCATTCATACCCTCTGACATTAAAAAGCAGTTGGATGCCCTGGTTGAAACTGGTGACATGTGAGCAGATGATTTCTTTTGTGCAGTGAAAAACTTTTATTCAGCATTGGTAGATTACCTCCAAAATTGGAGCCACTCACTGGAGAACACAGAAAAACTTGAGTGGGCCCTAATGAGAGACATCCCACAGTGGAAAAACATTCAGAGCAGCCTCGAACACTTCTACTCCAGAATCCCTGCTCTCAGTTTGATTGACGAAATCACACTCTTTGATGAGTGGGCTTGCGCAAAAAACATAGTCACCCGTCGCATCACGGAGTGGAACATGAACAAGATGGCTGTGTCTGAGAGATGGACAGATGTTTTTCGTGAGCTGGAGAGCAATACCATCAACTTCGGAGTCTTAGCCAAGGTCGTGGAGTTTGTTTTATGCCTGCTTGGGACATCTGCATCTGTGGAGTGTGTGTTCTCATTAATGAACGCAGCATGGACACCAGATAAATCTCGACTCAGTGTAACGGTCATGAAGGCAGTTCTTTTCGTACATCTTCATTTTGGACTGGACTGGACTGCTCTGCATTTTACGATAAACTCTTGAAAGACAAGCGCACACTGAGGAAAAATTGCTGCCAGCGAAAAGTACAAGGTGACAACAGTTACAGATGCGGATGCGCACCCTCTACTTCGCATTGATCTGCACCTAGGTAAAGATACAGCAATTTCATTTTTGCTGGGAGGGGGCTGTCCCGTTTTCCACAAGCAGGAATCTGGTCACCCTAAATATGGGATGCCTATTGTCCTTTATTTTAGCAGGCAGCAAAACATCACGTATTGAAGGCTTTGCACACATATAGAAGCGTAAAAGGGTCAGACAGCAAGACTCTTGAAAAGGACCCTTGTGCTGTATTGAAGCGCTCATAATGCTCATGCATCCAGTATTCATATGAGACATTCAACCTTATTGTGTTGTGGTAGCTTGCAGCCGGTATGTGTTACCGCACATTAGCGCATCTCTTTGTGTGGTTATCTGTATTATTATTTTAAAAGATG
Source organism: Myxocyprinus asiaticus (assembly GCF_019703515.2). NCBI lineage: Eukaryota > Metazoa > Chordata > Actinopteri > Cypriniformes > Catostomidae > Myxocyprinus > Myxocyprinus asiaticus. The sequence goes on from NC_059357.1 coordinate 41,791,937, forward strand.
TTTGCACTGCTTTGGCTGCCCTACGACATATATATGATTGTAATGGGTAAGGATGGCAAGGAGGAGGTGGGAACCAGCTGAGCAGTCAATGAAACTTTTAATGACATAAATCAGTTTAATCAACTTAAACACAGACACACAGTCTCTCTCTCTCTGAAACTGGTGTCCCCGGCTCCTCTTTATCCCTCTCCCGCTGACTGGGCTGATTCAGCGCCAGGCGTCCATCGTTACAACCCGGCCACGCCCTCCTCCTCGTCACAATGACATATGGGTGCGTTTCATTCAGAAGTGATCATCCCTATGCCCAATTCTCCTCAAAGACTTTACCTTCCACTGTCAGAGGGCTGAAAGGTGTACTGGATGGTGTTAAAAATGTAATATTCTTATTAATTTTAATCATTTACATTTTTTTCAAATTTATTTTAATACTTATTTCATTTTCTTTTTTTTTATGCATCTTGTATTTTCTTTAAAATGTATATGTAAAGCACTTTGAATTGCCATTGTGTATGAAATGTGCTATATAAATTCTGAACTCCCTTTTTAAGTAATCTTTATTGAAAATTCTATTGTAACATCCCTACAGGGTGGCCATCATTACAGTTTGCCCTTCAGTGTGCCCTGTGAAGGCATGATTTATACCATTTGGAACACAGTACCTGTCTTCTTATTCACCTACGAAACAACACATCGTGCAAACATATGATGCCAGAAATTTGAGGATTTGTGTCAGAAAATCAGATTTTATTCTGCCTGTGTGAACATAGCTTAAAGGAAAACAAAGTCTGTCCTGAATGAAATTTTTTACAGTGCAGTTCCGATCTTGCAGGCCGGTTCTTAGCCTTTTACAGCGTAGGATGCAGCAGATTTGTGCTGCGGACTGTACAGCATCACTTCACTACTGTGATCCAGACACCTGGATCATCTCTTTAACATGCCGAAAGTGCACTTAACTACACCACACATCTGTATATATGCCAGGTTAACGCTCTTCTCCATCGTTTGATCATTATTTGATAAATTACTGCTGCCATGATCAACAGAAAATATACACAAACATCTCTTTTAAAAACAATTTTGTTTACCACCTGCTTTCCGCAGGCGGTAACGGCACAATGTTAATTGCACAGGGTTTTGTGAATATAGCGCTATCCATAATGAGGCTAATTTACATAGGTATGACAATTACATCATTTAAATGCTGAAGATGCAGCACTATTTCAGTGCTGAATGATTCTTAGTAAATAAGATGTAGGTTTGTGTGCTGAAATACAGTGAACAAAAGTAGTGCAATGGTTTTGTGAATTCGCCCCAATATTTTTTATTTTTATGGAAATGTATACAGTGGCAACAAAAATTATGTGAACTCTTTGCAATTACCTGCATGTATGTATAGATTAAAATCTGATTTGATCTTCATCTACAGGTGCATCTCAATAAATTAGAATGTCGTGGAAAAGTTCATTTATTTCAGTAATTCAACTCAAATTGTGAAACTCGTGTATTAAATAAATTCAGTGCACACAGACTGAAGTAGTTTAAGTCTTTGTTTTTTTTTAATTGTGATGATTTTGGCTCACATTTAACAAAAACCCACCAATTCAAAATCTCAAAAAATTAGAATATGGTGACATGCCAATCAGCTAATCAACTCAAAACACCTGCAAAGGTTTCCTGAGCCTTCAAAATGGTCTCTCAGTTTGGTTCACTAGGCTACACAATCATGGGGAAGACTGCTGATCTGACAGTTGTCCAGAAGATACATTGACACCCTTCACAAGGAGGGTAAGCCACAAACATTCATTGCCAAAGAAGCTGGCTGTTCACAGAGTGCTGTATCCAAGCATGTTAACAGAAAGTTGAGTGGAAGGAAAAAGTGTGGAGGAAAAAGATGCACAACCAACCAAGAGAACCGCAGCCTTATGATTGTCAAGCAAAATCGATTCAAGAATTTGGGTGAACTTCACAAGGAATGGACTGAGGCTGGGGTCAAGGCATCAAGAGCCACCACACACAGACATGTCAAGGAATTTGGCTACAGTTGTCGTATTCCTCTTGTTAAGCCACTCCTGAACCACAGACAACGTCAGAGGCGTCTTACCTGGGCTAAGGAGAAGAAGAACTGGACTGTTGCCCAGTGGTCCAAAGTCCTCTTTTCAGATGAGAGCAAGTTTTGTATTTCATTTGGAAACCAAGGTCCTAGAGTCTGGAGGAAGGGTGGAGAAGCTCATAGCCCAAGTTGCTTGAAGTCCAGTGTTAAGTTTCCACTGTCTGTGATGATTTGGGGTGCAATGTCATCTGCTGGTGTTGGTCCATTGTGTTTTTTGAAAACCAAAGTCACTGCACCTGTTTACCAAGAAATTTTGGAGCACTTCATGCTTCCTTCTGCTGACCAGCTTTTTAAAGATGCTGATTTCATTTTCCAGCAGGATTTGGCACCTGCCCACACTGCCAAAAGCACCAAAAGTTGGTTAAATGACCATGGTGTTGGTGTGCTTGACTGGCCAGCAAACTCACCAGACCTGAACCCCATAGAGAATCTATGGGGTATTGTCAAGAGGAAAATGAGAAATGATACCAAAAAATGCAGATGAGCTGAAGGCCACTGTCAAAGAAACCTGGGCTTCCATACCACCTCAGCAGTGCCACAAACTGATCACCTCCATGCCATGCCGAATTGAGGCAGTAATTAAAGCAAAAGGAGCCCCTACCAAGTATTGAGTACATGTACAGTAAATGAACATACTTTCCAGAAGGCCAACAATTCACTAAAAATGTTTTTTCTATTGGTCTTTTGATGTATTCTAATTTTTTGAGATAGTGAATTGGTGGGTTTTTGTTAAATGTGAGCCAAAATCATCACAATTAAAAGAACCAAAGACTTAAACTACTTCAGTCTGTGTGCACTGAATTTATTTAATACACGAGTTTCACAATTTGAGTTGAATTACTGAGATAAATGAACTTTTCCACGATATTCTAATTTATTGAGATGCACCTGTAATTTACAATATTGAACAAACACAATCTGTTTTAACTTATAACACACAAATGATTGGATTGTTCTTGTACATAGTGAATACATCATTCAACCATTCAGTGTAGGTTGGGAAAAGTATGTGAACAAAAGCTAATTAGAGTCAGAAGTTGGCAAACGAGATTGGAGGTGTTGGTTAGATAAAAAGCACTCAAACATTTTTAGTTTGCCATTCACAAGAAGCATCTGCTGATGTGGACCATGCCTCGAAAAAAGAGATCTCAGAAGACCTATGATCAAGAATTGTTGCTTTGTGTAAAGCTGGAAAGGGATACAAAGTTATCTCAAAGAGCTTAAATATTCATCTGTCCACAGTTAGACAAATTGTCTATAAATGGAGATGATTTAGTACTGCGGCTACTCTCCCTAGAAGTGGCCATCCAGCCAAGATGACCCAAAGAGTACACCACAGAATGCTCAATGAGGGGAAAAAGGACCCTAGAGTGACAGCTAAAGACTTGAAAGAATCATTGGAACTGGTTAACATCTCTGTTTATGAGTCTACTATAAAGAAAACATTAAACAGGCATGGTGTCCATGGCAGGACACCACAAAGGAAGCCGCTGCTTTCCAACAAAAACATTGTTGCGCGCCTAAAGTTTGCTAAAGACCACCTTGACACTCTTCAACGCTAATGGGAAAATGTTTTGTGGACTGATGAAACTAAGGTTGAATTGTTTGGGAAGAACACGTAGCACTATGTATGACGTAAAAGGGGCACCACATGCCAACATGAAAAGATCATCCCAACAGTGATGTACAGTGGAGGAAGCATCATGATTTGGGGCTGCTTCGAGCTAGGACCGCTTGCCATCATCGAGAGAAAAATGAATTCCCAAGTTTATCAAAATACCCTATAGAATAATGTCAGGGTGGCTGTATGGCAGCTGAAGCTCAGAAGCTGAATGATGCAGCAGGACAATGACCCTAAACATAATAGTAAATCCACTACAGGATGGCTTCAAAAAAAGAAAATCCACCTGTAAGGAAGAATGGTCCAAAATTCCTTCTGAACGTTGTGCAGGTCTAATACGCAGCTACCGGAAACGCTTGGTTGAGGTTATTGCTGCCAAAAAGGATTGACCAGTTAATAAATGCAAGGGTTCACTTACATTTTCCACAGCCCTGTGAATGTTTAATCGGGTGTGTTCAAAAAAATTATTATTGTTTGTGTGTTGTTTAAGTTAAGCACATTGTGTTTTTTCTATACTTGTGACTTTGATGAAAATGAGAAGAAATATTTTGACCAATTAATGCAGAAAATCAGCTAATTCAAAAGTGTTCTCATACTTTTTCTTGCCACTGTAATGTCAGGTTATATCAATGTCAGCCTTCAGATTATTTTTAGATAATGTAATTTTCCTCATTTTAAGTAGGTTCCATTAGTAGCGAGCAACCCCGGAAAACCAAAATTTAAAATGGAAAAAATTAATTTAATTTTATTTGCGCGATATGCAAAATATGGTTATTTGTCACCATCGGTTGTCAACACTAGATTTTCTGTCTGACGGTGACAGTTCAATAGATGGACCTTATAATCTGTTAGAAACCAACCTGTATTCTCAATTATACAAGAGCTAGTTCCGGACTTCTAATCTGATTTGACAGTTGGCGTGCTACATAAATAATTCTTTATCTGGATTCCTCAGTGACTGATATCCTTCCTCTGAGCTTTCCATTAGTAGTCAAAGGGTTTACCAATCCACATTCACATAATTTACATTCTAAGCTGTCTATTAGGGCTGAGCGGCTGATTGAAAGTCAATTTTGCAGCAGCTTGTAAAGAAATTGCGTTTTGGCAGTAATTAGGGGGACCTGATCTCACAGAGTAAAAGAGCTACTACTGTTATTGCAGCAGGTGGGATGGGGTATTTGGGACTCTCACAATGAACTGGCACTTACCTGTATGTTCTCAATACTTAACCACTCTTTTTCCTTCTTTCAGCAAGCTGCCCAGCTGGGCCAGAGCTGTGGTGCCCAAAATCTTCTATGTGACGGAGAAAGCTTGGAATTACTACCCCTACACCATCACTGGTAACTACAACTACATTAGATATACAGCACAGAAGCATTGGAAAAGCAGGCTAATATTACGATATCTTCATGCCAGTTTTCATTAGTCGCATTCAAGAATATGAGTGTTGGATGAGTGTCTGATTTACATAATATTCTGGAGTTATTTTCTGGACTTTTCATAATTGGGTAAACTATTTCTTTTAGAAAATCAGATATATAAACATGCATTTTTAAAAGAAACACTACTCTGTCTTTATTATAAATAAATGTACCTCTTTTATAAGGTTTCACTGCTAATTCTTGTTAAGTAGACCTAAGTTAAGTAGAGATCAGTCTGGGGTCATTTTCTGAACTGAGAATTGTATTTGAGCTTTTTGAGATCTCTTTAAAGTCATTTTACAGGTACAGTGCCTATAGAAAGTCATCATACCTTGTCAAAATCCTTATCATTCATCACATTACACACTGGAAATGTAAATAAATTAAATCTAACCTTTTCCAGCTATATTTACACATTATAACCTTCAACTTCAAAGTGAAAATAACACGTACAAAATTCTTAAATTAATTAGTAAAATACCTGGTTTAGATAACTGATCAGCCCCCTAAGATCCATTACAAACTTGCTCAGGGGCAATCAATCACCTTTCAGATCACATACCTGGCTGATTGTTCCCAGCCTGACAAGAATTGTAGTGGTTTTGATTACTTTACAGAATAAAACCAGCTGTTCCATGAGGATTCCATTACTAGTAGTGCATTCAAGAATTCACCATGCTTGGAAAGGTGTTTTCAAAAGGGCTCCAGGATAAAATTGTGGAAAGGCAAAGGTTAGGAGAAGGGTACAAAAAGATTTTGAAGGCTTTAACTATTCCTCTGAATACCGTTCAGAGCATTATTAAGAAGTGAAAAGTGCATGGTACCACCAAAACCTTGCCTAGGTTGGGCCATCCTTCCAAACTGGATGACTGTGCTAGGAGGATATTGATCAGGGAAGCTATCAAGAGGCCAAAGGCAACATTGAAGGATTTACAAGCCCTTATGGCTGAGATTGATCGATCTGTGCATGTGACGACAATCTTCCAAGCTTTATACAAAGTTGGCCTGTATGGCAGGTGGCAAGAAAAAGAGCCACACAAAGCCATGTTTGCACTTTGCGAGAAAATACTTCTGATGCCATGTGGAAAAAGGTTTTGCGGTCAGATGAAACAAAAATGTAACTTTTTGGACTGAACTCCAAGTGCTATATTTGGAGAAAACCAAACACGGCACACCACCCAGAACATACCATACCTACTATGAAGCATGGTGGTGGCAACATTATGTTGTGGGGGTGTTTCTCTTCAGCGGGGACTAGGCAATTGGTCAGGATTGAAGGAAAAATGGATGCTGCCATGTACACCCAAACTCTTGAGGAAAATCTTTGGCCCTCTGCTCGACAACTGAAGATGGGCAGGTGGTTCACCTTTCAGCATGACAATGACCCTAAACACACCAATTTTCAAACCATTGGAAAAATGTAAATTGAATTGGAAATTTGAAAAGGAAAATCTTTCATCCCTGTCATCCCTTTCTAAATCTTAATCCTTTTAAAATCTTAACCGTTTTTGTGGGCACACATACTGTACATAAGACCTTACTGCCACCCTGTTAGGGCTGGGGGATATAATTTTCTTTTTTTTTTACCTAAATATTTATCAGCCTTTTTGACAGTATTCAAAATGTATCTCAATATGTATTTATTTGCTCTTAAATTACTTAAAATGATGTTAATTAACCAAACAGCCATTATTTTGGTAATCGACAGCATGTCACGATACTGTTGATGGAGTTTATTTGTGAACAAACATCTGATAAACATCTTAAAAGAGCAGATTTACATATATTCTGAATCTTAAATGTCACAAATACAGCTGCTAAATGTCGTTCTTACATCTGGAATGACATATTGCAGGTAAGCTCTAAAAATTGCATCGTCTAAATGAAAAGAAACACCCTGTGCATAGACATCTCAGTGACTCGTGTGCTATCTGGGCTTGAAGTACACGTGTATACAATAAAACCAATCAGAATACATGCACATATTTTTTTCATTTGCAAGGACATGCACATAAGAACCTCAATTATGCTCAAGAGCTGCAGGTCTTACTCTGATTGAATGTGTGATGTTTATTGCCTAGACCATGACCTTTAACATAAATTATCTCTCTCTCTCTATCTATCTATCTATCTATCTATCTATCTCTCTTATCCCACCCCCGGCTCTCAGAGTATACAGTAAGTATCCCTTCTTATTTTGTTTGTGTTTTGAAACTAAAAAAAAACTTGAACCAAAATGTCAGACAATGCAATAATGTAGCCCCTGCTCTTGCTTGCATAATGCCTTTGATGGGGGGTAATTGAATGTTATGTGCTAATTGTCATTAGAAGCATAGTTTAGTGCTGTGTTTGGGAGAGTCTCTCCCACTGAGAGCACTGATATACCACAATGAGTTGTTCTCTCAGGGATGCATGCTGGGTCAATACAGTGTGTGCCTGTGTGTATGTGTAACATTATATGTGTGTGGATGATTCTAAGGTCATAAACATATTTTACGCAAGGACACAAACGCAGAAGCAAATGCATGGCCAACGCATCACAAGCCAGCTGTCCGATTTACGCAGATGGCGGCTATAACGCCCTTTCCAGCTATGCTGAGAATGCAACGCGTGCTTGCTCTGTTATGAATTGTGCTCTGACATGTTTTGTAACACAACAACATGTGAAATAAGGCTTGTGTGGTCAGAAGTATCTGATTTCATGTACTTTCACGTTGCGCCTAAGGGGGCATTAACACCAGACACATTCTTGTGTTAAATCAGCTAGAGGGAGTAAATTGTTTCCTTTGTTTTAGAAATGACATAGGGGGCCTGGGTAGCTCAGCAAGTAAAGACGCTGACTACCACACCTGGAGTCGCAAGTTTGAATCCAGGGCATGCTGAGTGACTCCAGTCAGGCTTCCTAAACAACCAATTGGCCCGATTGCAAGGGTGTGTAGAGTCACGTTGGGTTAACCTCCTCGTGGTCGCTATAATGTGGTTCTTGCTCTCGGTGGGGTGCATGGTGAGTTGTGTGTGGATGCCGCAGAGAATAGTGTGAGCCTCCACACGTGCTACGTCTCCGCGGTAACGTGCTCAACCAGCCACGTTATAAGATGCACGGATAGACTGTCTCTGACACGGAGGCAACTGAGATTTGTCCTCCGCCACACGGATTGAGGCGAGTCACTACACCACCACAAGGACCTAGAGCGCATTGGGAATTAGGCATACCAAATTGGGGAGAAAAGGGGAGAAAATCCAAAAAACAAACAAAACAAATGACATTGGTAGACGTTGCTTGTCAAAAGTTAAAAATGCATAGCTTAAGGCACAAAACGCTGAAAATGCAGCAAGACATGCAATCCACTGTGCAAAGACCAACATTATTGAGGTTTGTCATTTTTTTTATAAAACGGATAGTTCCAGTCCTGGATGCTGATTGGTCAACAGCTGTGCTTTTTTCATGATAAATCAAAGCTCTGACCTCTTCACGGAACTTAAATTTGAATTGTTGTGGTTCCTGCCACCTCTGTGAAACATCACTCTTGAAGTCTTGGGATTTTGATGCCAGAAGATAGACTTTATCATTAGAGATAAAAAAAAGAAAGCTGAGTTGTTCCCAGCACAACAACTCAAAACAAAATGTTTGCACCTGCTTAAATACATATCATCTACCAAGGAGTGGCCAATACAAGTGGGCTTCTATATATATATTTTATTTATTAACAAAAAGTATCAATCAAAATAGATCAGTCTAATAAAAAATTAAAATTTTTACCCAATATCTGTGTGTTCTATTTATTTGTACGCTTATAAGAGTATATTGTCATTAGTTTAGCAACACGTTGTGGCGAAATGATCCGCCCCTCTGTCTCGTCATCGTCGCCCCACCTCTTAGGGCCGCCCTTCCGCCAGGCTCACGACGGGAGTTGGGTGGGAGTGCGGGAACAGGTGCATAATTAATAAGCCTCGTTTGGTCAGCAGTGAATGAAGCACACCTGATGGGGATAATGCTTAATCTCCGCTGTCTTTAAAACGCAGTGCGCACCTCTTCTCGGGGAGCTGGCTTCAAATCTCCATGTGTGCACAATGGCATCCTCGCATGCCCAGGACCAGAGCTGGGAGGGATCGGATGAGTGGATGCGCTGCCGGACCCATTCTTCGGACCCCGGACACCATAATGGTCATCGGGGGTGAACTGCTCACGTTGCCTCCGACGGGCTAGATGCCTGGCCGCCTTCCCCTCACGCTTGCCGCGGCCCTGGGAAGACAGGCCACCAGTGACGCTGCCGCCCCACGTGCCGTGGACTTTTGAGGGGAGCGTGAGCGGCCCCTATGGACACTACCCCGCCCCTTTCATGGAGCCCCATTCACCGCAAGGATGCCAGATTCCCCCTTTTATGAACACTGTTACCCCTTGGACATTTTTAAGTTTATTATTGTTTCCAATAAATGCCTCTCCGAGGCTTGACACCACACCCACTGTGTCTGTCTCTTGCTCACCCTGCCACAAAGTTTACATCAAACTCTACTGAAAGCAATTGTGAGTCAAATCTCCTGTGCACGTCACTTGAGGAACACTATTTGTATGGCACACAGAGTTGCTGCAGAGCATTCCAAGTCAGTCACTTTTGAGGTTCCCTTTCAGTTAGGATGCTGCCCGAGTAGACAAAAGACAGCAAGGCGGTTCACTAAGTTTTGGAACAAAGCTGCAATCTCTGAGAGCTAATTCCCAGTAACCACCAACGTCAACCATGTTTTTATACTATCCCAAAATGCACCCGTTCTCGTTTTTCCTTGCTCTTCTGTAATATAATTAGAGTGTATTAGAAAACCAGATAGACCAGGTGCATTCTAACTCATTGGAGACCATATTAGGTTTCATGGAAAAGCTTGTGCGTATTCCAAAGACAGCTCTACATGTACAGTGATGCACCCCCTAAGCCTTATGAAAATATAGAAGTGAAGGTATGACTTGAGTCACATGGGATGCAAAATGGGCTACAGGCATCTGATGTGTGAATGCCATCCACAAAAACAGCCAATGTGACAGGTTGGTTTAAATGGAGATGGGTAGAGGATAAAGGCTTAGATTAAGCTGGAGAAGTGAATCTTGGAGTGGGTCTACATGCCGAGTGCCTAGAGATGATTGAGAGAGCTCTTCATCAGAATACCATTATCATAATCAACCATATGCCAGGAACAACAGGATGCAAACATCTCAAATGAGACCAATGGAATATGAGAAAAGCCCAGAGGATGTAACAACAAGCACAAAATGAAAACAGCTGCATGTAAATGCATCACTTTTCCACATTAGGCTGTGTTTGAGCAGTATCAAAATAAATAAATAAACTCATTCATTTAATGAGTGATTATGGAGACAAAAATACAGTCATGTTCTGTGTCTTAGTCTCTTTTGTCCCCCATGCAGTGAACATTTCATAATTAACATCTTCTCAAATTTAATACCCAAAAAGAAAAGGCCTGCAATCAATTCCCTGGATGTTAATTTCATTTTACTAGGGTGATATCATAGTGAAGATATTATATGCACAAATATACTTTATATTCTCTAATTCATTATTATTGAAGTCTCTGTGATGCTCTGAAATGTAGTCAGTGCTGAGGATACATTAGACTAGAGTATAAGACACCCTGAACTGATAATATAATGTGAAGGCTGTTCCAAACAGTAGGCAGCAAAGTTCTGCTGCCTTGTAAAGATAACTTGTTTTGGTCATAAGGCAGCATGTATTCCTCCATGAATAAGGCAGTCCTGGAATTCACTGCAACTATATCAGGGAAAAAATTATTAGTTAAAAAAACACGTTGCAAGACCTCTGCACTCTTTTCCATTCCATTGTGCTCCACCTAACTGTTACCGCAAGTTCGGTTCCTGAGTGAACGGCACTCAGTGGCATCTCTTGCGTGCTTCACGTGAGGTGATATTGGTGTGGCATGTGTGAGTGACCATTAACAGAGTTGCTACCCATGCAAAGTGTTTCAAATCAGTCACTTACTGTAGATTCACGACTAGACCGTACGTGACTGCCCAACCAGATGTGATGTATTCTACTCAAAACTATGAGCATGAAGTGAGAAATATCTTATGTTTTTATCCTAAACTTTATTCTAAACGCCTGCTATTAATAACAACTGGGTGCTCTGACATTGCAATTTGCGAGTCCTTCTCCAGTGCAACAAATACAATCCATTGCGGGCAAATCGAATGTTCATTACAACTGCCAGTTGGCGAAATGCTGCATAGAACATAGCCGTAACTCTGTATCTGACCAAAAAATGTGCTTCCTCTTCCCCTTTTAGTCTTGTCTTGTTGTCTTCTCTTCTCATCACATCTCATTTCATCCTCTTCATTTATTTTTATCTCATCTTGTTTTGCCTCTTCATCTTCCTGTTTTTTTCTCTTCTGTTCAGCTCTCTTCACATCTCATCCTCATCTCCTCTCATCCTGGTCTCATCTTGTCCTGGTCTCATCTCTTGTATTTTCTTTTCTCCTTGTGTCCTCCTCCTCTTCATCCTCTTCTTGTCCTCTTGTTTTGTTTTATCTGTCTCACCTCATCTTGTCCTCATCTCATCTCCTCTTCTTGTCATCATCTGATCTCGTCTTTTCTCCTCTTGTCATCTTGTGTCATCCTGTTCTTGTCTCTTCTCTTCTTGTCTTGTTTCATCTCATTCACTTGTTGTCTTGTCCTCTTTTTGTCTTGTCTCTTTTTGCCTCATTTCATCCCTTTTCTCCTTTTCCCTTTTCCTTTTCTTGTCTCATCTTGTCTTGTTCTGTCCTCCTGTCTTTTCTCCTCTCCTTTCCTCTCTTCTCGTTTTCTTCTCACCTCATCTTCTCATCTCATCTCATCTCTTTTTCTCTTCTCATCAGAGGAATCCACTTCGTGTTGTCTTATTTCATCTCATTCTCTTCTCTTTAGCGTTATCTTGTCTCATCCTCTTCTCGTCTCTTATCACCTCATCTTGTCTCTTCTTTTTCTCGTCATCTTTTCTCTTCCTCTTCTTGTCTCGTTTTATCTCGTTGTCTTGTCTCTTACTTTTTGTCTTGTCTTGGCCTCTTGTCTTACCTCTTCTTGCCCTCATCTCATCTCTGCTTTTTTCTTCTTTTCATATTGTCCTCCTCATCTCGTATCTTTTCTTTTTCTCTTTTTGTCGTCTTGTCTCATCCACTTCCCTTTTTGTCTTATTTAATCTTGTTCTCTTTAGTGTTGTCTTTTCTCATCCTCTTCTCGTCTTGTCTCTTCTCACCTCATCTTGTCTCGTCCTTTTCTCTTTGTCTAGTCTTGCCCTTATCTTGTCCCCTTGTCTTTTTTCTTCCTCTTCTTTTCTTGTTTCATCTTGGTCTCTTCTCCACTTCTTGTGTTTTGTCTTGGCCTCTTGTCTCACCTTGTCTTGCCCTCATCTCATCTCTGCTCTTTTCTTTTCTCATCTTTTCATCTTATCCTCATCTCCATCTCGTCCTTTTTTTAGCTTGTTTTCTGTCATGTTTCATATCATCATGGCTAATTATTTGTTTTTGTTTTTTTATTTTCTCCCATTTTTCTCCCCAATTTGGAATGCCCAATTTCCAATATGTTCTAAGTCCTCGTGGTGGCATAGTGGCTTGCCTCAATCTGGGAGGTGGAGGACAAATCTCAGTTGCCTCCACGTCTGAGACCATCAATCCACGCATCTTATCACGTGGCTTGAGTGCATTACCGTGGAGATATAGCGTGTGTGGAGGCTTCACGCTATTCTCCGTGGCATCCACGCACAACTCACCACGTGCCCCACCAAGAGCGAACCACATTATAGTGACCACGAGGAGGTTACCCCATGTGAATCTACCCTCCCTAGCAACCGGGCCAATTTGGTTGCTTTGGAGACCTGGCTGGAGTCACTGATTCGAACTTACAACTCCAGGGGTGGTAGTCAGCGTCTTTACTCACTGAGCTACCCAGGCCCCACGTCTCCTTATTTTTTCTCTTTTTGTCATCATGTCTCATCCTCTTCTCTTCTTGGCTTGTTTCGTCTCATTCTCTTCTCCTCTTCTTGTGTTGTCTTGTCTTATACTTTTATTTTTCTCCTCTTGTCTCATCCACTTCTCGTTTTTTCATATTTCATCTCATTCTCTTCTCTTTAGTGTTGTCTTGTCTCATCCTCTTCTCATCTTGTTTCTTCTTGCCTCATCTTGTCTCATCTTTTTCTCTTTTTGTCTAGTCTTGCCCTCTTCTTTCTGACATTGTCTTATCTTGTCCTTGTCCCTTCTCTTTTCTCCTCTACTTTCTTTTCTTGTCTTGTCTTCTTGTCTCATCTCGTCTCTTCCTTGTCTTTTCCTGTTTCATCTTCTCTTCTCCACTTCTTGTGTCTTGTCTTGGCCTCTTGTCTCACCTCATCTTGCCCTCATCTCTTCTCTGCTCTTCTCTTTTCTCATCTTTTCAACTTGTCCATCTCATCCTATTCTCATCTTGTTTTCTCTCGTTTCATATCACATCTCTTTTTTCTTTTTGTCATCTTGTCTTATCCCCTTCTCTTTTTCTGTTCTTGTCATCTTTTCTCTATTGAACTATTGCATTAACCATTTGTAACAGATAAAGGATGGGCAAGGAGGAGGCGGGAACTGGCTGAACAGTAAACAAAGTTTAATAAGAAATTCAACACACAAACACAGACACACATGCAATGCGGCCGTGTGCGTCTCTCTCGAACTGACGCCTCTGGCTCCCGTTTATCTCGCTCTCCCGCTGATCAGCTGATTCAGTGCCGGCCCTGCCACTCCCTCGCCACTCCGATCTCTGGAGGGATGACGCTGCCCTTCCGGCCATTCTATCAGCCAGTGGTCCACCACGTCCTGTGAACCTGCGGGGAGAGACGAGGGGAGGCATGAGGAGAGTGAAAGTGCGAGCGGAGATGCAGAGAGAGGAGAGAGAGAGAAGAACTCAACAGCTCCTCCACCCTCTGGCAGACGCCAGCTCGCTCCTCCCCCGGCGGATGGCAGCGAGTCATCCGGCCCCTAGCGGACGGAACTGCTCCTCACTTCTTCGGTGGATGGCAGCGGTTCCTCCGGCTCTCGGCGGCCGGCAGCGACCCCTCCGTCCCCAGGCAGAAGGCTGCGGCTGCTCCCCTGGCAGATGGCAGCGGCGAGGACTCCGTGACAGCACATCCCTCCTGGGTTTCGGCACCACTGTAACAGTTAAAGGATGGGCAAGGAGGATGCAGGAACCAGCTGAACAGTAAACAGTTTAATAAGAAACTCAACATAAAACAAACACAGACACACGTGCAACATGTCCGCGTGCGTCTCTCTCTCTCTCGAACTGCCGCATCCGGCTCCCTTTATCTCGCTCTCCCACTGATCAGCTGATTCAGCACCGCCCATGCATCTACACGGCTCAGCCATGCCCTCCTCCTTGTCACATTATTGCAAACTATTGTTTCTCATCTCGTTTTCCTTCTTGTTTCATATCATAACTTCTTTTATTTTTTTTCTCTTGTTATCTTGTCTCATCCTCTTCTCTTCATGCCTTGTCTTGTTTCATCTCTTCTTTTATCTTGTCTTATTTCATTTTGTTCTCTTCTCTTCTTCTTGTCTCATCCTCTTATCATATTGTCTCTTTTCTTCTTGGCTTGTCTTGTTTCATCTTGTTCTCTTCTCCTCCTCTTGTGTTGTCTAGTCTCATCCTCCTCTCATCTTGTCTCTTCTCGCCTTGTCTCTTCCTTTTCTCTTTTTGATGTTTTGTCCTTCTTGTCTCACCTCATCTTGTCTAGTCATCATCTCTTTTTCCCTCATTTTTCGTCTAATCCTTGTCTCATCTCTTCCTCTTGTCTCATCTTGTCTCTTTTCTTTTTCTCTTCTTGTCATCTTGCCTCATCCTCTTCTCATTTTTATTGTCATCTTGTTCTCTTGTATTTTTCTCTTTGTGTTGAATTGTCATACTCTTCTCATCTTGTCTCTTCTCAACTTCTCTGTGATGTCTTTTCTCTTTTTTTTCTTGCCTTGCCCTCCTCTTGTCTCACCATGTCTTGTTCTCCTCATCACTTAATTTCTGTTCTCCTCTTTCCTTCTCATCACATCCTCTTCACATCTCATCTCACCCTCGTCTTTTCTTCTTGTCTCACCTCATCTTGTCTCTCTTCTCCCCCACTCCATTAGAGCTTCCAGTGTTATGTAACTGAGGCTCTATTGATCTTCAGTGATTGTGGGAGCAGTATTTAATCTAATAAGGCAACAGTGTGTTGGGTCTCGGAGGATCTACAGCCTTAGGACAAGTGGGGAGAAGAGAGCATGAGAACAGGGATGCTGTAAATCCAGTGAGGCAGAAAAGAGCTCATCGTTGCAGCAGAGCACCAAGCCCATAAAACACAATGATATTGAACTGCAGAGCCGAGCCCTGCCCTGCACTGCACTAGTTCTAGTGAGAGCATGCATGCAGTGTTTTCATGAATGGTGCCGCCCCTCTTGATAGATGTCCCAAATTAGCTGCTGGACATGTGACTTTTGAGAACTGATGGGATTTTAGAGTGCATGTGATAATTTCATATTGTTCCACTCCACAGCCCATGATAATTGAATCATATATGCAGTCTATTTATATTTTCCATGTTTAACTCATTATTTAATTCAATTTTTTTTTAGTGTTCATTCCTGCCAAAGTTTTCCATCCACGTTGAGACAAAGTACGAAGACAACAAAGGCAGCAATGATAACGTAAGTAGATTGTATACGGAGTGAATACATTAGTCTGTGTCAGTGTGTGTGATTTCATCATGTCTTTTCCCGGTAACACTTTAGTTTAGGGATCAGAAATTAGAGTCATTCATGACTAATAATTACAGTTGTAAGTGACTAGTTATGGACTTGTTTGGCATTATAAAGTATTTATCAAGCCTTTATTGGCTGACTTCTTATTCTTGATTAATGGCCCCTTTATATTTGCTTTTGTCATAACAATGAATTTCTTAGCTATAAACAAAATATATCAATAGCTAGTATGATGCAAAACACATCTTTTATAAATTCTCAGTACTCTGTGTGAATGTGTGGCTTATAAGTATGAAATACATGTAGAATGTATTTTATATTTCAACAAAGCAGGGAAGGTTAGGGTTAGGTTTAGGGGTAGAGGTTGGTGTAGGGTGTTTGTGGGACTCTATATAAACACAATAAACATGCTGGATTGATGCCCCTATACTGTATGGTAATATTTAATTAGGGGGGAAAATAGCATTTAACACTATTTGCCCTTAGCGCAAAGAGGATGCTTTTTGTTGCTATTTACACCAAGCAACAAAAATCTCTGCCTTCTGTATTTATTTTATACTTATAAGTTGCACATTCACATAGTGTAATGAGAACCTATAAAGGATGTATTTTGCACTTTACTAGCTATTAGTATCTTTTGCTCTTACTAATAAGTTAATAGTTAGGAAAAAACATATATAAACATATATAAAAAGGCTATTAGGCAATGGTAAGAAATTAACAATAAATACCTTATAATTACCAAACAAATCTGTAACTAGTCCCTTACAAGTCCAATTAATAGTCATTAATTAGTATCTAATTTCTGATCCTTAAAATAAAGTTACCCTTTTCCCACTTCCCTTACATTGTTTTTCCCTAAGTGGTTTGTGATGTAAAGTATGTATGTATGTATGTATGTTAAATAACTGTCCTGAGTATAATACCTAAAAAAAAATGCATGTCTACAAGGTTCTCAGAAATTATAAAATAATTTGTGTTGGCACTGGATTTGGAATCTGATCTATCAGTGCTTTAATATTACTTTGAAAAATAAAAATGTTATATTTAGATGGTCAGCTCATTCTAGTTTTTCTTATTGACTTTTTTTGGAATTTCTGACTTCCAAGAACATTGAAAATTTAAGAATATGCGAAAGGAAGCTACAAGGCCGGAATCACTCATGATTTCACATGGGGGTTGTCTTGGAGTGCGTTCAGGGTGAGTTAAACTGTGTAATAGCCTTGAATGGCCTGCAGTCAGACTGAGATCGTACATGCATCCAGATTGTTCCAGACAGATGTTACTGTCTGTCTGTCTGAGCCACAGCTCTCTGTGCTGCCCTGAGCTCTAGTTAAGAGTCTGCAGACATGCTCACTTGCTCAAAGAGTTTCACTTTGTTTTCTTTCTTTTGTTCTTGGCAACACTTTTATTCTCTTCCCCAAATGAGAAAATTTTAAGATCACTCACTATTAATTTATTCTCTTCTGTGATCAGTTCGAGATGTGTGGGAGAGGGTTTGGGGGAATATGTGTTTGAAGGTCTGTTGTAACAAATGATGTACTTGAACTCACAGTGATTAAATGTACTTTTGAAGTACAATACAAGACAGAAGTTTTGTAGTGTAATGGGCTAAATATAGAAAAAACAGTGCAGCATTCTTTTACCATCCACATTTCACATCCAGGTGAGATGGCAACACTTCTTTTGTAGCTGTTGTTGATGAGAATGTTTTATTACGCATCTCCTGTTTACCATGTGCGCTGGTGTACGCTGTCCATGGTGCTGAAATCCAGTCCAAAGCTGAATGATCTCACCTCCACAACATAAATAAAGCATCTTGAATCAGATTAATTATTATTATGTGACTATTATTATGTTTAAATATTATTATGTACAACTAAAATACGCTGTTTACATAATTGTTCAATCCACATATTTTAATATTTGTAGAGCTGTTGCATATAATGCACCACCCTCATTGTTTCACTGAATATCCCTTGGACCCTTGCAATGGTATATACAATTAATAATGATAAAAATATATTTTTCTGATGATTTTTTGTTTATCATGCTTTTCCTTCTGGATGGCATATTTTGTTCTGGACATCTAAGATATAACATTGGATTATTCAGCCAAGAAAACTCACAAGTAAAAAATGGCGATGATCTTTTTTTTTTTTTTAAGGTAAGAGCAGATACTCGTTTGTGGCTGCTCGAGGCTTACAGTAGCAGTGATCGTCGCATAAACGAGATATATGTATTTGATGACTTACAGAAATCATATTTCACTTTGTGATTCTTTTGAAAATCTTTCAAACTGTGATATTAGGGCAACAAAATAAACTATATAGTCACATTCCTGATAATGAGATCTTTAATTTGATATATGACTTGTCCACTTAGGTGCTGTGAAAGACTTTTATTTTTATTTAAATATTTCTACCCCATTACCACTAGGGGGTGCTAATTTGTGATGCGAATGTTTTAAAATATTTTTTATTTTATGTAACAAATGCAGAAGTGATGGTTATCTCTGAAAAGTTCAGATTCTAAGCTTTCAAATGATCATATGCCTGACTTATGTATCCGTGGACTTAAGTTTTTAGCGTAAAGGTTTTCGTGATATAGTGCCCCCCTTTGGACCCGCCGGACTAAAATGCATGCATGAGTTTACCCCCTAAGAATGTATATGTGGGTCAAAAATGATCCCGGTGAAAATAAGAAACTTATTCTTTATAAAACTACTTACTTTTCAAGAAAAATTAATAACAATGATAATTTTAATAATGATCAGTGTTGGGTGTATCCTATTACAAAGTAATTAGTTACTGTAATCTGATTACTTTTTTATAAAAAGTAGTGTAACAACATTTGAAATTCTTGTAATCAGATTACAGTTACTGACTTTAAAATAATTTAGAAGGTAAGTACATTTGAGCAGAAAAATAATAACTTTAATAGGAAAAGTGATTTAGAATGTAACTTAAAAGTAACATTATTAGTAATGTGATAAATTTTTAGATGTAGTAATCAGTAAAGTAATCTTATTATAATTTAGAGAATTATTCATTTGTTGTGGATTACTTATTTTAAATAACTTACCCAGCACTAAAAATAATGAATGTTTAATTTAATTGGGACAAAAATAATACTTTGACTAGTCCAGTGTCAAGTTGTTCTTCAGAAGCACTCATTGTAACAGCCCGGTTCCTTGTAAGCACAACTTTCTTTTCAGACAGACTGATAAAAACTTGTGCACCCTGACTTCTGGAAATTGCATAGCAGCCAGCCAGTCAGTCTGGAACTGATCAGACACTCAGTTAAGGGCAGTGAGGCTGAGAGTATGTAAATCTACCAAGTGGAAAAATGGACTACATGGGGTTCAAAAGTCTGTGACCACTGGTCAATTTTCATTTTATTAATTTACTACAAATGTTTTCACTACAAATGAAATACGGCATAACAATTTGAGTTTTTCACATAGCACTTAAATAGACAAGTCATATGTCAAATGAAAGCTGTCATTCTCAAGAATGTTACTGTACACATTTGTGACTGTACAGTTTTGTTGCCCTTACACCACAGTTCAAAATTATCAAAATTGTGTCATGCATATATTTGACAAAAATATTTGTTTTTTACCAAGGTTTATTTACCAAGGGTGCCAATATTTTTGGCACAACTGTATGTCCGATAACAAATATAAAGAACCAATATTTAATAATTGTTATTTTTGCCTTTTTTTCACAATAAAAACGTAATAGCATTTGCTGGAGCATTAGCATTAGTCTTCTCTGTAATATCAGGAGAAGAGACAGCACTTTATCTGTGTGGGGAGTAGTGGTCGACAGATATGTGTTTTTTAATGGCCGATGCTGATTCCCAGAGAATAGGGTGGCCGATAGGCCTATACAATGCTGATATATCACACAATTTAATATAGTAAATAACATAAACATAAAATTGCTTAAAAAAGCTCTCATTTAGCACTATACTCAATTTCACTAAACTTTAACTTTGTAAAAAAAAAAAAAAAAAATTCATATTGCATTTTAAATAGTAGGCAGCAGTTTCTTATGATTTCTGTTTAGTCATCAAATTTTAGTAATTTATTTGCACATGAAGAAATTGTTAATATATTAGGAAAAAGGAAAAAACAGTAAACACAGTAGTCCAGCAACCATGGATGGCATGTCCACGTTAGTATACGCATTTTCTCAAACAAATACTTGCAAACGGTACATAATATAAGTTTTATTGATATTGGCCTTTTATCATTAGAAAAGTAATAGGGAACTGTTGAGGAGAGACTGTTCGTGCTTCAGAGGTCAATAAAGGAGCGCTCCACAGGATGCTGGATCTTTGTTGTGTGAGGTTGGTTTATTACATCCGTTTAAACGAGATTTACTCATATTTGCAGACGGTATATGATATTAGTTTTAGTGATATTTGCCTTTTTATCATTACACAAGACAGTTAAAAGTTACAAGTTCAGCTGTTGAGGAGAGAGAGAATGAAACAGGCGAGCACTTTAACATTATGAGCTCAAACGTGTCTGCTGCGGCTCTGATGTGTGGACCGTTTAAATGACACTGTGTTGCACACCGGTCTGTTATTGTAGTAACACGATGCACGTAACAACATAATGAATCATGACTGGTCATTTACATGTCCCAGTCACTTCACATGCAAGCAGCCAATTCTTGCGCGCTCAAGAAACAAATCGTCCAAATGCGATGATTAAAAAATGCAGAATATCGGCCGATTTATCAGCCTCTGCCATATATCGGTCGACCACTAGTGGAGAGATGTTTGAATCATGCGTCTCTAGTCTTTTTGCACCTGCAGACCTCCGTCTGCATCTGAGAGGAGAAAACACAAATCCTTGATCTGTTTTCCGCCGCCTCATCTATCAGCTGTTTCTCTGTTTTCAATACATTTGAGCAACGCTGGCTGCTTTGAAGTTGAAACGCTTCACTCCAGCGTGCATTAGGCTATGTAGTAGCAGGGGTGTTTGGGCTAAAAAGTCTTCAGAGTTTGTCATGTTTTCTTCTTGGCTTTGATAAACAAGTTTGGCCATGCTGACACAATATGGCCAGTTTATTTTTTTGTCTATTTTTGCTCCGGCTTGACAGTTGTACACTAAAAACTATTTGGAGTGGGATTTACTTAAAAAAAAACTAAAAAAAAAACTAGGAAACAATTTCCATGCAGAAATTGCTAGTAAATTTAACAGACCATATTTTCAAGTAAAGGCTTCACAAAATTCATGGTGGCTTTAATTAGAAATTCTCAAGTAGTGTTTACTTTGCAATACTCTGTTTCAAGCTAACTTTACTCACTCTTTGTTGGTACATTTTTCTTAAGCAATGTAGCACTGAATTAAGGCATGCTTTTAAAAGTGAACTAGCATTTCAATGCATCTTTAATGTACTTCGTCTTGTACCACATGACACATGAAAGCATTCCACAGGAAACCTTAAAGGGATCTTGAATTTGAGAATCAAATTGTCCTTGATATTTAGACATATAAGAGGTGACTGTAATATAAAAAAATACTGTAAATTTCAGAACTCAAAAACGACATTATATATATATATATATATATATATATATTATATTTATACACTATATTGCCAAAAGTATTCGCTCACCTGCCTTTAGACGCATATGAACTTAAGTGACATCCCATTCTTAATCCATAGGGTTTAATATGACGTCGGCCCACCCTTTGAAGCTACAACAGCTTCAACTCTTCTGGGAAGGCTTTCCACAAGGTTTAGGAGTGCGTTTATGGGAATTTTTGACCATTCTTCCAGAAGCGCTTTTGTGAGGTCAGACACTGATGTTGGACGAGAAGGCCTGGCTCACAGTCTTCGCTCTAATTCATCCCAAAGGTGCTCTATCGGGTTGAGGTCAGGACTCTGTGCAGGCCAGTCAAGTTCTTCCACACCAAACTCGCTCATCCATGTCTTTATGGACCTTGCTTTGTGCACTGGTGCGCAGTCATGTTGGAACAGGAAGGGGCCATCCCCAAACTGTTCCCACAAATTTGGGAGCATGGAATTGTCCAAAATCTCTTGGTATGCTGAAGCATTCAGAGTTCCTTTCACTGGAACTAAGGGGCCAAGCCCAGCTTCTGAAAAACAACCCCACACCATAATCCCCCCTCCACCAAACTTCACAGTTGGCACAATGCAGTCAGACAAGTACCATTCTCCTGGCAACCACCAAACCCAGACTCGTCCATCAGATTGCCAGATGGAGAAGCGTGATTCATCACTCCAGAGAATGCTTCTCCACTGCTCTAGAGTCCAGTGGCGGCGTGCTTTACACTACTGCATCCGACGCTTTGCATTGCACTTGGTGATGTATGGCTTGGATGCAGCTGCTTGGCCATGGAAACCCATTCCATGAGGCTCTCTACGCACTGTTCTTGAGCTAATCTGAAGGCCACATGAACTTTGGAGGTCTGTAGCGATTGACTCTGCAGAAAGTTGGCGACCTCTGCGCACTATGCGCCTCAGCATCCGCTGACCCCGCTCTGTCATTTTACGTGGCCTACCACTTCGTGGCTGAGTTGCTGTCATTCCCAATCGCTTCCACTTTGTTATAATACCACTGACAGTTGACTGTGGAATATTTAGTAGCGAGGAAATTTCACGACTGGACTTGTTGCACAGGTGGCATCCTATCACAGTACCACGCTGGAATTCACTGAGCTCCTGAGAGCGGCCCATTCTTTCACAAATGTTTGTAGAAGCAGTCTGCATGCCTAGGTGCTTCATTTTATACACCTGTGGCCATGGAAGTGATTGGAACACCTGAATTCAATTATTTGGATGGGTGAGCGAATACTTTTGGCAATATAGTGTAGTTACCACCCTGCTGAAATGTCCCATTTTTAAATCTGTCTGTCCGTGATGTCACAAGACATTGCTAATTTGCATTTACACATCATACAACATGCGTCATCACACCCTTGGCCCCGCCCACTGGTGTGCAGTTGAAGTCAAGAGAGCAGAGGCCTTGTGTGGCTAACTATTCCTGAACACCAGTGGGGATCCATCTGGACTATTTTGAATTATTTTGTGTATAAACATGAACTACACAGGCTCTTTGACCACTGCCATGTATCTCGCCGCTTTTAAAAGATGCAGTGTCAAGTTACAACTCTGAAAGGGAGAAGCAATTCTCTCTTGTTTTATAATGTTGAGGGGCTTGTTCATTCTCTTCTGACTGAGTGTGCTGAATTTGAGGGGTTGCATGATGTTAGTCAATCATAACAGTGGGCATTTACATTGAAGTTTTAAGGTGGTGCTTAGGCCAAAACCGAGCGTTTCAGAGAGAGGGCCAAAAACAGGGTGGAATATGATCATATATTTTGATGCAAAAAAACTTTTATAACATTATCAGTGGACCTCAGGTTAGATAATAAAATTATAAAAAATAGCACTTCATGACCCCTTTAATGCATGCTATGTAGTTTATTAGACAACTTCACCTTACTGTAATGCTGAAAGAAACTAGATCAAGAGCTGTGCACCAGACCTCAACACTTGGTGCACAAAACACGATGACGGTAACAATCAACAGATAATTTTTTTTAATCATGAATGGGTCATTTTGAGTAGAAAATTTACTTTAAATTTCACTGAACAAGAAGTTCCTAAAATTAACAATAAAAACAGTGTAAATCAACTTTCTAACAGTGAAACCATGCAAGCTCTTTAATTATTCTGTAGTCTGGTGCATGCTGGGAACACCAGCTTTGTAAAGTTCAGGAAAATTCACTCGTTTCATTTACCTGTGAAATTTACTCAAATTAGCAAATAAATGTGACAATATTTTCTACTTTAGGATTGTTACATGATGATGCATTGTAATGAGAACAAACAGTCTTAAATAATATTTACTTATAAGCTAGAGCATAAGTGTTTACATGTTTGAATTGAGTACATATGTAAAATACTCTTAATATCAAGTTCACACTTTAACTTATTCAATGTACTGTAGAAAGTACTTCATTTCTTCTGCTATATTTACTTCACTACAAAATCATTTTTTTCAGTGTAGACATCATGTGCAAAGAACCAAAATGGCAGCAGCTTCAACAGTTAAAGGTAGTTATTAACATATATTTCTGTTTGATATGTCATTTTATTACAGTCAGTGTTACTCTGTGTGCTTTCTTTGTCAGGTCAAGTCATTTTTTATTTGTATAGCGCAAAACATATTGTTTCAAAGCAGCTTTACAGAAAATTATGCTGTAGAAAATGATTCTATAATGTCTTAAAGACATTTGTTCTTTAACAATTAGCAAGAATATATAGAAGTGAAATTATATAGCATTTTTTGCTGTCATCAACGACAAAACCGCACATTGATTCATCTTTACGTTGTAAACGTTGTCATAGAAACGAGCCAAGGAATAATATTTCCCATTTTTGCATATACTACATTTTTCATTGCGGCATTTACTTTATTTAAAATGATTGCAACTACATCGTGGTATACAATTTTTTGTTTTATATTTTGTACCTGTAGAATGACAATAAAGCTTGACTGACTGATAAACAGCTCAGCATTACTATCTTGTACTTGCAGTATTCAGACATGACAAAAACAGCATAAATATCAGCACTTTTGTATGGTATGGAGGACCAAAGCTGTCTAAATAAATAAATACATTTTCAAATTTGACATAAATGAGTATTTATAATTTTATTTTATTATTTATGCATTATTGTATTTATTTTCTCTTTTATTTATTTTCATATTTATTTCCACATTAATTTATTTATACATTTATTCATATCCATGTTTATTTCTACACTTATTTATTTCCACATTTATTAATTTATACATTTAGTTATTTATATATTTATTTCCTCATTTATTTATATATTTCACATTCAATCATTTCTAAAATTCTTTGTCCATATGGTAATAAAGGAGTGTGACTTAATAAAGTACATTTAGTCAGTGTGAAAATAAATATGGAAATAATTATACAATACACAATTTATTTATTTGTACACTTTATAATTTAGGCACTTTGTATAATAATATTATAATGTATATAAGTGTCAATAATACCATTCTAAGTCTTTTTCAGATATCACCTTTTTGTTTTCTCCCCATTTCGTTTGATAATGACCACAATACCTTTTATTATATTAAAAAACTACATATTATGAAATTTCAACCCCTTCCCATCCCCTTTCATTCTCTTTCTTTTACAAAAGCTAGGACACTTTTTTTTTTTTTTTTAAAGAGGTTTTATACATTTTTTTTCCCATGTTGTCTCAGCAGCTTACTGTCAGTTGGATATGAAAAGAATTACAATGTAATTTGCAAAAGCGCACAGGTGTCTGGCAACGGGAGAGCCACACTCTCACCTGAAAGCACCTGATCCTTTAATGTGGAGAGCTCTTTCACCCATTAAAGTTTTTGTTAGGCTGCAAACACTAATGCTCTTGGGTAAGTGGCAGCTTATGCAATACTTTCACTGACTCGCAAACAGACCGAGAGCTCCTTCCTGTGGACGGCTCAGAGCTTGCAGCTGTAGAAATGTTGGGGTTTGCTGAAGTTAGCCTTTAGATTTCTGGGTTTCTTATGAGGGTTAAGGTTGGACTGTCCCCCATTCAAACAAGTGTGTATACTATTAGATAATCCACCCTGTTGCCTTGCAATAACTACTTCCTGATTGCTTTGCTCTGGTCTATCCTTTTTTCGTGCTAACAGTAATCAGAGTGGATGGGCTATGTTTTAAATTCTAAACTTGTTGCCTACAATCTATCCCCCTCTAGTGTGCAGGATGTGACATGCAATGTGATAGTCTTTTTTTTTTTCTTTCTTTTTTTTTCAGTCCTAATGGTTTTTGCCATGTTTTTATGTGTGAAAATAAATACATTCTGGGGAATTTAGACCCTACTCGTGAAAGGGTTAAAGACAATTCAGGTAGGAGGGAAAGTCTACAAGACATCTGATTTTTTAAATCAACGTTGTCTCCTACGTCCACAAGGGGGTACAACAAATCAATATAAACCTATCGGCACCGTGTTGTATCGATTGTTTATTGCAAAGTTCATATCTTGCTGTTAACAAAAGTGCATAAAATGATAAAGTCAAAAGATTTAGCCAGTTCATATTCTCAAATATTAAGTAAAAAAGTAAAATGAAAAGAAACACTTCAATAGATGGTTCTATGCTGACTTGGTGTTACACAGTAGCCTGTACTGGTGCCATAGTACTACCACGGCTTCATAATACCAGCGATACCACAGTGTTTTCATTAAATACAGTTGTATGTACATACCTAATGCTTATTCAGCGAGCTGCTGATAAGAGAGCAAGACAAAGTCAAGACACAACCGCCACAGTCCTCTACTTAAGGGGCGTTCACTCCGATCGAGTCTGTCTTTTCTCTAAGTAAGCATGCACTAGACCAGGAATGGGCAACTTTGATAGTGATGAGGGCAAATTGTCTGTATATTTCCAACAAGGATCCTATTTTCAACTCCACCTTAGAAAACAGTTTAAGGGTGCTTAGTCAAATAAAACTTCAAAGATCAAATCCAAATATTAACACAGAAATTATGTCATTGTCAGTGCTCCAAAATTCAAATGCACATTTTAGCATTTGAATGTGCATTTTAATCTTAAATTTGATGAATATTTGAATTAAATTTGACAGCCTTACACCATCACTTTCAATGTGGACACACACATTTTTGTAACTGGTAACTTATCTTATGCAATGCCTGTGTGTGTGCATGCGCAGTGCTAACCTTCAATGGTTTTACCATCTCTTATGTTCTTTCTAACATTCTGTATTTGTGCTTTAGATCTTTGATACAGTGCTCAGAGATGAAGAAACGGAGGTGTGCTTTATCGACATCGCTAACGATGAGATCCCAGAGCGCTACTACAAAGAGGCTGAGGTAAGGGTACAGCAAGCACCTAGAAAGATTATTAAAAGATAATTCTTCGACAAACCACATGAATTTATCATTCATTATAAAATTCTAAATTATTCAAAAGCAATACAAGCATGCACTGTAAACATTTGTCTCTACGGTACAATACGTGATCATACTCGCCACCATAATTCATATTCAACTCCAAATTTTCCTTATATGAACTAAAGGGTTAGTTCACCCAAAAATGAAATATTCTGTCGTCGTTCTTCAGCTGTTTCACATAATTTCTTGTGGAACACAAAAGGAGATGTTTATCAGAATGTTCACACTGCTCTTTTCCATGCAATGAGTGTTAGTGGTGACCAGGGGTTCTCAAGCTGCAAAAATGACAATAAGCACCATAAAATCTTCATAAAAACAGTCCATACACAACTCATGTGCTATATTGCAAGTCTTTTGAAGACATGTGGTAGCTTTGTGTGAGGAAAAGATGGAAATTTAAGCCATTTAAGATTCAATTCTTTTAAGTTTTATGTTTGTTGTATTTAGTGCTGATGGGATTTTGCTGGTTGAAATGGGTGTATTTCTCCCAGGAAGAAAAAACAAGGAACTGTGGCTTATTTTTGAGCCAGTACTGAATTATTAAAGAGGCCCTGTTGAGCTCTCCACTGGATACACGTGAGACTCAGAATCACCTCTCCACTGTACTGCTGCAATAATTCACTTTCATAGACACACACTCACTCTCTCCTCCTACAGAGGTAAGCAGTGTTGGGTGTAATGCATTACCAAGTTATTAATTACTGTAATTAAAATACTTTTTCATTGGAAAAAAGTAAGGGATTACTCTTAATTTTTCAGTAATTTGAGTTACTTCTGATGTAATTACATTAAATACTGTATAGACTCTAGAACAATTCTATATAAAACAATAGTGAATTTAAAATTTAAATTTAACGTCTAATGTTAAATTCTATGTTTTCTAATTTAACTCTGCCCCCTTTAATTATTTGGCCAGTTCATAAATAATTTATTTGATTTTATATGATTTACAGTTGTGCTCAAAGGTTTGCATACCTTGACAGAAATCATGAAATTTTGGCATCGATTTTGAAAATATGACTGATCATGTCTTTTATTTAAGGATAGTGATCATATGAAGCCATTTATTATCACATAGTTGTTTGGCTCCTTTTTAAATCATAATGATAACAGAAATCACCCAAATGGTCCTGATCAAAAGTTCTCATACCCTTGAATGTTTGGCCTTGTTACAGACACACAAGGTGACACAGACAGGTTTAAATGGGAATTAAAGGTTAATTTCCCACACCTGTGGCTTTTAAAATTGCAATTAGTGTCTGTGTATAAATAGTCAATGAGTTTGTTAGCTCTCATGTGGATGCACTGAGCAGGCTAGATACTGAGCCATGGGGAGCAGAAAAGAACTGTCAAAAGACCTGCGTAACAAGGTAATGGAACTTTATAAAGATGGAAAAGGATATAAAAAGATATCCAAAGCCTTGAAAATGCCAGTCAGTACTGTTCAATCACTTATTAAGAAGTGGAAAATTCGGGGATCTCTTGATACCAAGCCAAGGTCAGGTAGACCAAGAAAGATTTCAGCCACAACTGCCAGAAGAATTGTTTGGGATACAAAGAAAAACCCACAGGTAACCTCATGAGAAATACAGGCTGCTCTGGAAAAAGACGGTGTGGTTGTTTCAAGGAGCACAATACGACATTACTTGAACAAAAATGAGCTGCATGGAAGAGTTGCCAGAAAGAAGCCAATGCCACAAAAAAGCCCGGTTACAATATGCCCGACAACACCTTGACACGCCTCACAGCTTCTGGCACACTGCAATTTGGAGTGACGAGACCAAAATAGAGCATTATGGTCACAACCATCCTTGAAACAACCACACCAACTGTATTTGAAAGAATTAAAAGGACAGTTTTATATCTGTCCTTGTATTTTTCATCTGGTCGAGGTTGATCAGGGTTTTAGAAAGTAATTAGTAATAAGTAATGCAATTACATTTCAGAAAGAGTAATTAGTACAGTAATCTATTTACACTGTAGAAAATGTAATTAGTAGTTAGTAATTAATAAAAAAAATTTTTTTAGAGTAACTTACCCAACACTGAAGGTAAGGATAGACAGATAAAAGAAGTGCAGTCTTATCTTTTTCTGGCAGCACCCGACTGATATCTGAGGATCTGGCCCAGCAGCGCTTAGAAAAAAATTAGAAAAAACAGCTCCAGCTCTTGTAATGTTCTCACTCAACATTAAATATTTAGACAAAGTTACCAGAATAAATTGACAGACCAATGAAACTAACATCAAGGACAATAACTGGTGTGTGTGCGTGTGTGTGTGCGTGCGTGCGTGCGTGGGTGGGTGGGTGGGTGTGGATGTGTGTGTGGGTGAAAACAGTTCATGTGTGCACATGCATCTGCTCAGTCCCTTCAAAATTAAAAGTCCTAGATAGATATATTTGTTTTGTATAGAAAGGATAACGTAAGGAGGGATGACCTTACAGATAAAAGAGCCGAAGTCTTCTCTATTAGACTGGAACCGGAAGGTGAATTGCTACAATATTTATAGTTTAACCCCTACAGTATATGATGAGGCATCTGAGCTATGGTCCAACTAATTTGGCCTGATTAGCACATTTGTTCTGACACATTGAATTTAAGATCTTTTCATGTAAGTTCAAGTCCACCATGCATCATTTCCCAATCCCACTTTTCTTCCTATGATCTCTTGTCTTCTTTATACTTTGCTATGAATAAGAATATGAAGTAGCAAAAAGGCCAAAATGAGGCATCCTAGAAGAATGTATATGGGTTGACGACAGATAACGTGTCCATTGCCCAAGATTTTGGGTTAAAATTTATACTGCACATTCAAGGATATCTTGTGTATATCTTGGGTCCTATAACTGGTCATAATTTCTTTTAAGTGATGCACCATTTTCAAGTTAATTTTAAATGTGCACTCAGTCATTCTTTTTCTCATTAAAAAAGTTTAACTACTAAAGAAATTAATTGTAATTTTACATTTATTCATTTAGGCAGATGCTTTTATCCAAAGCGACTTACAAATAAGGAGAACAATAGAAGCGATTCATCCTAAAGGAGACAGTAGGCAGTAGGTAATGTGCTGTAATACAAGTTTCAAAATTGCTTGGAGACACATAGCAAGGAATGTTTTTTTTTTTGTTTTTGTTTTTTGAAGCAGAGAGTGCATTAGTAGGGTAGGGTCAAGTGTTCACTGAAGAGCTGTGTCTTTAGATGTTTTTTGAAAGAGGCCAGAGAAACAGCTGCTCAGGTGGAATTTGTCAGGTCATTCCAACAGCAGGGCACAGTCAAAGTAAAAGTCTGGGGAAAGTGATTTTGTGGTTCTGTGAGATGGCACCACGAGGCGCTGTTCGCCCGCTGATCGTAAGCTTCTTGAGGGAACATAGACCTGATGTATTGAGTGTTGATTGTGGGGGGGGAGGAGCCATTGGTTGTTCTGTAAGCAACCATCAATGCCTTGAACTTAACACGAGCAACCATTTGGCAGCCAGTGCAGTTCAATGAAGAGAGGCGTGATGTTCACTCTCTCGGGCTTGATGAAGACCAGTTGCAGGCTCCCAGGCAGGCTGAGATCCATGTAGCTATCGTAGGATCATCAAGCTGAAATGAGAGGTAGAGTTGCGTGTCAGCGGCATAGCAATGATAGGAAAAACCATGTACCTAAATGACAGATCCCAGTGATGACATGTATATGGAGAAGAGAAGGGGTCCAACCACTGAACCCTAAGGTACCCCAGTAGCTAGTTGGTGAGACTTGGACATCGGTCCCCTCCAAGATACCCTACCTGTAAGGTAAGACTCGAACCAGCGGAGTACGGTTCCTGTGATGCCCTTTGCCGTGAGGATTGATGGTAGAATGTGGTGGTAACATAATTTTGAAAAATATGTATAAAATCATGACCACTCACATAAAATGAGGTCTCCAGTCATATCAGTAACCTTATAAAAGCTGTTTTATTCTACATGGAGCAGTGGCGCCATGTTAGGATCACATGACCAGCTGAAAACTACTTGCTTAATCTCATTAATCGCCCTGCTATTGGACACTTTCACTCATGGATTAAATTAATCATGGCTGACTGTGAATAGTGCTTTTCTATAATGACATCAGTAACTGAAAACAGTTGTGTTTGAATGATTCTGTATCCATGCCACTAGGTGTCAATGTAAGTCCAAGATGACATACAAAATTATTGAGTGCACCTTTAAATGGCCCTTTTGGTGTGACAAATGCATTTTTAAAAGTACTAATATTTCATTTAGTCTCCCAAATAATTTGAGGTTATAAAGCTGCTTGCAAAATATTTTAAGAAGAATTAGCAAAATGCTGTTTGAAATGGTTTTAAATGGACTATAGCATGTCAACTTTCCAAAAGTATTTAATGTCAGCTGCCCATATCCTATAATCTGTATTCACCATGTTTTAAACATATCTGGTTTGTTTGTCCACTTTAGGACCCACGACTCTTTAAATCAGAGAAGACAGAACGAGGTATGCTGCAGGAGGACTGGAGAGACACCCAGGACCCTATCATGTGCTCCTACAAGCTAGTGACAGTCAAGTTCGAGGTGTGGGGATTGCAGACCCGTGTGGAGCAGTTTGTGCAAAAGGTCATATCATAAAAGTCATATCATATGTCACTTGCATATCCCAGATGAGCCCCCTTTTTCCCAAACTTGCAGTCATTTTGTTTATAGATAGATCTCTTCATTTATCTGTGCTTACCATGATTTTGACAAGTAGGGCATGTTCCTGAATAAACACCCTTGTTGGTCCTAGAACAATATTCCTTTCAATTAGTTTGGGTTAGGCTTAGTTCTGTGATTGGGGCTTCCAAAAATCCTTATCAATTTATAATTTCCCCTCGATTTTAGGGCTGGGGTTAGAGTTAGGAGTACTGTATGTTTGTTTGAAAGGAAGCAAAATATCCAAAAAAAAAAGCTAAGTCATGGTCACCATATATCTGTAACTGTCCCTCTCATTCTCTAGGTGGTGAGGGACGTGTTGTTGCTGGGTCACAGACAGGCCTTCACCTGGGTTGATGAGTGGATTGGTAGGTTTGACATTGACTAAGCGGTCTTGTTCACAGTGTTCCCTTCAGATTACAGCCTATTCATCTCTTAAACTTTATATCTGTTTCTATTTGTGTTGACTCGCAGAGTCATGACTAACAAACCTCACTGATGCCAGTGGATGATCCATAGCTGAGAGCATAGAGGCCCTAGAACAGCCTGATAAGATGACACCTTTCTTGAACAAATTCAGTCATGAAGGCTTGATTTTATTTTATTTGCATTAGTTTAGAACTTAGAAAGCTGTGCTGCACAGCATTCAGAATTAAACTTAAGATCTGAATAAATGTATCTGAATTAATTCAACTCAATATGTTTCATTTTTTAGTATGAATTACATGTTATCAAATACAAAATAAATGGGGTATTTCCAAATAAATTAGAGGATATACAGTAAATAATAGTCAGAGTCCCAGTCAGCAGGGGGCAGTAAGCACAAGTGCAGCTGTACATGCAATGCACAGCTGGAAAGGCAGCAAACCACACTTAACAACAGCAGACAGCTCAAGATGAGGACGCATTCGTGTTCTGTTTTTCTAAGTTTCAAAGTATGTTTAACTTGACACAGTGTCCTTAAAACGCTGTTTATGATGCAACGTAACAGTTGCGTGACAGTGAGACACTCCAGAAGCGTCCATTTGACGCATGTGTACATTGATGCATCCTTAGAAAAGCCATTATAATGAATATACATAGGACAGATTGACTAATTCAGTCGCCAAATGGTTCAATGATATGGAAAAAAATTATGTATTGCCTTCTAAAGCCCCTTTTTGTATTGTCAAAACCAGTTGTTCCCAAACTGGGTGCCGCCAGGACTGGCTATGGGCGCCGCTAAATCTCTGTTCAGTTTAATATTTTAACTCCTTAAACTCTGGTGCATTTTTCACACTCTAATTTAAAAGCTCACCATTCACACATACTTTGGACTAACTGCAAAAAATTGGTCTCATTTTTCAGAGAAAACATGTAATTCTGGTTCTGTTCACTCTACCTCACTTTGAAAAGTCTAATTTTATTCCACTAGATGGCAGAAAGCACTAGAGTTTTTTTTTTTTTTTCTCCATCACTTTCCATCACAATGCACAGATCTGAAATGTAGGTGGCGCCCTAAACGCATTTTAGCCCTCACAGATGTGCTCGTCCATAGACATTCAGTCTAATTTTCAGGTCAAGTACCACCCTTGTTGTTTCATTAAATATCTTAGTCTCTCAGTGGACTAGAAGCTCAATCTAGGTGTCATTAGAAAGCTGGGATCCTCCCCTTTGCGATGGTATACATTTTTTTATCATCAATAAAAACATATTTTCTTATGATTTGAAAATGCTTTTCCTTCTGGATGGCATATTTTGTTCTGGATATGTAAGTTATAACATTGGATTATTCAGCTGAGCAAGCTCACAGACAAGTAAACGATGGCTAACTTCCTAAGGTAAAAGCAAATATAAAGTTTTTAGCTATTTGGGGCTTACAGCAGCAGTTATCGGAGCATAAAAGAGACGTTTGTATTTGATGACTTAAAGAAATCATATTTCACTTAGTGATTCTTTTGAAAATCTTTCAAACTGTGGTATTAGTGCAAAAAAATAATTCCTGAGAATGAGAGCTTTCATTTGATATATGACTTGTCCATGTGCTATGTGAAAGACTTTTATTTTCATATTAATATTTCTAACACATTACCTCTGGGGGTGGGGGGCTAATTTTATTTTGTTATTTTAAAGGGGCATTCAGTAGTTCCCTAGCTAGTGTTAGCATTGCTCTTCTTCATGTACTTTAAGTACTGATGTGACAGTGGTGTTAGATGCTATACTGACATCTTTTGACGTGGATCAGCATGATCATCTCTGCTGCCCTTGTCAGCTTTGGAATATCATTTGCATCTGGAAAATGTCGGTAATTTCGAAAGTTATTTATGACTCCTATAATATAATTGCCTAAAAACAAATGTCAGAAATCAAGTGAACATGCTTCTACTGTTAAGGACAGATTATTATTGTCCCTCATATCAATAATCTTTGGAGACTGTATAGGTTTCACATTATTTCTAAAGACAGTTATTACCTTTATTAGAGAACTGCTTAGTGTAAAATAAACCTCAATTATCTAGCAATACAGAATGTCATGGTAAAGGAAAGATTAGAATTGTTTTTGATGATCAAATTTAGCATTTACCATGAATACTGTATTTGAAGAACTTTTTATGTTTCCAAGCAACCAAAGTTATGGTTTACACAAAATCCACAACAATCGCTGTGCCAAGCTAGTAAATGAATGAAGACGTGTGCTATTTCATAGAGGTGGAGGTGCAGTATATGGGCACCCCTTACTATAGCTGTGATGATAAAGAAAATAACATTACACGTTGCTTTCCTGTTGCATTTGTGAACACGGCTGAAAACTGTCCATTACTAACATACGTGGACTACACACGTCATTTTAAAAGGTTTGAGGGAAACTTCAGTTTGAGTTTTCCATTAGTAAATTCCACTGATACTATCCAGGGGGGCCCCCACATCAAATCCTTCCACCTTGTGTTTGCCATACCGATGTTTACTCTAGTTTTTGCCTTTGCTAGTCTTTCTGTCTTCTTGCTTCAGACCTTTTTTGCTTCTTCGGCAGTACAGCTACTGAATCTCCTGTTGTCTCTGCTGCTAAAGCACGATAAATAAGTATGTTCCATTGTGTTCTTTTCGCTCTTCGCATCACCAAACAACAAAGCTTGTGCTACATAAGCATAGCCAAGCGTATCAACATGGGTGGCAGCCAATAAGCGCAAGGATTCTCTTCTTCGACGTTTAGTGAAACACCGCGGGTCATGTAATTTCAACATGGTGAAACACATTGAAGGGGTGACCCACACCATGTACGTATAATAAAGCACTACTTATAGAAAACTATTATGAGTACAGTCTTCATCTCATGTACACCATTCAGATCACTGTTCACAAAAACACAATTCATTCATTAATGTGTAAAACGTTTTAAATTAGCCCCAAATTACTGAATGCACCTTTAAGTAACATGAATGCAGAAGTGATAGTTATCTCTGAAAACTTCAGATTCTAAGCTTTCAATTGATACCTCATATGCCTGATTTACGTATACGGAGACTTTAACGTTTTCCGCGATATAGCGAATATATATATTTCAACTCATAAATTGAAAAGGAGACAGTTCTCATTTAATTCTTGAGTTCTCAATTTGGCAAAACCCTGATAGAAAAGTCTTTGAATGTTCTTTTATAGACATGACAATGGAGGAGGTGAGAGAGTATGAACGAGCCACTCAGGAAGCCACCAATAAGAAGCTGGGAACCTTTCCCCCGGCTATTGCCATCAACGAGACGCCCCTTCCGGCCTGCACCCGCAGCGGCCCATCCAGCGCTCCCTCTACGCCCCTTTCCACAGAGGCCCCAGACTTCCTCTCTGTGCCAAAGGACAGACCCCGGAAGAAGTCTGCGCCAGAGGCCCTCACTCTACCTGACCCGGCTCGAAGAGACTCTGCCTTCCGCTTTCCCAATCTCTTTTCCTGGGGTTCGAGCTCACCACAGCCTGAGTAAACCACAGTGCTGAGCCTCAGTTTTTTGAAAACACTCCCTGGTAATGTGTCTTTTAGACATGAGCTGAATTAATCTCTCTTTAAACATTGAGAGAGATGTGCAGTTTCCAAAACACAAACAGAGTGGCTTTCCAACCTGTGCAACCTCATGTTTTACACTGGGAGTGTGGCCAAAAAGTGCATTTTGACTACCACAAATATTACAGACTACTGTTAATAAAATCTCAGGAGTTGTCCCATTGATAAACAGTGCTGACGCTTTATTTTGAAGTTTTATTTTTCCTACTGCTGAGCCATTGATGCGAATGTTGAATATGGAGAAGGATTTGTAGCCACTGTTGTTTTGTTGTAGTGATGTATTTATTGGTCATTTTTCAATATTTCAGTTGTGATATTATGTTAACGTGACTTTATCCTCAGGCCTCTGGACTTCTTACTCAAAAATAATCTGTGTTTGGCATGTACTGTAAACTTCTCATCATTTCTAAGAATGTAGAGGTCAATTTGATAGCAGCCATGCTCTTGTCTTGAACTTTGACCCTTCCCATTCCCATCCACTTTTAAATGGAAAACCAGCAGATACTAATTTTACTGACTCAGTACTTTTTCTTGGTCTGTACATAGTTTCATATTCATAATATATTTGTTTGAGGAGCATCTGCAGTGTAAGATTATTAATGAAGTATTCTGTTCTTTACATGTTAATGGTTTGGTTTTATGTGATGCATTATTATCTGTGAATATAAATGAAGTCCTCATTGAATGCTTGATAACTAGGTTGATGTATAATCTGCAAGCTCTAAGGAATGTTTGCTGCTGCTGAAATGCTCTTGTACACTTGCTGGTTCATGCATATCTGCATATCTATCACTTTTCTAAAGGATTCAGAGATGCACATGCCAAATCTTGGGAAATCATGCTTTTAATGTCAATTGCCATTGTGAAATTAAAGCATTTTCTATCTATTGGGATTTCTATTTCATTCAAACTCCACCAAACCTATTATTTGGAATTTATGCTAAATACGATATTATCTATGCTTAAATGACACATGGATAACAAGGCTAACATGCTTACAGACTTATGTCTTTGAAAATCTATGTGTGCTGAGTGTCAAATTATATAACATGGATCATAGCAGCTTTCATATCTTTAATAATTTAGATGCAATTACTCTTACCCTTATGACATCTTAAGGCCATTTTAACTGAATGGCATGCATGCATTTATTCAGCACAAATCAAACTTGACTAAAGCCAGTTGCAATGAAGGGAAGTCTATTTTTTAAATATTTAATAGTAATTTAGTATTTAACCCTTGTGCATCAATAAAAAAAAAGTTACTCAGAGGTTCTTTGAGGACAAAAATGTCCACGTCAAAAAACTGCCATAATAAAATTATATATTAATATTATTTTCCACTTTCAAGAAGTTTTTTTTTTAACCAACATCTGTCCTGATCATAACTACCAAATATTCATTCATTTTCAGGATTTAATCCCTTCAAATGCCAGTTTGTTTATATAATGCCAATGTTGTTTTTTACACACACACATTTCTCAATACACACATACAAAACACACTCTGACATCCATACCAACACACCCACACAATTTTAGCTGCATCATTTATTCAACTGGACTGCAGTGCTCTATAATACAGCAAACAGAAAATAGGGGAAAAGCATGTATTTGCTCCATAGGCTAAACATGAGAAAAATGCTGCCATCTGGTGGAAAATATAAAACATTTAAATTTTGAAGCCAGGGCTCGGGAATGAAAGCATAATATCATATAATTCATGATTTTATGCTTTAATGGCACTGGGATCAAATATTGCAGTTTCAATGGGGACGTTTTTGTCCTTAAGGTCCTGAGTGTAACTATTTTGTGTACACAGTGTATTATAGATGTATTATAGAACTGAGGTTGAAATATCAAAATTTCCCCCAAAAATACACACCTTTGGCAAAATGTATGCCGTTGGCATTAACACAGCCAAAATGATAGAAAAAACAAAAATGAAAAAGAGAAAAAATGTCCCGAAGGTCGCATAAGGGTTAATGTCAACTTAAATGATGAGGAAATTTTGACATATTCATAACCTAAAATGAATACCTCGAAAGACAGTGTCCAATTTTATTATTGAAATAAATAGTATTTTAACAGATTGGCATTTACATTAAACAGACTCATCAATCTTACAGTAAACCAACCATACTGTATTGTTTTATCTAATTTCTCATTTCATTCAAGGTCACACTACAATTGAAGAATTAATTCTAGAATTTAAAAAGTATATTTATCTATGGCTGGTATGCTGTTTTGTCAGTGGTTTTACTTTAACCTCCTGAGACCCCGTGTCCACATGCATGGGCATTACGTTTTGGCTTCAATATAGGCTAAGCATAAATTCATTCAATTTAAACTTACTGATCTCAGGTCAGGAGACTCTATAGGCTGTCTTTAAAGGGTTAAACTTTCAATGTATGGAGTCATGTGACCAAACAACATGGCGCTTATCTCAGCTGAGTTTGTCTTTGGGAGAAACGGCAACAAAACTACATCTGGTAAGAAACCTCATTACATTTTTAAATTAAAACCTGTTTGAGTCAAAAGATTAGAGTCTCTAGTTTCATCCGATTTGCCATTTTAAAAATTTCATAGATTTATTGCGTAACAGCACACTGTTAAACACAATGACCACGTACGTGGACTACAAGCTCATTTTCCTTAAAATATCCTATATACACTGTGCATTTTCACATTGAGAATCAATGGATGCAACTAAAAGCTGGAAAATGTTGCTATCAGAGGCTTTATATGGAGTTAGGATGAAAATAAGGTGCATTTCGAACTGTTCTGAGACCAGTGCTGACAGACAGCACTCTGGAGGTTAAGTCATTCACTAAATAGGGAGCAAGGGAGCATCCTTTAGATTTCCTGTAATGCCAAGTGCATTCAATCCAAACTTCCTATCAAAAGTTCAGTTTCAGGCTGCAGATGATGTTTGGACCACTCAACATGTTTGGCAGACATGTGTTAATGGTAATCAGTACATAGATTCAGAATTTATAATGTATAATTTTATTTTAACATGGTTGGCAGTGATTGGATGATGCTGGCCATTACTTGGATCAGAATGAATTATGCTCATTTCTGATGTAATGTCTGTAACATCAAAAACATGAATAACCAACACTCCTGGAAACAAATAATTTGATGAAAAAAAAATCTGACTTTCTATAGCTTGGTATTATTTAATATTTAATATTAATTAAAACTTATTCCCACTGTCCACATATGAGGACATCAGTTTTTGGGAAAACTATTTGCTCTAAAAAAATTACTATTTTTTATTTTTTTGCATATTTCTTAGGGGAAACACTTTTTGGAAACACTGTTTGGTCTGTAGCTACCCCCTCAACACACAACCTTTAGCCTGTGAAAGTACTTAAGTGTTTTTCATAAAAGTGCTTCTAGTGTTTACACATTGTGGGAACACCACTTACATTATGTAAATTCTTAAATAAAATATGATTAACTTTTAACTTATTTCACATATATAATATATTGTATTTACTTATTTTTTTTACTTTTTTGAACTGGAAAAATTTCTCTATTCCACTGCTTATTTTTTTTTTTTAACTTAAATGGGTCATTCTTGGGATTCTGTAATATTTCAAATTGGATATATATATATATATATATATATATATATATATATACACACACACACACACACACACACACACACACACACACACTGGTGGCCAAAAGTTTGGAATAATGTACAGATTTTGCTCTTATGGAAAGAAATTGGTACTTTAATTCACCAAATCAACTGATCACAATATATAGTCAAGACATTAATAACATGAAAAATTACTATTACAGTTTGAAAAAAATGTTCAGAACTTCTTAAACTACTTCAAAGAGTTCTCATCAAAACAATCCTCCATGTGCAGCAATGACAGCTTTGCAGATTCTTGGCATTCTAGCTGTCAGTTTGTCCAGATACTCAGGTGACATTTCACCCCACACTTCCTGTAGCATTTGACATAGATGAATGTCTTGTCGGGCACTTCTCACGCATCTTACAGTCTAGCTGTTCCCACAAAAGCTCAATGGGGTTAAGATCCATAACACTCTTTTCCAATTATCTTTTTCTTTGCAATTCTTCCCAGAAGGCCTGCACCCCTGAGTCTTCTCTTTACTGTTGTACATGAAACTGGTGTTGAGCAGGTAGAATTCAATGAAGCTGTCAGCTGAGGACATGTGAGGCGTCTATTTCTCAAACTAGAGACTCTGATGTACTTATCCTCTTGTTTAGTTGTACATCTGGCCTTCCACATCTCTTTCTGTCCTTGTTAGAGCCAGTTGTCCTTTGTCTTTGAAGACTGTAGTGTACACCTTTGTATGAAATCTTCAGTTTTTTGGCAATTTCAAGCATTGTATAGCCTTCATTCCTCAAAACAATGATTGACTGATGAGTTTCTAGAGAAAGCTGTTTCTTTTTTGCCATTTCTGACCTAATATTGACCTTAAAACATGCCAGTCTATTGCATACTGTGGAAACTCAAAAACAAACACAAAGACAATTTTAAGCTTCATCTAATGAACCAAATATCTTTCAGCAGTGTTTGATTTAATAGCAAGTGATTTTCTAGCACCAAATGATCAATTTAGCATGATTACTCAAGGATAAGGTGTTGGAGTGATGGCTGCTGGAAATGGGGCCTGTCTAGATTTGATCAAAAATGACTTTTTTCAAATAGTGATGTTGCTGTTTTTTACATCAGTAATGTCCTGACTATACTTTGTGATCAGCTGAATGCCACTTTGGTGAATAAAAGTACCAATTTCCTTCTGAAACAGCTAAATCTGTACATTATTCCAAACTTTTGGCTACCAGTGTATTATTTAAATTGTAAAGTATTTATACATCATCACAGACT
This sequence comes from Myxocyprinus asiaticus, assembly GCF_019703515.2. NCBI lineage: Eukaryota > Metazoa > Chordata > Actinopteri > Cypriniformes > Catostomidae > Myxocyprinus > Myxocyprinus asiaticus. Next base: position 41,832,420 of record NC_059357.1, read on the forward strand.
TTCATTTTAGCTGATTTAAATTTTAAATATCATTGTACAACAGAACCTTTTTCACTGTAATACAGTAAAAAAAATGGACTTGTTACAGTAAACAACAATGGCTCTTGACGTTCAGACGTGTTACAGTAATGAGAATTAGGCAGTAAAATGTCCTGAAAACAATGTCACAATGCAAAAAAACTTACTGGTCCTTAATTTAGGCTTAATTTCCTTTATGCAAAAAATACATTTACAGTGTCAAGAAAAAGTATGTGAACCCTTTGGAATTACCTGCATTTATGTATAAATTTGTGTTAAAATCTGGTTTGATCTTCATCAAGTTACGATAATGAACAAATACAATCTGTTTTAACCAATAACACAAATTATTTTATTCTTGTACATATTGAATACATCATTCAAACATTCACAGTGTAGGTTGGAAAAAGTATGTGAACCCCCAGGATAATGACGTCAACAAAAGCTAATGAGAGTCAGAAGTTGGCAAACCTGATATCCAATGAATGAAACGATATTGGAAGTGTTTGGTTAGAGCTACTTTGACTTATAAAAAGCACTCAAACATTTGGAGTTTGCTATTCACAAGAAGCATCTGCTGATGTGGACCATACCTCTCAAAAAATCTCAGAAGATCTACGATTAAGAATTGTTGCTTTGCATAGAGCTGGAAAGGGACACAAAGTCATCTCAAAGAGCTTAAATATTCATCTGTCCACAGTTAGACAAACTGTCTATAAATGGAGATGATTTAGTACTGTGGCTACTCTCCCTAGAAGTGGCCATTCAGCCAAGATGACTTAAAAGGCACACTGTAAAATGCTCAATGAGGTAAAAAAAATAAAAAAATAAAACTTGAGTGACAGCTAATGACAGCAAGGAATCATTGGAACTGGTTAACATCTCTGTTCATGAGTCTACTATACAGAAAACATTAAACAGGCATGCTGTCCATGGCAGGACACCATGAAGGAACCTGCTGCTTTCCAACAAAATCATTGATGTGTGCCAAAAGTTTGCCAAAGACCACCTTGACACTCCACAATGCTACTGGGGAAATGTTTTGTGGACTGATGAAACTAAGGTTGAATTGTTTGGGAAGAACTTGCAGCGCTACGTATGGCATAAAAAAGGCACCACATACCAACATGAAAACATCATCCCAACGGTGATGTACAGTGGAGGAAGCATCATGATTTAGGGCTGCTTTGGGGCCTGGAATGCTTGCCATAATTGAGGGGAAAAATAAGTTTATCAAGATATCTTACTGGATAATGTCAGGGTAGCTGTGCGCCATCTGAAGCTCAGTAGAAGCTGAGTGATGCAGTAGGACAATGACCCTAAACATCAAAGTAAATCCACTACAGGATGGCTTCAAAAAAAAGAAAATCCACCTTTTGGAGTGGCCCAGTTAGAGCCCAGATTTTAACCCAATAGAGACGCTGTGGAATGACTTCAAGAGAGCCGTTCACACCAGACATCCTAAGAATATGGCTGAGCTGAAGCAGTTCTGTAAGGAAGAATGGTCCAAAATTCCTTCTGAACATTGTGCAGGTCTAATCCACAGCTACCGGAAACGCTTAGTGGAGGACCAGTTATTAAATCCAAGGGTTCACTTACTTTTTCCACAGCACTGTGAATGTTTAATGTGATGTGTTCAATAAACACATGAAAGATTATACTTGTTTGTGTTGTTAGCTTAAGCACATTGTGTTTGTCTATACTTGTGACTTTGAAGATAAGATCACATTTTATGACCAATTAATGCTGAAAACCAGCTAATTCCAAAGGGTTCACATACTTTTTTCTTGCCACTGTAAATCGTTTTTGTTTATTGATTTGTGGTTAAATATAACCAGGACATTTTATTGACAGGTTTCATTAGAATCACCCAGCCATAAGGGTAAATGATTACAGATATCTCACTAGTCTCTGTGACAGCTCTAGACTCTGTAAACAAGAGCAAACAAAAATGTGAAAGATTGTAGTTGCTGCCATTTTTATGCCATGTTGTTCATAACAGTTGTCAGTTGAGGGCGCTATTTTGCTATTTTTGTATTTGCCAACCATTTCTGCATGATGTTGATCTCAATAAAGCTCATCTGGGATCTTTGGAGTGAGGGGTTTTGGAAAGAGGGGGCGTGGCTAATCCAACAGCTCAGTCTTCTTGAAGTAGAACAGCTAAATTGCTTACAGCACCTTTAATATACCGTGGTCAAAGGTCACTTCTGGGTTCAGAAATTATTTTTGTCACTGGCTGGTGTATGGACAGATAGCACTGCAAGCATGCACTTAAGTCTTATTTATGGCTTTTTGGGATTCTCCTTTCAAAACCTGTTCCTCTTCTAGATACAAGCTGCTGAAATGGTGGGCACAGTCATTTCTTCCTGAAGTGCTGCAGATAGTCACTGGGTTTCAAGACCATGATGGGATAGTGGTATCTGTCGAGACATTTGAAAACTCGAAAATATCACAACTGATCGAGGTATGTTATAAATAACCACACCTTAAACATTAAATTCCAATCCAGTAATCTGGAATATACTACAGCTGCAACCTAATTTAAACGAAACCCCATAAAGAGTCTCTGCCTCAGACTGTCTGATGCATACTGCACATATCATTTTTACATTTTTGCATTTTCTAAACGTTACGCTTTCAGTGGAGAAAAATGCCGTTCTAATGTGGACAAGAGGCATAAACGTGACAAAAATCAATCTGTGTGGACTCTACAAATTTTTCGCTCTTTCTCTGTGTTTTCGTATAATTGTTCATGGAGACTGCTGCAACATTATTATTATTTTTTCACATGCCGGCCCTTTTATTATGGAATATATCTTCGATAACCTTGCCCTTACATGGCACGTAATAACCAAAAGAACTGTGATTGGTCGCTTAACATGTCAGTCAGATGGCTCTTCCTGTCTGAGTGGGTGGTTCTTGTCCAGTTTAAGCTGCAATATGTCCCAGACCTTTCGCTGTTTAGCCAAACTCTGGCTACGCGAGGCTACCGAATAAGTGACTGATATTTAACACTATTCATAGGCATCAAGTCTGTCACCATAAGTAGTGCTAGACTTGTCTCTCAATTGCTTTTTAGTAGATTTAGCGTTTATATGTTGCTAAGCTAACAACAGAATACTCTAATAACAATAATGTGAGATGTTTTCATTTCTCTTCAGTCTCTAGAATGAGTATGACTGCTGGAAGCCAACAGTCTGTATGAATTTCTTCAATGATTTCTTGTCCTTCGTCAAATCAGCCATTCAAGAAGATGACCCCAGTAAAAGGTTTCAAGTGACTTGGAAAAAATGTAGTTCATCCAGAAATGAAATGAATGTTGATTGAGACTAACATTCTGCCTAACATCTGCTTTATGTTCCATGGAAGAAAGCTCTGATATAATATGGGGTTTTTCAGGGTGGTGTACTTGTTTAAATCCACACAGAGATGTGACCCACACAGTCCAGAGACTCTCAGTACACCTTCCTACCAGAGTGGTATGTGCAGGATATCACCACTCATCTCAACATTGACAAACTGCATGCAGTGGAGCATACTGAATTTATGCAGTATGTGGGACCTCATTTTTATGCCAGGCCTCATCTTAGAGGATGTACTGAACTTTTTTTTCCTTTGGAATGTTTCACCTAACGACAAAACTGTCCACATGTACTTTTGTGGGCTTTCATAAGTTTATATTGATATTTGCCTTTGTTGTTTAGAATTTGCTATCAAAGTGTCAAAGTTTAAATTAAGTCACTACAGATGTACCTTTTATAAGAATCATGAACTATCATAAGAAACAGTTATGTGAAGTCAAATACCTGACTTTAATGTCCCAACTTCATATTCTATGCTATAAAAGATCAGAGAAATGACTCAACAGGATATCTTCCCAAACTTGATATCTTCCCATCTTTTATTAGCTTTGACGTAATGTTTGCAATTATTTTAACCATGCCAAAAAGTAGCACAAATGAAAGTACAAAATAAACTCTAAAAAAAAAAATTAAGTAACAAAGTGCAATGCCAAAACTGCATTTGAATTGTATATAACAAGTTTTAGTTTTTTATATTTTATTCTGTATGGTCACAAACCAGTTTCATTGCTACAGAGCAGGTAAGACTTCAGTAAACTACAGAGTTTCTCTCAGTAACAGCAAAGGCAAGTAATTTACACTTGCATTTCAATTTCAGTAATTTCAGTTGCATCTATAAATATTGTGCCCTGCATTATTAAAATGCCTCTCATGTGTGCTGAATTACAATAAACATATTTTCAGAGTGATATAAATGCAATTCAATGAAGACTCAATGTATGAAAAACAAATACAGTGTTAAATCATTTTGTTCATTAATTGATACTGTGAAACAAATGCTTTAGTACACTTAATGTCAGGGCATTCTCTATTACCCATCCTCTGTATGCTACGCTAAAAAGTCTTTAATAAATAGCCCAACATATAGTAGTCATCACAGCCGAGAATATTGAAGACTCTTTCTCTAACATTCATTTTAAAGATTGGAGAAGACAATGTTAATGTGATGGATTTGATCTGATCATTGGTTTGAAAATAGATTCATAAAATTACCTCATTCCACAGTATTGATAATAATGCATAAACATATTTGATTCCCCAGATTAATCTCTGGTCTGTCATGTGACATAGCAGCACATCACTTATCTATGATAAGGCTCCATTGTATTCATTCAAGGACAGTACAATTTATGCCTAATTAATTATTAAATAATGACTGCATGATCTAATCAGACCTTTGAACGTTTGATTAGATAAATGTTCTGTAGCACTAAACAAAAAAGACTTTAATACACTTCCCAGATTCACTTTGAAATGTTTACCATTAAATTCAGAAAAAAAGATCACCCTCATGATATGTTCGAGTTACATTAATATGTTATTATAATTTAAGTCTTGCTGCTTTTATTGACAGATTTAGACTTTTGGCTCTAAAAAGGCCCTTTCGCATGCCACACATTAACTGTATGGAGCAAAGCAGCAAACGACCAGGTTTGCCGTGACGTTTCGAAGCTCAGTAAATAAATCGGTGTACAAATCAAAACAATGCTCATGCTATGCGCATCTACAAGTATTGGGTAATAATAAAGTATAATAAATTACTTCTCTAAAAATGTGATAAGATTACTTTACTGATTACTTCATCGAAAAAGGAAACACATTAATTACTTTCACGTTACTTTCTAAAACACTTAACAGAAAAAAAACATTTCCCCGCTCAACAAATTCGAAATGTCCATATTTCTTCATTCATTGTTGCACACCCTTCCCTGTCACAGAAATGCGAACACATACAGTTGAAGACAGAAGTTTACATAAAAAATTAGGTTTGATGACTTCAACCTAAGTGTAACCAATCCACAGATTTCATTTTAGCAAACTATAGTTTTGGCAAGTCATTTAAGACATCTACTTTGTGCATGACACAAGTAAGCAATTTCCAAATGCCTGAAGTTACCACGTTCATCTCTACAAACAATAGTACGCAAGTATAAACACCATGGGACCACGCAGCCATCATACTGCTCAGGAAGGAGACACATTCTGTCTTCTAGAGATGAACGTAGTTTGGTGCGAAAAGTGCAAATCAATCAGAGAACAACAGCAAAGGACCTTGTGAAGATGCTGGAGGAAACAGGAAGTATCTATATCCACAGTAAAACGAGCCCTATATCGACATAACCTGAAAGGCTGTTCAGCAAGGAAGAAGCCAATGCTCCAAAACCGCCATAAAAAAAGCCAGACTACAGTTTGCAAGTGCACATGGGGACAAAGATCTAACTTTTTTGAGAAATGTCCTCTGGTCTGACGAAACAAAAATGTATCTGTTTGGCCATAATGACAATCATTATGTTTGGAGGAAAAAGGGTGAGGCTTGCAAGCTGAAGAACACCATCCCAACCGTGAAGAATGGGGGTGGCAGCATCATGTTGTGGGGGTGCTTTGCTGCAGGAGGGACTGGTGCACTTCACAAAATAGATGGCATTATGAGGAAGGAAAATTATGTGGATATATTGAAGCAACATCTCAAGACATCAGCCAGGAAGTTAAAGCTCGGTCGCAAATGTGTCTTCCAAATGGACAATGACCTTTGGTCATACCTCCAAAGTTGTGGCAAAAGGGCTTAAGGTATGACAACAAATTCAAGGTATTGGAGTGGCCATCACAAAGCTCTGACCTCAATCCGATAGAAAATTTGTGGGCAGAACTGAAAAAGCATGTGCGAGCAAGGAGGCCTACAAACCTGACTCAGTTACACCAGTTCTGTCTGGAGGAATGAGCCAAAATTCCAGCAACATTTTGTGAGAAGCTTGTGGAAGGCTACCCAAAATGTTTGACCCAAGTTAAACAATTTAAAGGCAATGCTACCAAATACTAACAAAGTGTATGTAAACTTCTGACCCACTGGGAATGTGATGAAAGAAATAAAAGCTGAAATAAATAATTCTCTCTACTATTATTCTGATATTTCACATTCTTAAAATAAAGTAGTGATCCTAACTGACCTAAGACAGGGAATGTTTTCTACGATTAAATGTCAGGAATTGTGAAAAACTGAGTTTAAATGTATTTGGCGTATGTAAGGTGTATGTAAATTGACTTCAACTGCACATATGAATTCATATTTTAAACTTTTTATACAAGTTATTTTAGAAATATGTATAAACCAAGTAATGTACTTAAAAGTAATCCATCTGATTACTAGAATTTAAAATGTAGTGTGTTAAGGCTGAAACATACTTTACAAAAGTAAGTGAATGCAAGGGTTTCCGTTAGCCAGTAATTACAGATTTTTGACCGTTGAAATGTCCTAATGTCTAGCAACACAATGTCCGGTGAAAATATTAATTTGTCAGAAACCCCTTAAGTTGAAGGCACAAGTGTACAGTGTTACACCATCCCAATGATGACAGCACTTTGCTGCCACAGAGGTTTAAACTTTCCCGATAGCTTGCGAAGTACTATTCCGCAACTACAACAGGTTATACCCCGCACACTTCAGAATCACATTAAAACACCCTTGCGTTGCCATCTTCTGGAGAGAAGGACACCAGGCTTATGTGAATCTCAAGTTGTAGAGAAAAACTGGACACATTTCACTTCACTTTGGCAGCAAAACGCTTTTATGCCATGTCAAATTTGAGGAAAATAGCCATAAAAATAAAGAGCCAATGAAATTATCCAAGGTGAGAAATTATGACATAACCTAACGATTTGTTATTTTAATATTTATTTATAAACTAATAGATATGTGGCAAATTGCAGTTTAGTTGTTTTGTTTTGCCAATGTAATTTTTTAAAAATATTTTTTTTAAAGCAGCTATAATGATTAAACGTTTATCATTCATTTGTCTTGATTGTTTCATTATTAGCCTATATCGCATTATCATGCATGGTCCCTCGCGTTTACAGCGGGTTAAAAAAAAAACACTGAAATGAGATGACCGGATTTTTTCCAATTTGTTCGGCAAACTTAATTTCTGGACACTATGGCCGGCACAAACATTTCTTAGCGGAAACTCTGGTGAACGCAGATGTGAGCGCTTACTCAAGGGGGCGATAGAGTTACATTCAAATGTCTGTGCCATTAAACTGAATGTGTTATTATTCAGGTAAGTAGCAAAAAATATATTGACTTTAACTTACTTGCTCAGCAATATATTCTTCAAACTGTTGCTCTGCCATGACGGTAATTGGCTGAAAAGAAAAAACTCAGTAGAAGTGGACAGTTTATACGAATCTCGCTATAGCACCCCTTGTGGCAATGTTGAGAATGCAACGCGTACTTGAGCTAAGTTATGAATTGCGTTATGATGACACATTTCAGTACGTAACAACGCCTGAAATAGAGCTTGCGTAGCAAGATGTGTCTGCGTTCATGTACTTGCGTTGAGTATGTTTCGGCCATTACACTACTTTTTTTTTTACTAAAAAATAATTAAGACTAATTACTTTGTAAACAGATTACACCCAGCACTGGTATCTACATACATGTTGTAAGACAACATAAAGTGCTTATCATATTATGCACATTAAACATTTTCTATGCAAATTAATTATCAGTTTGCCATTGTGTGACGCGTTCTGCAATGCTGTTCATGTGGAAGCGAGACATGTGAAAGGGACCAAGTTCTATACCAGCAAGCAAGATTCTCTACAATCCAGGCAGAGGTTTATAAAGGAAATTTGAGTGTAATTAAAAAAAAAAAAAAGCAATATGCCAAAATCCTTCTGATTATAGGCTAAATTAAATCTTCTAAACTGACCTATGTGATGGTGCGACAGACCACACCCAGATTACCCAGTGTCACTGGCGAAATGAGTGATGAGATACGCTGAGCTCCTCTTAAGGGTGTGTGTTAGAGAGGTAGTAATTAATTAATCAGTCTCATTAATTCATATGGCTCAGTGGTGAAGGCAACAGTATCTCAGTGCTTGAGTTTCCTCTGAAGGCCCATGAGTTTAATTGTGGCTGCAGTTATCTTCTCATACACCACGAACATGAGCGCTGCCGTCAACACCGTCTGGAGCAGCTTCGCCTCTAGACCTTTATACAAGCCCAACAATCCATGTCTCCTGTGACAGAGAGAAGGACAAAGGTAAAGAGTTAGACTCCAGTCTATCAAATCAATTCACACATGATTATCTATTGATTATGTTTGGTTCAAATAACAGCAACATTAGAGCTCAGTTCTGATTCCAGGACTTGAAACCCACTCTTGATATTAGAGGTGACCGATATATCGGTATTACAGATTAATCAGTGCTGATAGTTGCTTTTTGGAACTATTGGTTATTGGCAAAAATGTATGCCGATAGTTGCCAATATTTTTTTCATTCCTCCGTGATCCTCTGAAAATTACATTTTTTTTCAATTGAAGCGATGGCATATAGTCGCAAAGAATAAAATTGGACTATATAGAAACGTCCCTCGTCAGCATATACATTGTGTCTCCAACTTCATATTATGAATAATAATAATATACTGCATAGGCTATAAAAAGCTTAATTTGGTAAATATTAAATATAGAGCATTGTAATGGAGCCAAGTCTACATAATTTCAAAATAAGAGTCCCTGGTGTTTCAAGTTTGTTTAGTGTTAAAAGTACCATGTTATGCATCCAATCTTCTTCTTTTTTCCTGATTATTACTGGGATCTTGGTTGAAAAATAAACTACATCTGGGATTTTATTCATTTTGGAATCTGGCCTCAATATCTGTGCTGACTAAGAAATCAATTTTAAAAACTATCGGCCGATTATTCGGTTATCGGCCATTTCCACCACCCAAGATATCAGTATCGGCAAAATCCACTATCGGTCGACCTATACTTGATATAACATCAAATTCTTAAAAAAAACTGCTGTTTGACATTCGCTGAAGGAATAGTCCGCCCCAAAATAAAAATTCTGTCATCATTTACTCGCCCTCATATTGTTCCAAACCTGTTCCCACTGTCTGTCGTGTGGAACACAAAAGGAGACACTTTGAAGAATCTCTGAGCTGCTCTTTTTCATACAATGAAAGTCAATGGTGAATCTAGTCTATATGATTTGTGTGTTATATTCCAAGTATTCTGAAACCATTTAATATGGGGAACAGGCCGAAATTAAAATGTCTATTCCCCTCCATTGTAGCTCTCAAATTTCATTTCACCACATATTCAAACTTGGCACATTACAATTGGTTACAAAACACATAAGATTATCAATAATTACATTTTCAGACACAAAGCTATCATATGTCTTCAGAAGACTTGGAATACAGCACACAAACCGTATGAACTACTTTTATGATGCTTTAATGGTGGCTTTTTTTTTTGTCAGTTTTGGGGCTTGAAACTGTATGCTTTTATTTTATGGACAAGTGGAGCTTAAATGTTCTGCCTAACATCTCCTTTTGTGTTCCACAGAAGAAAGTAAGTCATACAGCTTTGGAATGACATGAGGGTGAGTTAATGATGACCAAATTTACATTTTTAAGAAGGACTTACTTGATTCGGTCCATTAGTAAAGAAACCACATTCCTGAGGCTGCCCAGTAGACCTCCTTTACCATCTGATTTAAACTGCCCAAACTGAAGAGAAAGCAATGGAAACCAGTTCACACAGTGACAACTTTAATTTATTGAAAATGTTGAAAAGATGAGTTTTATAAAATGTTTAACAGCATCTGGGTCCTGTTCTTCAAACATGGCTTACTTGTTTAGCTGGATATGTTTCCGGATAAATTAAAACTGGGATACTGACTGGAATGGTTGCCTTGCAAGTGAGCAAGTTTGAGAAGTCAGATGTGCTATTTTGATAACACAGCTGGATTAACTTTGAATGGAAAATCTAGGTTTAAACCAAGTTATCCTAAAACGTATTCATGGCTAGCAAGCCAGATTCGAAGAGAAGGATGCTGAAGTCAGTTAATGACAGTTAATGTTTGTTTACCCTGAGAATGGCCTGAACTGTCTGCAGTGGATATGTTGCTGATGTCGCGATAGCTTTAGCGATGGCACCGATAAGAAAGATTTTAAGTGATGATATCTGGAAGTACAAAAAGATGAAACAACTTCAGCTAATTTACAGAATATATATATATATATATATATATATATATATATGGCCATTTCTTTAACTTCAGCCAATTTCATGTCCAAGGGGTTGATTTTTTTTTAACTAACAGATTTCTATTTGTTATATGAAGGTCTCATTAAAATTGAATTGGACATTTTTACCAGGCCTTCATTTATTTTTGCCTCTTTTCAAATACCTTTTATGCAAAGATTTGACTGTTTTAGCTTATTTTTTTGTAAAATATAGTGCTGCAACAACTAATCGTTAAAATCGATAATGAAAATGATTGACAACAAATATGAGTACCGATTAGTCAGATATGTGCGGCAGGCACAGAGAAGCTCTGCAGTCTGTAGGTTTTAAAGCATTTTAGCTGGTTTCCCCTCATCATGCAAGCGCATGTAATACATGGAGCACCGGGAAAGAGATGCTACTTTTCTGCACGAGAGAACCAATGCCAATTTGTAGTATGGAAAACTATATTTAACTGGAAAAGCATATGCTGCCATTATAAATGTATTTTTTTAAATATATATTTTAGAAATATGTAATCATTGACAATAATATTCTGAAACTTAAAATGTTATTTTAGATTTTTTTTTAATGGATGTAATCAGTGACAGTGTGCAAGCATATGTAACCAACATAATTCTGTATTTTCAGATGAGCAGAACTATTAATATTTATACTGTGGTGTCACCATTGCCCTTTGATGGGCTGATTTTTGGTCCTTTGGGCTTAAAGTATTGTGTATTGAATCACGAATCAAACCAAATCGTTACACCTTTAATCATCTGTTTTGTTATAATTACATTTTAATAAACTACAGGAACTAAATTGCACTTTATCCGATTAATCAAAGAAATAATCGATTATCAAAATAAAAGTTAGTTGCAGCACTAGTAATATGTTTTAACAAGACTATACTTTCTAGAAGTCCACAGTGTTAAAAGTGCCTGAAGTTGAAGAAACACCCATATATAAAGATATACTGTTAAGTATAGAATATAAATATCATTTTACAAATTGATGGTGACTTGTCTCCCGTACCTTCCTGCCTCCACGTCCTGCTTTTCGTTTCATAGCTTCATAAAACATGAACTGCACAGCAGGATTAAACACCAGCACAAGCGACGGCAGCATCCCGTTCCACAGAGTTCCCACTCCCTCATTGGCTATTATCTGAGAGAAGGCGTCTTTGACAAGAAAATGAGATTGAAAAGTTTCCGTTACATTTGTGACAATGCAGACCTTTACATTGTTATTAATGTTGTTTCTTTGCATGCAACAGTGACCAACATCTACAGTGGCAATAAAAAGTATGTGAACCCTTTGAAATTTCCTGCATTTATGTATAATTTTGTCTTAAGTCACAATAATGAAAAACCACAATCTGTTTTACTTATACCACACAAATTACTGTATTGATTTTGCACATACTGAATACATCATTCAAACATTAACAGTTATTAGAGTCTGGAGTTGGCAAACCTGGCATCCAATTAATGAAACAAGACTAGAGGTGTGGGTTAGAGCTACTTTGACTGATAAAATACACTCAAACATTTTGAGTTTATTATTCACAAGAAGCATCTGCTGACGTGGAACATGCCTCACAAAAAAGAAATCTCGGATGACCTACAATCAAGAATTGTTGCTTTGTCTAAAGCTGTATAGGGTTAAAATGTTATCTCAAAGAGCTAAGATATTCATCTGTCCACACTTATAGAAACTGTCTATAAATGGAGATGATTTAGTACTGTGGCTACTCTCCCTAGAAGTGGCTGTCCAGTCAAGATAACTCAAAGGGCACACTGCAGAACTCTCAATGAGGTAAAAAAAAAAAACCAACAAAAAAAAAAAACAGAGTGACAGCTAAAGACTTAAGGAATCATTGGAACTGGTTAACATCTCTGTTCATGAGTCTACTATAAAGAAAACATTAAACAGGCATGTTGTCCATGGCAGGACACCAAGAAGGAAGCCGCTGCTTTCCAACAAAAACATTACTGCGCACCTGAAGTTTGCCAAAGACCACCTTGACACTCCACAACGCTACTGGGAAAATGTTTTGTGGACTAAAGAATTAAGGCTGAATTGTTTGCAAAGAACACGCAGCACTACGAATGGCATAAAAGGGCACTGCATACCAACATGAAAACATCATCCCAACGGTGATATACGGTGGAGGAAGCATCATGTTTTGGGTCTGCTTTGGGGCCTGGAATGCTTGCCATCAAAATGAATTCCCAAGTTTATCAAGATATCCTACAGGATAATGTGTTGCTGTGCGCTAGCTGAAGCTCAGTAGAAGTTGAGTGATGCAGCAGGACAATGACAAATGCATTCCATACAAATAAGCTACGCATTGCATACAAGAAACATTACAGATCATGCTAACTACTGTACAACACACGTCAAAACAACATAGTAAACAAACAGATATTTAGAAGTAGGTCTTCACGTCATATTTATAATAAAGAATCAATAACATGAATATGCATGACTTATTTTTCCATCAACATGGCAGCCAATATGAATAATGAAGAATAACAACTGTCTTACCTAAAGCAGCAAAGTCCAACACTTGAACCTGCATCATACAGTATGTCATCATGTGCTGTGCCCATCGACAATGTCAGTCAACTTAAGATGTTTTTCAAAAGTCAGGATAAAATTCAGTGGGGAATGCCAGTCTAACATGTTCAAGGAATAAGTCTGATGAATAAATGAATATTTTTCACTTAAGTCATCTCAGTGCACGCTTGTTTTAAGTTGTACTGTGTACAGCCTACTTCAAAGGCACATGCTGATACAACTTGAATGGAATCGTTTTTAATGCTACAAAAAAAAAAGTTTGTTTCAAACTACTTGTTTATTATAAAACAAAAATGTAGAATATTTTTTAGAAACCAAGACATTTTCTCTGTGTGCACAAACCATGTAGAACATTGCTCAGAGCCACTGATCCAGATTCAGCTTTTCTCATCCCATTCTCCAAGTTACGGGGAGCTCTAACACGAAGCAGTTCGGCTGCATAAGTCCGTGAACTGAGCAAGTATTTCACCCTGTGTATCGTGTTGTGGCCAGTGGAAGACTAGTCTTATAATCCCTCTGCCTAAATGCATTTACTGATTTTTTTAATGCAGTGTGTATTAAATTAATCAATCATGTTTCACTCAACCGAATGTTAACCTCATATTACACTAAAACATGAAATGCGCATGCACGTTAGTTGATTGACAGGCGATGTTTGTATTTAAAAAGTGATTGGCTCTTTTACCTGCAAGGTGGGACTTCCTTTCTACATCCATTGACTGTTGGGTGCTAGAGCTTCTTGGTTGGGCATTCCAGTTTCTCCCATCCCAGTTACTTGACTCTGGTAAATAGTCTCTGACCTCAGACCCTATTGAACTACAATGCCCATCATACACTACATCTCCTCCCCAAAGTTTGCACATTTTTACTCCTGATTTCTCGCAATACAGGGACAGTAGAGGTGTACAAAAGCAACGCGTTACTATATTTAGTAAAGTTTTTTTTTTTTACTAATAAGGATTAACCATCAGCAATACATTCTCAGCACCTCACCCTATCAAACACCTGTCTCCTGTATGCAACTCTTCTGTGTCTATGTTCTCTCCTCTGACTGACACTGAGGTCTCTAAACTCCTCCTCTCCAACCACCCCACAACCTGTTCCCTTGACCCCATTCCTTCTCACCTTCTCCAGGCCATCTCTCCATCCATCCTACCTGCACTCACACACACAATTAACACATCTCTAATTACAGGCACTTTTCCCACTACATTTAAGCAGGCTCGAGTAACCCCGCTGCTGAAGAAACCCGCACTTAACCCCACACAAGTAGAACACTACAGACCAGTCTCTCTCATCCCATTCATGGCAAAAACACTTGAAAGGGCAGTTTTCAATCAAATCTCTGCCTATCTCTCACAGAACAAGCTGCTGGATGACAATCAGTCAGGCTTCAAAAGTGGACACTCCACCGAGACTGCCCTGCTGTCTGTCACTGAGTCGCTGAGATGGGCGAAAGCTGAATCCAGATCATCCGTCTTGATTCTGCTGGATCTTTCTGCAGCCTTTGACACAGTCAACCATCAGATCTTACTCTCTACCCTCTCCTCGCTGGGCATCACAGGAACTGTGCTTGACTGGTTTAACTCTTATCTCTCAGGTAGTTCCTTCAAGGTAGCCTGGAGAGGTGAGGTGTCCAAGCCACATCAGTTAATTACTGGGGTATCTCAGGAATCAGTGTTTGGGCCACTTCTCTTCTCTATATACACAACATCACTGGGACCCATCATTCAGGCACACGGTTTCTCTTACCACTGCTACGCTGATGACACACTGCTCTACTTGTCTTTCCAGCCCAATGACACCAGTGACTGCTCAAATCTCTGCCTGCCTGGCAGACATATCAGCCTGGATGAAGGAACACCACCTGCAACTCAACCCAGCCAAGACCGAACTCCTTGTCTTTCCAGTCTACCCATCTGTTGAACACAACATCACCGTGCAGCTGGGTGCAACTACAGTAACGCCTTCCAAAATGGTCAGAAATCTAGGGGTAACCATCGATAAACTAAATTTCACTGACCACATCTCAAAGATCGCAAGATCATGTAGATTTACACTCTACAATATCAGGAAGATAAGACCCTTCCTCCCTGAACATACCACACAACTTCTTGTCCAGTCACTTGTCATTACTAGACTGGACTACTGTAACGCTCTCATTGCAGGCCTCCCTGCATGTGCAATTAGACCCCTGCAAATGATCCAGAATGCAGCAGCACGTCTGGTCTTTAATGAACCAAAGAGAGCGCATGTTACACCACTCCTTGTCTCTCTTCACTGACTGCCGGTTGATGCACGTATAAAGTTCAAGGCTCTGATGCTGGCTTACAAAAGTCACTGGGTCTGCTCCAGCATACCTAAAATAATTTATGCAGAGCTACGCGCCCACTAGAAGCCTGCGGTTGGCTAAGGAACATCGCCTTGTCGTACCAACACAAAGAGGCACCAAAATACTTTCCCGGACTTTCGTCTTCATCATACCACATTGGTGGAATGACCTTCCCAACTCCATCCGTGAAGCTGACTCACATTCTGTCTTCAAAAAAAAAAAGACTAAAAACAATTTTTTCCATGAGCATTTAACCAGTCACTAATAAAAAATAAAAAAATACAAATTAAAAAAAAACTTGTTGCACTTTAATCTGTTTTGAATACTATTCTGATGCTAATGAAAATTTGTACCACTGTCTCCTTAAGATGATTTGCTTATGTTTTCCTCTTATATAAGTCGCTTTGGATAAAAGCGTCTGCCAAATGAATAAATGTAAATGAAATGTAAAAAGTAACTCTGATATTATGGTGTATCACGTTACTTTATTCATTACTCGAAAATTTGCATTACTTTTATCACGTTACCCCCAACACTGCTTGTGAATTTGATGAAGATGAGATCACATTTTATGACCAATTAATGCAGAAAACCAGCTAATTCCAAAGGGTTCACATACTTTTTCTTGCCACTGTATAATCAGAGGTAATAATATCACAAAGGATGTTTTACTTTTAAGTTAATGATCAATCAAGCTCTATTTGTAAGAAGATGCAGTAAACATCCATTTGAAGTCTATACCTTCACAGGTAAATGAGTGTGTAAGGGGTTCTGACCAAATATGCCCTTATAGTGGGTCTGATGGAGCTCCTCGTTCCTGAACTTTGCCCCTTGAAGCTTCAGCCGTGTGTTCACCACCCACATGGGAGTCGTCAGGAGCACGTTAACAGTTCCTAAATGAGATATAAACAACAGGGATAGGAACACAGTTGACTTTGCCTTCTTAATGAGAGGGATTAGCACTATTTCAGTACCTGATATGAAGCCCATGAGCAAATCTTTGCCAGGTCTGGACTTGTCCGAGACCATCACCCTCTTCAGTGTGTTGAATGTGTAGAAGTAGACAAAGTTAGAGCAGCACAGACTAGATATGACAGGAAACCAGCCACGATAAAGAGACAATCTAAAACACAATGAAAGCAGATAATGAAAAATAACCCGACTGGCAGGTTTACAACCAAAAATGAAAATTCTGTCATTATCTACTTACCCTCATGATGTTCCAAACCCGTTCTTATGTGAAACACAAAAGGTGATGTTGAATGAATACGTCAATCCGTCTTTTCAATACAATGGCAGTGAATAGTGCCTCACTTTAAAGCCATCGTATGCCTTCAGAAGATTTGAAATATGACGCATGAGCCACATGGACCACAATTTTTATGATATTTTTGGGTCCATTTTGGCTCCACTGCTATTGCATTGAAAAGACGTCTTTTTTTGTGTTCCACCGAAAAAAGAAAGTAATTTGGGTTTGGAATGACATTTGGGTTATAAAATTAGGACATAATTTGACCTATGCTTTTAAAGCAGAAATCTATTTTGCTAGTAAATGTCATTGTTGCGGCTTACAAGGTTGTAAATGAACTCAAAACAAATGCTTCTGTCCTGCACATTGGATCCAGTACTCACATGCCCTCCTCTTTTGCAATCTCAGCCAGAATGATGGGGGTGGACTTGGACTTCCTGCTTTCATCCACTGAGGTGAAAGCAAAAATTACAAATGAATAGCCGACATAACATGCCAAACAGTGTCCTGCATAGTGACACAGTGTCTATATCTAAATAACTTCATATCTTGGGAATAATAATAAACCTTATTTCTCATCAAACCTCATTTGGTGAATTTATAGGCTATAAAAAGCTTAATTTGGAACATACTTTTATACAGAGCATTGTAATGGAGGCAAGTCTCCATTTCAAAATAAGAGTCCCTTGTGTGTTTCTGGGTTGTTAAAAGTTGCATTATGCAGCAAATCTGATTTATTTGATTTTTTTGGTTATTATTGGGATTTTATTTAAATGATAAATTGGGATTTTATTTATTTTGGACTTTTGTAGCCTCTATGTCTGTGTCTGTCATAGTAAGGAAAGACTAATTGATTTTAAAAACTATCAGCTGGTTAAACGGTTATGGGCCTTTTCCACCACTTTAGTTATCGGTATCGGCAAAATCCACTATCGGTTGACCTCTACCTAAAAAATACACTTTAAATGTGTTCTTTCTTAGGACAGAGGTATTTTTCATTTAAGTCAGGTTGGGGCATGTTGTCACAAATGGTCAACGTGTATTCAATAAACTATCTTTTTGCACAAAGTGACTTTCAAAAGTACACCTACCCTGAAAAATATTCACTGGAGTAAAAATGTGTGACAACTTGCCCCGATCTCCGCTATAATACGTTTTAAAAATGAATTATGGTATAAACTAGTAAACTACACAAAATGCATTCAATCTGTATCATCAAATATGTTTACAAAGCAAATCCATGATCATCACAGTCTTCAGCAATGACAGAATGATGATGATAATAACTCACCCTGCAGTCTGATTCTGGCTGTGTCCAGAGGAAAAAACACTGTCATTGCTGTAACACTGCCCTGCAAGACAATAACACATGCTTTAACTAACATGTCCATGCATTTTACATATTAACTCAATGAGAAAGGCACTAAAGTATGCCAAAGATTAAATATTTGCGCCAGTGTCTTCTCACCATGGCTCCTGCCACCGCATGCACCAGTGTTTCATATGACAACAGGCTGTCAGACATCTTTATTCTCTTTGAAAAACCTGGTAAATGCGTGCTGTAATATCCAGATCGGCCAGAACGCTTCAGTCACAACAAAACCACTTATTCCCAGACTTAATCCACATTCATTGTCGTGTGTCAACAACAGAATCGCGTTTAATTGCGAAACCACAACATCCGCATTGATGATGCAGTCAGTAAGGGCAAAGTCTTTCTAGCAAGTCAGTCCACTGGCGGCCATCTTCAGAATGCTCTCGGGAGGTTATTTCCAGTCATGTAAGTGCAGCTCTTATATACTTGAATGGGGAAAGACCGAAATCTCACAAACGGTTGGTCAAGAGTACGATCAAAGAACATATTTCAAATCAGCAATACAATCTGACAATACTGGAACCATCAACTGGATTCTTTTCCTCATATTACGCTAAAAACGCAATTTTCCCGGCTTGTATAGCTAATGCGCATGCATGTTCTCGAGTTGCATGACAGGCGATGTCTGTATCTAAAAGGTGATTGGCTCTTTTGCCTGAAAGGCAGGACTTCCTTTCTACATCCGTTGACCGTTGAGCGCTCCAATTTCTCCCATTTATTTAAATAGAAATGGCCCGTCTCTGCTAAATAATCAGCAGTCAATGGCAGCCGGAAGTTCCTGCCAAAATAACCGCAAGTGGGAGGGGCTTCTCGTTGGAACAGCCAATCACTCGCATGCTTGCAGGGAAGTAGTCTCTTCCTCCTTCATAATAAAAGCACCAATGTTATATTTGCTGAAAGCGCTTGCAAAAAGATAAAACTGAACGTGTTTCAAATAAAAAGCATGCTTCTGGAATGTCGTCTTTGGTTTACTTCACTTAAATCCTTTTATAAAATCATTGGGGATTGTCATATGACTGACGTAATAGCTTTAATTGAGGGCTTGTTTAATGCTAGCGAAACAAAATGCAGCTTACTTATGGAAAGTGTTGACAGCATTCCTAAATGTCTTTTGTATAAATGGTTATTTTTTTTGCCCATAACATAACTGTCAGTTTTAGCTACTCTCTATTATACTTATAAATTACACTCACCCTGCCCATTACCTTTTTGAACTGTTGCCTTCTGGCTGACGCTTCAGAGCTCTGAGCACCAGAACCGTTTTTCCCTCAGGCTATCCATCTCATGAACAGTTAAAACTGCCCCATTGAGCAATAACTATGTGCAATACACAGTTTAGTCTTTCTTATATTTATCCAACACATCCAACCTCCTCTGGCATTTCATTCCTCTGGAAAAGAAAACAACAACAAAAAAACAAAAAAACATTTTCACTGTACATAACAGATTGTATTAGATTTGCACTACCCATGTGTATGTATGTATGTGTGTGTCTGTGTGTGTCTGTACGTATGTGTATAATTAGTTTTATTTTTTTATTATTATCTATGTCTTGCTGGTGTTTTTGTATTGTTTTGTATTGTTGTACACTGGAAGCTCCTGTCACCAAGACAAATTCCTTGTATGTGTGAGCATACTTGGCAATAAAGCTCATTCTGATTCTTCTGATTCTGAAATTCATTGTTTCATTGATTATGGGTAGTTTATTAAGCAGATCGTGGTTAAGTTCAATGTCATCATGCATGCATTTAACAGCCTCGTTTGTTTTGGTGAATAATGTGAAGTTATCCAAGTTGTTTAAGTTGCTGTAGTGTACAGTTTCAGTCATATTGTGGTGTAATTTAAGGTTAGATGAAATGACTAACAGTGAGGATACAGACTTTCTGTACACATAGTTCATGATGTCAAATATTATATGTGGATGCCACTCATTTGTGTAGTTTTCAATAAAACTCAAATGAACAAATATGTTTGACAGTAATACAAGACCAACAACAAAATAAAGGGTCAAACACCAACATGTCAACTGCCACACAATCCAAAGATCTTACAGCATAAGCACAGATCACATTGCCTCAGGATGGATTTGAACCCACAACTTCCTATTCTATAGTTCAATGGGCTATCCACTGCAACACACAGCATTGCCAGTCAACAAAGGGACATACCAAGCTTAGAGGAATCACAGCCGAGCACAGCTGTTACCATGCCGCTTTTAGAGTCAGTGCACAACTGTGGGTTATATTTTAACAATAGGTGGCACTGTCTCCAAACATTTAAAGTATCCTCAGGACATAATGTCGAAGATGTGTAACAATTTTCTTTTACATTCTACAATGCATTCAAAAGATATATATCCATTTTAAACAAAACATATATATCAGTAGAACAATCACATTTGAAGCAGAATAAAAAGAATACCTGAAAACAGAAAGTCAAGTCAACCTTTATTTATATAGCACATTTAAAAACAAAATAAGTTGACCCAAAGTGCTTTACAAAAATATACAACAACAGAATTATATACATGCAAAAAAGAAATAATAATAATAAATAAAAAGAATACCATTTAAAAACTGCATCAAGTATTTACTTGATATAGACCAGATAGTGACTTATAAACAAAAAGCAGAATATTAAAATCGACCCTAAATTTAACGGGAAGTCAGTGTAGATATGCTAATACAGGGATAATGTGATCCCTCTTTCCTGACCCTATCAAAAGCCTAGCTGCTTCATTTTGAACCAGCTGTAAGTTTGAGGGAGGCCATTGTACAATGAGTTACAATAATCTAACCTTGATGAAATTTTTGAGTGTATCACAATTTCCAAGTCTTGGAAAATGTTTGAGTTTAGCGACTGATCTCAGGTGGAAAAAGCTACCCTTGACAATGGCACTAATTTGTTTATTAAAAAGTAACTATGAAGTAGAAGCAGAAATCAGGGACAAGCCTTGAAACCATTCAGTTAGCAAAATAAAAAATAAAAAAAGCTCCAGTACAACAGAAATCTATTCAAATTACTTGCTTAGGTGGGGATTTAAACTCATGACCTTTTGAACTTCAATCCAGTGCATTAACACACTGGCCAGTCAAGTATTGTTGGAACATAGTGCCAGCCATTCAAATTGAAGCTTTGTAGATTCTGTCCATGCTGCTGAAATGATGACACAGCCAATCAGATTTCTTTCAAATTTTTTGGGGTGTGTTTCTCTGGACCAGGGTTCTAATCTGCTTGGAAGCATCTTTATATTTTAATAAACAAAGATTGCATCTTCACTTCAGTGGACGTATATCTTGAGTGGGGACACATTTGTTTAAATTTTTCTTTGCTATTCCACTGAAAAGGAGCGCGAGCTGCGGAACACAAACAAAATCTCCGTATGATTTGTTTTACATTTTCCAGTTCTAAAAGAGATACACTTATTTAAAAAGCAGCTAGTTTTTTTTTTTTTAACACAAACACTTTTTATTTTATAAGTTACTATTAATATCAATTAATTAAGTCATAATAATGGAATCTAAGATTTAAAGCAATATGTGCCTTAACATGAACTTCTGTCAAAATATTACTGTATCCAAGAAACATGGGATGCTATATGAGACTTAAAGTAGACTGCAGGATTTCTTAATAATAATAAAAAAATAATAAGGCAGAAGCTATATTCACTAAGTGTAAATAGCAACATCTTCTTTGCACTAAGTGCAAATAGTGTTAGACAGATACTATTTGCTCCCCTTATTAATACTAACACAGGGTATCACTGCAGTGTGTCCCACAGACACCCTACACCAACCTCTACCCCTAAACCAAATCCTAACCTTCTCTTCAAAAATGAATCATGGTTTTAATACAGTAACCATAGTATCGCCATGGTATTTTACCATATTACTGTAGTAGCATCATGGTTATTTCCATTAAAACTATGGTTCATTTTACCTGAATCAAACCTTTCTCTAAACTCTCTGATCTTCATCATGACCAAATCACTGTGTGGAAATCAACCTTTACATTCATTTAATTTATTATTATAAGTAGTATTCAAGAAAAATATTAAGAGTGGAGACAGGAAACAGGATGGGGAAAACTGGGTCAAAAAGAGGATTAGAACCCAGGTCATCCACACGGAAAAAGCACATCCATACCATTTTAACACACTAAGCCAGAGACTTCACGGAGCAGTTTTTCAGAGACTTCAGGGAGCAGTTTGTCTTTAATTTCTTTGTTTCCACAAGACTATTTCAGTGTAAATACCCAAACTGTGTGGCAGGTATTTACTCCTAGTGCAAACAGTCACTTTGTGATGATAATAATAATGTTATATTATTGATATTATTTACGTTTTTAATGCTCTCCACCATTAATACGCTGAGATGTGAGCGGAAAAAGCAAAGGCATTAGTTGTATTGTTATTATGTAGCATTAGTTGATATAGAAGTGGAAATCCACACCAGCAGTACTGATTAAATTATTTTAAAACATGCTTTGTCCATTGGCCATAAACAACTGCAATTGATCTGTTTTGACCAGTGCTGAGAAAAGTGCCACACACCATGTGACTACGCCGTCTTTGTAGAGCGTCTTGACAACAGTTTACACTGGAATAATGACACTGGAAAACTTTAAAAGCCATTGTCATATAAAAATACACAGTAAACAGTTAAAATAGAACAATTATTATTTAGACCCATTGCACTTGACCAGTTAGATACAACCTTCGTGCCAGTTAGCAATGCCCATTTTTTTGCCATCCTTCAAGGTGGGATGACTGGTAAATTGAGACACTTATAGGGATAATTAACCCCAAAGTTAAAATTCTTTCATCATTTACTCACCCGCATGCCATCCCATATGTGTATGACTTCTTCAGCTGAACACAAACAAAGATTTTTAGAAGAATATCTCAGCTCTGTAGGTCCAGATGATGCAAATGAATGGTGATCAGGCCTTTGAAGCTCAAAAAATCATATAAAGGCAGCATAAAAGTAATCCATACGACTCCAGTGGTTTAAAATCTCTTGAAGTGATACAATCTCTTTGGGTGAAAAACAGATCAATATTTAAATCCTTTTCTACTATAAATCTCCACTTTTATAATGATTTAAAGATATTTTAAATCAGAGATTTATATATATATATATATTGATCTGTCTCTTACTTACCCACACCCTTCTAAAGACATGGATTTTAACCACTGGAGTCTTATGGATTACTTTTATGCTGCCTTTATGTGCTTTTTGGCACTACAAATTTCTGGTCACCATTTCCTTGCATAGTATGGACCTACAGAGCTGAGATATTCTTCTACAAATCTTCATTTGTGTTCAGCAGAAGAAAGAAAGTTATACACATCTGGGATGGCATGAGGGTGAGTAAATAATGAGAGAATTTTCATTTTTGGGTGAACTATCCCTTTAATCTGTTGATAGAGTTTATAACTGTCAATTAAAAAATATTCTTCTTCGCTTTTTAAATCTTGTGAGATAGGTTAACTTGAAAATGTGCTAACATATATGTGGCATGCGGTAACATCTAGATTAAATTAGCTTTATTCAATTCAAAAATGTATTTTAATCAGACTAAATTGACCTAAATTTAAGTTACACCAACAAATTTAATTTTTATGGGTTAGATCAAGTAAAAGTAGATCCTTGAGGTGACAACTCACACGTTACCACTTTTTATAGTGTGCCACATTTACAGAACACACTGTGTGGTTGTGCTAAACGATCATTTACAACACACACTGGACTTTAGTTTATTACTGTGATAATGACGTTCTGCCAAGGCAGTGGTCACAGTTCCTCCACCCTCAGCCACAGAAGCCAGAGAAAGAGAAACAGAGCTCTTCAAAGATGTTCCTGTAATGTTTCATATTAAACATTTTATTTGTTTATTTTGCTCTGCGTAGAAAAAGGTTATTACAACAATGTCAAGATATCACAAAGCGGCCATTGATGGCTATTTGGATCTTTTGAAAGAAGCCACAAGAAAAGATCTGAACACCCCAGACGAGGATGGCATGACACCGACTCTCTGGGCAGCTTATCATGGACACATTGAGGCTCTTCAACTGATATGTAGCAGAGGGTGAGTTCTGTGAACCTGTTTGCACTATTCAAAACTTTCTATAAAAATGTTTTACCCCACTTTATTTATTGGTTCTTGCAAGCAGACAACCTACAGTATGTCATAGATTAGTCAAAATCGAAGCCAGATACGTTAAAAGTACATCCTGCTTGGTCAAACAAACATCTTAATTGAGGATTAGAAAAACTTTCTATACTCATTAAGTTTATTCTTATTAGAGACTGTACTCTGTCGTACAAAGCCAAAATACAGAACCACAGCAACACCGAGACTGAGAAAATGGCTTCAAATTTTTTTTTTGTGGATTACAAAATGGTCTCACTCTGTTTTCTTTGAATAGGTGCTGATTTGAGCCAAAGCTGTTTATGATTTCGGTCATAACTCAAAATATTTGTTTTTACAAAATGTGAAGTTACTGCATTTTACCTTTGCAGACCATATATATCAATGTTTAATCTAAACAACCATATGGCTATATGCCATATGTAAAAACATGCCATAATTTATCCATTTATCCATTTACCATACCATACTTTGCGGTAATTGTGTTATTATTACAATGGATTTTCCAGTTCAAACCAGTTTTATGACCACAGGGAGGTTCCTTTAGATAGGTTCTAAATGAACTTTCGCAAGGTCTTTATGTGTACAGTATGCAATATCCTGTATGTATATTCTGGGCCATATTTTTAGCTATTAATAGACAGGTTTTTGCCACTGATTATAAATATACTAGTCAGCCTCCAGTCTGTACTTTTCTTCCTTTCTCGCATGATTTGTTGTGCACATCATTCTTGATTCCCAGAGCTGATTCCAAGTGTTTAATCAGGCGAATGAATTATGCAAGTTTGGAACAATAGGCCTCTTCATACTTCCACAGCTCATCCACCGTTAGCTCAAGCTAGAGTTTATTTATTCTATGTAATATTGGGGCTGATCACACTCATGAGTCGATATAGTAAAATGTTGAGAACTGATTGCTATGAAAGTCAATGTAAAATCAAAATTGACCCAATTTACTTTCTTAACGCACATTTCTGAACAATACATTATAAAAAGTTTTGAATACTCAGAGTATTTAGTAATTAGGCTTTTTAGTAATTAGTATTAAATAATTACGCTTTTTTCCACCTTGCATGTCACATCTATCCATGAACAGATGCTGTTCAGATAGATAAGCTCTTATAGATACTGTAATCAGTGGACTTTCATTTTACAGCAGGTTACAGATTAACTTTTAGTGATGTTTACTGGCTTCTAATAGCATCATATGAATTACGAAAAAATATGAGGATGGAATTTAAATTGCTGCACAGACGAACACCTTTAATGTTTTTTTATATTTTGCCACCGAGGAGTTAAAGTGAGTAATGAAACCAGCTTGGACTATATCAAAAACTCAATAAAATTAATTTGATTATTTATGCCTTATTCTTTTGTCTTGAATTACAAACAATTGAGAAGGTGTTTATGTTTTCTGAAGAAAATGTAAGTGGTAAAAAGAGCCAACCCCCCAAGTCTCTGTGATATTCCAGACTGATCGCACTGTGAATTCGGTGACAGGAGGTCAAAGTTCTGCTGCTGAAATCCATCTGTGCTGAAATTCGAACCACTGCCCCCAGTGGCCAAAGCTGGAAGTGTTTTTGACCAGTTTCCGGGTGAAATGGTGGCGCCAAAAGCTAACCCTTTTTTTTCCATTGTAAATTATGTAAAACAGTCAACAGAAATGCATATTCTATTAACCCTACTCCCTAACCCAATTCCCAACCCTAAACCTAACCACAAACCCCAATCCTAAACCAGTGGAGTAAAAATGTAATTTTAGAGCAACCTCCAAATTATGTCCACCATTGTTTTCTCTGAACACAATTACTTCCTGGTTTCCATGGGATCAGAACCCGTGTCTCAGAGTTTGCACATGTTTGAATTTTTGCAAAAATGTCTAATTGGGGGGGGGGGGGGTGTTGTCAGTAATTTGGCAGAATGGGGTCAAGGTACATGAACGTTCAGAAGCAGAATGTCGACTTCCCTGTAAAAATTAAAAGATATATGAGGCATCATTTGGGGTTCCTTAGCTGTCACAATGGCAGAACCCTCTGAAGATCCTCCAGACACCATTTCAGTTCTCTGAAAAGCTTACTCTTATTAAATATACTTACTCTGCAAGACCTGTGATGTAATGACTGTCAATGGTTCTTTCAGTAACCTCATCATAAGAAAAAGCCTTCGAGAAATATTTTGAAGTTCTTTGGGGACATAAATAGGATATTTAAGGCTCTTTTAAAGGGTGTCTGGAGAATCTCCAAAGGGTTCTGCCAATGTGGCATGTGAAGAACCCCCAGTGGTCAAGTATCTTTCAATTTTCGAAGGTAGAAATACATTCCGATTGACATGTAAAGGGTACAGCGGGTGTACGTTTGAAGGTAGTGTCCTGTTGACAAGCTGTTGTACCCCAAAATGTGTAATTTTTACGCATTTTTTCTGACAGTGAAGTTTAATACCCAGAGTTAAAGGTTTGTATCCGTAACCCTATGAGCAATAATAGTACTTTGCTGAACTATATGTGTCAAGCAAGTGACTGAAAAGTAATTGTTCTTTATTTTCTTTCCTGTAGGGGGGATCCAAACAAAAGTGACATATGGGGGAACACGCCCTTACATCACGCTGCTGCAAACGGTCACATGCAGATCCTCAGCTTCCTGGTCAACTTTGGAGCTAACCTCTTCGCTCTGGACAATGATTTCCATACTCCTATGGACGTCGCTGCATCTCGAGACCATATGAACTGCGTTAGTTTCCTAGACAGCGCTGCCTCCCAACAAACAAGCCAGAACGCCAAAAAGGTGTTACGTCTGAAAGAGCAGGCTACCAAAGATGCAGAACGTAGAGTCAAGCAATGCGAACGGGTGAAGAAGAGGCATCAAAGTAAGATGGACAAGATGTACCGTGGCGGCTCTGTCTCGGAGGCCAGTCTCGCCTCATCCAGTATGGGCACAATAAACAGCGTGACAGGGGAACAATTCTCAAAACTCATTGCCGCAGACACCAACGGGTCTGTTAAGTCAACGATAAAGGGAACCCTCCAACGCAAGTTTGGGAAAAAGGACAAAGGGACAATGAGTAGACAGGGGGACAGCAATGTAATTTTTGTCAAACAAGATGGTGGCTCTCAAGGGAAGCCTGATTTTATTGACGTCTTCAATGAGCAGGATGAAAACGAGGACGAAGATGGCGAGAGAGGTTTCGACAGCGACGAAGAGGGAGCAAGTCAGGTGAAATCTATCTTTGAAAGACCTGGCCTTGGTAAAATGGTCTTCCGCAAGAACTTCTCCATGGAGATGGGCATTGAACCAGAAGACCTTCCAAGTGGTGATACAGAAGACCTTGGGTTCCTCATCCGGCAAGAGGTGTTTGAGACTGTGAACGTAGGATCGGAGGGTTTTGAGGAGGATTCAGAACTTCCTTGGAATGAAGAGGAGATTGGTCTGGATGAGGAAGATGAGACATCACCCTTGGATTCATTCTTGGCATCCATCAGCTTGTTGGACTTTGCTCCTGTGTTCACCCGTGAGCAGCTGGATCTTGAAGCCCTAATGCTCTGCTCAGATGATGATCTCAAAAGCATCCGTATCCAACTGGGGCCACGCAAAAAGATTCTAGAAGCAGCAGCTCGCAGGAAGGCTGTCCTGGAGCAGTCTAGTGTTATGAACGATAGCTTCCTTTAAGAAACAAAATATTGCATGTTTTTTTCAGTTTGGACTTAGTTTAGTTCTGATTCGC
The DNA here is from genome assembly GCF_019703515.2 of Myxocyprinus asiaticus. Classification (NCBI taxonomy): domain Eukaryota; kingdom Metazoa; phylum Chordata; class Actinopteri; order Cypriniformes; family Catostomidae; genus Myxocyprinus; species Myxocyprinus asiaticus. Next base: position 41,860,447 of record NC_059357.1, read on the forward strand.
TTGTTTCTATCATAGCTCACTTTCTATGATTTGAATGATTACAGTGCTTGCAATTCTTCTTCTTAAAAGTTATAATCCACCCAAAAAGAAAAATTCTTTCATCATTTACAGTACACACCCTGTCTTGTATGACTTTTATTTTTCCATGAAACACAAATGGAGATATTTACAGAAATCCAAGCTGTTCATTGTGATTTTTTTGATATTTTTATACAACAGTTAAAAAAATAGTTATAAAAATTTAAATTATGTTTCAGACAAACATTGGTCAGTTCGTTCGTAGATCTTTTCTCTGCCAGCTAAAATAGTTTCAAAAGAAGACAAAACATAAAGCAAATCCACTCTCTGCACTGCTCTCATACTCTGGTTTTGAACTAGTTGTGTTTAGTTAATTAATACGAATCTGTGTTTTTAAATGAACCTTTTAAGGAAACAAATCATTCTCATTCACTTCCATTGTTTTGCTCATGAAGACTGTGTTGTTTAATGAATCACTTGAATCGGTGAGCACGTTTACATGCATGTTCTTACACCATTTATGCTTAATAAGCCTTCAACGAATGCGGTCATGTAAATGCAATAAACCGCGTTCCTTTATCAGCATAAAGGCCATAAATGGCTTATAAATAACCCAATTGACACGGGTAGATTTTTGCCCATTACGCCAATTTCACGTGCCATGTAAACATCTTACCTGGTGTTCTTACCGGCTCATCCACTGTGTGCACATATTGAGTGCATGCCTCATCACGGTTTGATGTCAAAAGTAGAGAATAACGCGATTATTTCAAATGTCATTTCTTGTCTTGTCAGATTTTTTAAATAAGCTGATTTTAGAGAGTAATTAGCATATTGGTGTGCATGTAAACAAGCTCAATGACTATATGACTCACTCATAACATAAAAGAGGCTTATTTGTCTCCACCTACTGGCATAAAGATGTCATTTACAGAAATGTAAGGTATTACTAAATGAATAAGTGAACTAAATCAAAATGAACAATTAATCAAAATCCCCACCACTATTTGCAAAGCCATGAACACAGACAAGACAGAGTGATAGAAATAGTGAAGCATCCCATTGCTGTTATACTGAATATCAGCACTCTTGCAAAGCTTCTTGGCCTATCAGATTCAAGGACTGGAACTGCTGTTTAAAATGGAAGTAGATGAGGACTAGGGGCTTGAAAAAACTTGAAAAAGGACAAAAAAGCACCATATAAGTAGTCCATATGATTTGTGTGCTACGTTCCAATTCTTCTAAAGCCTTACCATAGCCTTTTGTGAGAAACAAACCCAAAGTTAATTTATTGTTTACTTGCTCAAAAATCTTGCTTGACATAATTTTCAATTTTACGAGAACTGTCCCTTTAAGGCACAGACTTTGTCAAGGCTCAAGCTTTTGTTTTGTAGATAATTTCAGTCTTAAACCTTGTCCTAACCAGACGCGATGCAATAAGATTCCAGCGACAAGCAATCTGTCTGTCCACACTAGACGTGACGCGACATCGTAATATTCATACACTAAAATTAGGATAATTGACAATAAAATTTTGAAATCACAGCAATTACAGACAGAACAGTCTGTTTATTGAACGAAACTCATTTTCTCACTGAAGCTGCATATGAGCATACGCTTTCTATGGTGTCATAGAAAGTATCTTTATGTATAAGGGGTGGGTGTAGGGATGGTCTTTAGGGTTAAGAACCAATCAGGTAGTGGGTAGTACGAATCTGGCAGGAAGTCAAATTTTGGCACAACACTGGCTTTAATATACTGTTATAAGAGTAGTTTTAGACCTATTTGTTGATTGGGCTGCCTGACACAAAATAGAAATAGAAACCAATTAAAAAATAGAATGCAATCGCGTGTCGGGTGTCGCGGCTGGTTAGGATTTTTTGTTTTATTAATATGGAAAAGATACCTTTTATCGCATGTTGCGTCTGATTAGAGCACAGTGTTACTATTGGTATTCTATCTATTTTAGTTTTTTATGAACTTATACGGCGTAAGATTTTAGAAAATCAACGAACATTTCCCTGACTTACATTGCAAGAATTAAAAATACAAACAAGGATGGCATTTATATATATATATATATATATATATTTACACAAATGATTGCAATTGGTCTTCATTCTTGCATGTGTTTGTATACTAAAATGAGATTGGTCTTTTATTTTCATCTGTTTGTCACTCTACAGTATATTGCATTTTACTATCAATATTTCTTTCTTTCTCTCCCTTTCTACCTCTATTTGTATTTGGGTTTAAAAATCTTACATTCTTTTTCTGGCTTGCAAAAAATTGTATTTCCTTCAGTAAATGTAAATCTAGTTTTACAAAATACACTAGTGAAAAGATATTATTCATGAGGTTATAAGTGAAATAAGTTTAAATAAAAATAAAAAATAAAAAGACTTCAGCTTTTGTTTGCTGAATATATATGACACCGGTTATGTTTAATGTTTAGAATTGTGTTTTTTGGCCTATAGATTAAATCACGTAATCAATCAGTCAGTTCATATATCACCCTCATGGGATGCACTATATGACGATATGTATGGTTTGTTATTTAAAGGAATTCCTGAACACTTTCTGTAATTAGGCTCTATATTTTTATGTCAGTCAACGTATAGCCTATATTTGTATATACAATTTTTCAATATTTTTGCAATAAATCAGTATATTGAAATGTATACTTATAGTCAATGACTTATAGTCAGTAGTTTTAAATTGGATACAGTGTGCAGCAGCAGCTGTGGTTTTTACTGTCACGACTGCTATATTGATCGGAACTGCACCCAAGAATTTCACACACCACTGCACTTGTGTATATGGCTGTGTGACAATAAATGTGATTTGATTTGATTTGATACTGATCTCATTTGGCCTTAAGATGTTTCACAAGGTCTCCAGAATATTGATGCCAGTGAGAGTGAAAATCACACAGCAGTAAGTCCCTGTGAAAATGAGTAGTTGATAGATAGAAAATGACATGCATTTTTAATCAATGTATGTATTTGTCTTTATAGCCTTAGTGCATGTTTTTAGATGCTGTAACTGGTCAAAGCTAGTTATTCACCACTTTTACTCAACTTTATTATTTAACTAGTTTATTTCAATGGCCCTACAATGTGACAAATGAATTTTTAAAAGTAAAAATATTCCATGTAGTCTCTAATAGGTCATGAAACCTGCATGCATAATTAAACAAAATGCATAATAATAATAGTGCTCAATAACAAAATGTAGTTAAAAGTAATTTTAGATGGAGTTTAGCATGTCACACCCAGAGGCGCCATGCCCATGTGCCCAGCTAGAATTTTGAGACAAGTAAAGTTGGAATGGATTATTGTCACTAAACACAAGAGATCCAAGCATGGAGGAACAATTCAACTAAGTTTATTAGTAACAAGGATTAAGGAATGCCCCGTTCACACCACCAGTGGCTTTGTGGCTCTTTGTCGCTAGACTCTATAACCTGTGTTGCTAGTAGGGATGGAACGATACCATTGTTTCACTTCCGATCTGATTCCAATACCTGAACTATCATTATCGGCCAATACCGATACCGATCCCGATCCGATACCAGTGTCAAGGAATCAGTTCTCTTGTCTCTAAAAATGTACATTCTGCAGTGTAGAGTGTTTTATAAAATGTGCAGCACTGTTCATTGCATTAAATCATTAACAAGACGGTCAATTTATCATGAATGAATGAATCAAACTCACTCGGAATGCAGACCATTTCTGACACGCTTTTCCACACATCATTGTTTTATTATATCCATAAATGTGGTTAAAGACAAATGATATAGAACAGTATAAATCCCTCACAACGCTGAAACTTCTCTTCCATCTTGCCTGCACTCTTCTCCAGTCTGCCAGGAGACAGATGACATGAGCTCTGCTGTCTTCACTCTCATTGGTAGTTGCTTGCAAAAGTCACTTGTCATTTGCTTATAGCTGACATGTCTTGTTGCTCTCAATGGTGATCTCTGTCACCAGGAAGTTGCTGTGCTCTCATTGAAAATGAATGGGATCGTGTCGCTGTCTCTCGCAATGTTACTGGCAGTGTGAACAGGGCTTAAGAGGTGAATAAAGCACTGGAATGGACCCAGCACAGACTGCAGCATGAAGATGGGGAGTGTATACGTGGAGATGTATGTAGCATAAGGGACACCCAGGTGGACAGCTGTCAGTCCAGAGGCAGGCAATGACACAGGAGACAATGAGCTGGATGATCAAAAATCCTAGGCATTGACTGGCAACCAACACAGAGAAACAACAGAAAGAAAACAAAACCAACCAAGGCAGAGAGCGTAAGGTGAGTGACTTAACACACACGCAAAACAATTTAGCACTGAACAAGAGACGTGAGGGGATTTAAATAAGTAGGCAAATAATGAGGAACAGGTGCCATCGGTCTGCTGATGAGTGGCGCAAACAGAGTTCCCATAGAAACGCTGATCATGCCTGATGGGCGACACTTGTGACACACAAGGGATAACAACCAAATCAAATAGAACAAGCCAGCAAACTCAGTGAGGCCGTGCCAGCACCCCACCCCCCAATATGAAGGAGAGGTTCAAACAGCTTTCCTCATCATGATTAATGATTTTATATATTCCGAGGGCAATCTAAAGTTAAGTGTTTATACTAAAGAGAAGAGATTCAGTTAAATGTTCATCTGAAAGAATAAATGTGGGTTCAAAGACTATCTAGAGACTATTATTGAATTAAGGTGATGTTTTTAAATTGAGCTTCCTAGAATCTTGACAGGGACTACCCTTTATTTTGTTTTGTTCTGATGTTAGTCCCCACCATGATACAGGGTCTTTTGTAACGTTTGCAAAAGGAGCAGAAATACAACATGGAAATTTTATAGCATTTTACTTTTAATTTGGACATTTTAATAGATTGTTAGATTTTGAATAATGCTTTTTGAATTTAACCATGTTTAGAACTGTCTCCATATTTAAGCAGTTGTAGATGGTTCTATTGGCTGTGATGGTTCTCAGGTGATACTCCCTGAAACAACAGAAAATATCTGTTTACTGATACCAAATTATTAAGGATTGGCTAATAGGACTGAGCGGTATCGAGACCAGTGGCAAGAGGTGATGACCCAATGACGGGTAAGACTCTCCAATGGCAAGAAGGGGGGGCAACCTAAGGCAGGGCATCACCGCCCTGAAAGCCTGCCCAAAAAGGGGTGAGATGGGTTTAAGGAAGTGGATGGATGCTTTTAGGTCGGAAGCATCAAAAGCGAGGTCTAGAAGAAACCTGCCTGAAAAAACCCAATTGTATTTTAATAACCGCTTTATTAAAACATCTTATCATAGTGTTAAATACCAAGCATTCTGTCACTGTGCCATCAGGGGATCATACCCTGTGTAGAAGATTAATTATAGATTTTGGGGGTAAAGTTTTGAGAACCGTTGCCGACAAAAGAGTGCCTGACTTATTAAAGAAGTATTAAACAAACCTGGGTATATTGGTATGATGAAGAATTAAGATTTATTACTTTTTACTTATGCTTTTATTGAACTCATGTTCATTTTAATATTAATGAAGAATGGAAAAAGAAAACATGGTGGTGACTAAAGATTAACAATGCTTGCCTTGTTTGTTTATAAATTTAAATGGAATTGTTTAAAAAATGGGGTGCATGGTTGGCTAAAACTGGTATAATGATTGAAACAACAATCCATGTGGAAGGAATAATATTCTGTTGTGTCTGTTACCATTGGTAAAATCATTCTTAATCCGAGCAACAGTGAAGCAGATGACACTGATCAATGTGAATGGTCCAATGCAATGACAACTACCCTGGATGGACAGAAAGACCAAACTGGGAGGAAATTGATTCCTCCAATGAATATTTATGATGAAATGAATGATGAGCCATGCATTGATGAGCAATGAAAGTGCTAGCATAATCTCTCCCCGGAGGTGACCCTCTATGATGCGCAAAGTATCTGGGTTGAAGATATCTACACTACAAAAAATAACTCTTAATATTATGATGAATCTTTTGTTTTATGTTTGATATACTCTACATTGCTGTGACAACCACAGGCAAGGCAGAACTAATTGCATGCTCATGCTTATAACACGATTATATGTTTCATTTATTGAATGAAGGTATAAGGAGACAGAATCTTTTTACTCCATTCTTAATAAAACTTGAATGGGTTCTGCAATCTCCACTGGAGTGCGGTTGCATAATCTGGTCATTGGTAATGAAGCTGTGTGACTTAACTTAGTCACTTGATAGCATGACTGAGGCGACTGAATTATGAAACTGCACTCTGGGTAAAGACAGTGAAGGTGGGACTCATGTAAGTCCCAGAGGAGGGATAATGTAGAATATTTTTTTAAAGTTGAGTATAAATTAATCAAGTATAATCAATGTTAATAAAGCCATTTTATTCTACAATTGTTTATGGTGGTCAAGCATGAGACTTGCTGTGTCTGTGGAATGTGGGGCCCCTCGCATATGGTAAACTGATTCTCCTGTGTTAACGCTAAAGGAAATATGGTGAAATGTCTCCACAGTGGTGTCCAGTGACACATATGGAATATATTAGCCACTCCTTGGTAGATCATATGTATTTAAGTGGAGGCAAACAAGTTGTGCTGGGAGCAACTCTGCTTTTTTATCTCTGATAATAAAGTCTATCTTCTGGCATCAAAACCCCAAGACTTCAAGAGTGATGCTTCACAGAGGTGACAGAAGCCACTACATGATACACACAGTGAAGCGTCCCAGTGCTGATGGTGTGAGATCATCAGTACTCATGGAACATCTTTCGTCCAATCAGATTCGAGGACAGAAACTAACTGTTGTATATAGATAAAACACAACACTCCTATTCATGTACATTGTCAGATGTAATTTAGAGAGATACTAATTTCTTTGTTTTTAATTACTCTGTATACTGACAGCAGGTTTATTTCATGATTCTCTTTCTTACAGGGATCAGCACATCCATCCTCAACCTGATCTTTCATATGGGGTCCAGACCCCTCAGAGAGTGCAAAGAGTCGGCATCAAACTGATGGCATGGAGATGACTGAAATGAAGTTTAATTTGTTGTTTCCAAAAGACCTCACTCAGTTTGTCAGACCAGTAGCAACAAAATGATTCTGTATCTGCCCCAGTGCTAAAGTTTAACAGCTTTTCATTGGTCAATTGTATTTATTTATTTTTACTTAGTCTTTTACTTGTTTATTAATCTTACTTATGGTTATAATGTTAACTTATAGTTAATGTTAAATGATCTGATATTTATTACTAATTAACTTTTAGCTTATTATTACAAACCTGTGGATTTATTAAGTCAATTCTCATAACTATTGCATTAAGAATTGAGTTAATTATTGCTCGTGTTGTTGTTAATACAAACTATTTAAAAATGCTTTACTTAATGATACTTAAATGTCTTTTATATAGTTATTTCACTTTCTTAGTGATATAGTATATGGACTATTAAATTTGCATATCCATTAAATGTTCTTCTTGTAATAAAACAAAAAAATTACTAAACAAAAACCAAATGTTATGGTTGCATTTTGGGAACCCCTAAAAGGCTCTATATAGAACCTTTCCACCTGGCTCAAAGAACCCTTTTTGACAGAACCCTTAAAAAGGAACCTTTTAGGGGTTCCAAATATGAATTGAGTGATAGAACCCTTTAGGGTGCTAAATTGAACCTTTTCTTCTAAGAGTGTAGGACAGGGCACAGGTATCAAACACAGAGAATGTCAATGCGGTTCAGTTGGCAGACAGCACGCACAAAAGTTATCAAGGATTTTCCCTTCTTAAAGAATGAACAAGGCTAGAGTAAATAATCTATGTCCTTTGATAATAATTTGGGTCAAATTTAATGGAAAATGTGCAAATTGCACTCCGTGGCACGGCAGAAATTTGAACAGCCTCCGAAGTCGTAGGTGGGCATGTCGTCCGCCAAATGTGTCCAGTGTGCGACCCCCTTTACTGTTTACATCTGGAAGACGTATTTTGTACATTGTTTGCGATATGTCTATAAGACGAATGTCATTAATTATGTAATGGATGTCAATAAGATATTCTGCAGATGTCTTTAAGATGTTTATAAAAGATAAAAAAAAACAGACATCTCGAAGATATATGTGTGCTATCTGGGTAGTAATATAGAGTATATAAATGAATAATACTTGTCTTTCTACAGTATCACAGACTCAGTTCAGTACACACGCGCTGTCTTGGTGGCAGCTGTTTTCCAGCAGTCATGTATGTGAGTGCATGCATGAAGTGTTCTCGCGATACGCAGAAATGTGTCCTGTCAACATTTCTGTCTCAGTGAGATATTGTAACTGTGTTGAGCTGGTCCATCCAGATGCAGTAAGTACCAAATATTTGCATATATAACCCAGAAAACAAAGAGCAGGCTACTGGTAATGCTCTAGGAACTTTTGTTATTTTTTTCATCGCAAAGATCTTTTTTTTTTTTTTTTAAAGACACAGTGATATAAACCTTGCAAACTTTAGCAAATCCAGCAAGTATTTTTTCCTCACAAGTACCTATTTTAGCCTGTTACAGCATGCTATCTTCTAAACTAACTTAAAGCACCCGACAAATTAAAGATATAAAATTGTTAAACGTACACAATGTGCGCTGAACTACGGAAAGCCGAAAGGGATAAAATAGTGCTTTTTTAAGTCATGTTTTCATGTACATAGTGTTAAAAGCATGCAATTTTCTGATCTTCGAGTGTATCTGAAGCTGAGACAAGAGTTAATGGAACCTTTTAGTTTTAGTTTAGTAATATATAAAGAGTTACTAATTACATCTCACAGATGCAACATTTAAACTTTTATCAATAATGTATAATATTCAAATATTTCATCAAGGGATGGCCCCATATGTATGGACCATAGAAGTCTGGATCAGAGTATGTGAGTAGAGTGGAGCGGCAACAATTTCCTTTCCCGCTCCTTGCTCGCTTCGCCCTCCTGGATTAGAGACTGCTAAATGTGCTTTATTGGAACACTAACAAATAGCTTACTTTTGAAACATGTCTGCAACATTGTCTGGATTTAATCAATTAAATAAATTACTAGACAGAAAAAAACATAAAATTTAAAATAAAAATGACCAAAAAATAAATAAATAAATAAAATAAAAAAATGACCAGAACGAAAACAAAACATTAAATTAAATAAAATTTATAAATTACCAAACAACAAAAAAAAACATTATTAGGCCTATGTATTATTGCCTAATTATTGCCTATTATTTTCTATTATTGCACTTCTTTTAATTAACCTTGCCCTAGAATTCTGTGAACAATACATAAGACTATCAAAACTATATGTCTAATGTAGAGTTCACTTTTAGAAATACTAGCTTTTTAATTTTTTTTTAAGATTTTAAATCTACTTCTCTCTGTTTGCATTTGCTGAGCTTCTTCATCTGCAAATGTATAATGCATAAATTAGCCTACGGCACTAAAACAAATTTAGATGGCAATTTATCAAAGTCAAACTACGCAATATTAACATGTTGATTAGTTCAGTTGGTGTTTTAGGTTGTTAAAATTCAATTCTATTTAATGCGGGACATAATAGCCTATAGTTAAGATTGCGATGCATTCGATTAGAATGATTATATGATTATTCAAAATATTTAATAGGGGAGAGAGATATATATATATATGTATTACTGACCTCTAGATTTTCTCTTTACATGTGAACGGATTATCATCATGTTTTCTGGACACGTCTTTTAGACTTTCACAACGAACCTTTGATCGTGGCAATCATCTCCCCACTTGTGTTCTCCTTCACCTTCTCATCATTCATTTTCAATATATGCCAGCTGATGTAGGAATAAAGAGACGAGACACGAGCATGTAGTTAACTCAAGATTTACCACAAGCTTACCTCAATAATAGGGAGTGTGAACACAGAATACAGAGGGTGAAAACGAAAGTAACCTTCGAATATTACCAAGTGCCGCTAGATTTTAAATTAGTAATTTTTTTTATCACATTCTTTATGGTAATATCAGAAATTCCATCTTTCCTTCATGCCAATAGTGTTTAACACTGCTTATCACGTGGTGAATTATTGAAAGAAAATAAATAAATAAAAACTGAGGACTTTCCCAAAAAACGCTCTTGTGTGTGAAACTACTTTCTTACATCACAGATCAGGATCTGCCATTGCTAGTTCAAATTTGAAAGATTTGCCCAAGCCTCCATTAGTAATTAAAAAAGTCACTTTAGAGCTAGTAATGGTGGCTTGGGTTGTTTCTAACAAGTTATTGGAGTAACAAGGACGTGTGTGTGTGTGTGTGTGCGTTTGTGTGTGTATTTGTGAGTGTGTGAGAAAGAGAGAGAGGGAGAGAGAGAGAGAGAGAGAGAGAGACTGAGCGTGTGATTACTTGAGCCTGACGCGACTCTCAAGCAGTGATGAACAGTAATGCTGAAGCTTTTAGTTTAACTCTATTTCTCAGCTGTAGTGTAATGTAAATGTAAGTGTAAGTAAAGTGTCGCAGTACTGTTGGTCTCGTACTGTAAGAGTATCAGTACTCTTGGAACGCCTTGTTGGGCCTCATGTATTCAGATAGAAGACAAAGGCAGGCATAACACAGTCGTAAAACCTGACTGAGACCTACACACTCCGTCATAAATCTTACTGATAAAAATCGCACCAAAATCAAACAAAGGGAGTCCAAAACAGACTACAAATCCCATGAAGCCTTGCTCACTAAAGGATTGAACTCTCAACTCCTATTGGATGAGGCACACGACGGAATGCCCCTCAACCATGACGTCATCAGGAGTAGAAATACCTCTGAGATGCTTCCGGGCATTGCTTCCAGCAACTTTGCTCACCGTGTGTAGACGCAGCTCATCGCTGCTCTCAGGTGTAGCCTCGTGGTACAAGGAAGTAACATCCGACTTGAAACTGTGGCCATACTATCTCCATCTTGCTGGACGAGTTGAGATTACTCTGTGTTCCATCGAACACTCTAACAGATCCGAAGGAGACTGCCGAGCAAACTGCATCTTCATCCGTTTGCCTGCAGAAGTGAAGAGAAAAGATTTCTCTTCCCTCTTCAATCAAGTCGACGTTGCTGATTTCTCCGCCAGCCCGCCGAGAATCAGCAGCTGTACCGCCCACCGACAGAGTGAGGAAACGGCCTCCCGTCATCACTCGAGGCTCGAGGAACCAAGTCAGAGTTAAAGGACGGATGAACACACATTCTACCCACGTCCTCATACGATTCAAGTAAGAGGTTTATGTCTGGGCAGAGATAGAATATTATAGTGTGTTATTCTTGTGTATCAAGGTTATTGCTTGTACAGTTTACGGACCGCCAAGTCCTCATTGCGGCTAATACTCAAGGTATTACTGTAATGCACTGTTATCACGAATGAGATTTGCTGAATTATAGTCCAACCACGTTGGACTGTTGTGTATTTCCGCCATTGCAGGTGAGACCGGCACACTGAGTTTATCCATTAAAGAACAAAAGACCTTGGGATGGTTTACGAGCCGTTCACCACGTCTCTGAGTGATAAACTAACAGCTGCTTTCTCTCCCACGATCGCAAAACCGGCTTTGGTGCCGCCACTTTATTCTCTCTCTCTCTCTCTCGTACTAACCACACACACACACACACACACATGACCCCTCACAAACATTCTCGCACACACTTTTGGCTAGTAGATAACTTTGTGATAAAGCTCAGCTTTGTCCCTAAGTTATCGTACAAGCGGAGACACGCAGTAAACGGGCAGACGCCATTAACCGGCTTCTCTCTGCCCACATTCGCAGCCATATTCTCTGGCCGGAAATCTCGCACGATGTACTCTCACGAGAGTCACGTCCGCCATTTTGTGCGCGTCACTCCTTACACACACACACACACACACCCATTCACACACACACACACACCTTCCTCTCATGTGTTATAGGATTATTTTGGTTACCATATCTAATCATGTCACTGTTTAGTTTGTAGTTGTAAATCGGAAGTTTATTGACTGCATTGTATTGATTATTAATTGATATTACTGCATAAATAAACTTTGAGACTGTTATACTGTCTGGTTATTAGTCCCTGATTCCAGGGTGGTGCCCCGGCGATATTAATCCTTATTAATATTCTATTGATTTTGATAATTGATACTTATCTTTGATGATTGTTGAATTTGAAGGATCAATAAGCTAGTGTTAATTCTAATCAATGTTCCATTGATTATAATAATTAATGATTATCTTTGATAATTAATATTCTATTGAATTTGATGGTTATCTTTGATTGTTGATGTGAAGGATTAAAAGAGCTAACATTGATTCAAATCAATGTTCTATTGATTTTAATAATTGATGATTATCTTTGATAATTATTAATTATTTCTAATAACCAAACCCGCTTGTGAGCGTAGCGCACAACATTTACTGGTGCCCCGTATGAGGTTTTAATGAGTTAGATTCTATTATTTAATTTAAATATTAATTAATAACTAAAGAAATAATTATTAATTATTTCTGATAGTAAAACTGATCTAAACAACCAGTAGAACCTACAGCCTCATATCCAATTAGATTCGAGGACCGGAACTAGTATTTTTAATAACTGAACAAGTGGGAGTCAATTAATTGGCATTCACCACAATTACCACACCTCAAGATATATTCAGGTTTTTGTCCCTAAAACACTCTTGTGAGTAAACTACTTTCAAAGTATAAAAGTAGGAGATGGCAAAATCGCAAGAAATTGTGCAAGATGGCTTGTACAAAAATGTACACCTTTTACTCCCATAGAGAAAAATAAATGAACCAATGAAAAATGTTAGTATGATTTTTTCTAAGTTTAACCCCTAACCCAAACCTAAACCCAAAACATGATTTTAATAGGAAAATAACTGCTGTGTACCACTGAAGAAAGAAAAAACCGGGGTTTTGAATGAGACGAGGCAAGTTTATTACAGGTTATTGACATACATCAGTCATCAGTACAGACATACATTAGTATTGCATAAAAAATGATAAATATAGGAAATATGGAAATTTTCAACCAGTGGAAACCAAATTTGTTAACAGACATTTCCTTTCCTAAAATAAAGTGTAGTATAGGAAGCTAGCTAAAATTTAATACATGTATCTATCTGAAATTCTGTTATTTTGATTGGATGGTCTAAAAGTTGTATCTTTTCATATGAGCTATATCTTGTGCTATATCTTACGATTTCGCCATCTTGTACAAATTATTATGGATTGTCATGATGAGATTATGTTGGTAATGCATCAACGACTTTGCCAAACAGGAAATGAGACAATATGCATATTTACACATGGCATATTTACATGAAGCTTGCTTTGCATCATTACCATAATGCCCTGAGTTTACATGAGTAGTTCAGTAACTACCATTAACAGGTCAAAAGGTCACAAAATATGTCCAAAAACCATGCTTTTTCTCTCCATATATTCCTGGGGGCTAAGATTACAAGTTTTTCAAGATCCACCATATGCCTTGCAACATCATTTTCAGTGTTGGGTGTAATCTGATTACAGAGTAAATAGTTACAGTTATCCAGGGCAGATTTACACACTAACCGGGGCTGCAGCTCAGGGCCCCGGGTTGTAGGGCAGTGTATCTTAGAGGTGCGGAGTGGAAGAGGAGTGGAGTGGGAGCGTGATTTTGCCTGGAAGGAGGAGCATTTTTCTGAAAGTCAAAGCGTAATACGGTTTTCTCTCGCTTGAAGACCGTTTCTGTTCATGGAAATACCTACCATTAACAGTAGCTGTGGTTTGCACTCATGCCACTGATCAGGTCTCCTCTCCTTTAGCCTTCAGATAACTCACAAGAGATATCTGAAGATAGACTCCAGAATACTGATGCCAATGAGAGTGAAAATCACACTGCAATAAGTCCCTGTGAAAACATCAGTTTATGACACTGTTTCATTACTAATGTTTATGGCAGTTTGAAAAAAGATAAGAGAGAAGAGAGTTGAAATGAATCTAGGTGGCAAGTTAAGAAGTTTATTTAGGTGTTGGTGTGTGATATGTATATTGATGTTTGTATATTGGCCTCATGAAACTTAATAATTTAACGGTAATATGGAAAATGCCCCCTATGGTGGTCCCGTAATGTCTATGGTGCTTACGGCCCTGAAATCTGACTTTTGCAGTCAAAAATGGAAACATTTTTTGAAAATGACAATACTGTAGTTCATCATTCCAAAAATAATCCATAATTTTTTTAAGAGTACTCTTGTTTAATGCATATTTCCTATGATATGTTATGAGCTTGTCAGTTTTACCATGATCAATGGAAACATGTAAATGCTTCATGCTGCAACCCCAACCTCACATCGCATTCACAACCACAAAACTTGGGAAAAACCAGGCCAACCTGGGGGAGCCTGTCCCCCTCTGGCTATAAAGCATGATATAATGTCAGCGTTGTTTATCTATGTCTAACACAAGTCATGTATTAATTAAGTAAACTGAGTAGATGTTGGTGGACAATTTTTCAAACTTAAGAATATAGATTGAACTGTAAGATTAATGATTAAGTGTCTTTGAATTCCATCCCGAATTGACTGTGGCTAATGAAGTCTATAGTTGGTATTCATTCATTCGAATGCCCAATTCCCAATGTGCTTTTTAAGTCCTCATGTTCACATAGTGATTTGACTCAGTCCAGGTGGCAGTTGCCTCCGTGTCTGAGACCGTCAACCCACGCATCTTATCACGTGGCTTGTTGAGCGCGTTTCCACAGAGACATAGCGCGTGTGGAGGCTTCAAGCCATCCACCACGGCAACTACACTCAACTCACCACGTGCCCCACCGAAAACGAACCACATTATAGCGACTACGAGGAGGTTACCCCATGTGAATCTACCCTCCCTAGCAACCGGGCCAATTAGGTTGCTTAGAGGACCTGGCTGGAGTCACTCAGCACGCCCTGGGATTCGAACTAGCGAACTCCAGGGGTGGTAGCCAGCATAATTTACCACTGAGCTACCCAGGCCAGTTGGTATTCATTTATTCATTTATTGTCTATGTATTCCATTTTAATATAGTGTAGTCCATCCTTTGACCAAGATGATGCAAGGAGAGGTCAGTGAGGTGTGTCACCAGGGTTGGGAGGGTTACTTTTAAAATGTATTCCACTACAGATTACAGAATACATGCTGTAATATGTAATTTGTAATGTATTCCATTAGATTACTCAAGGTCAGTAACGTATTCTAAATACTTTGGATTACTTCTTCAGCACTGGTAGATTTTTTCACTTGTTTTGACTATAAAAACTCTGCCAGTACAGTAAGACAAAGTACACATGTTAAAAATACATTCTCTGAAAAACCTAAATATCTTATGCAGTGTTGTTTCTAAAACAAGATTAATCAAATTGATCTTGTTTTAAGGATTTTTAGATACTTTTACAGGAAAACAATACAAAAATTATTATCAAGAATAAGATTTTTGCCCTAATATCAAAGGTCTTACTAGAAAAAAGAAATTCTGATCCAACGTGAATTTTCTTGATAAAAAAAATATGATCGTGCCTGGTAACATGTGCATGTAAAATGGCTAGAATAGCATTTCATCTTAGCGTAAAGCTGACAATTTACACAAGGTTTATTTCTATTTCTTCTGCTCCAAACTTACTTCAAACTTACTTCTCTGTCTACTCATATGAATGTTACACATCTTAAGAAAATGTTTCACCGCTGTTCAAATGCACTTTGGATCGCATCATTTATATGTATAAATGTTTTTCATCTGAAAGGACTAAATATTAAATGAAACAAATGACAATAAAATGCAAAGTAATCTCTTCAGTAATCAAAACACTTTTTGAATGTAACTGTATTCTAATTACCAAATGATTTAAATTGTAACTGTAGTGGAATACAGTTACTTATATTTTGTATTTAAAAATACGTAATCCGTTACATGTATTCCGTTACTCCCCAACCCTGTGTGTCACGCAGTCCAGCTTCCATTTCTGGTGAAGTCTGGAAGGTGGAGGCAGTGGACAGTGAAGTATCTCTTTTGTACAGCTGGAGTTGGCAGCAGTTCATCCTCTGTTAAGTCCATCATAATAGATTGAAGTGATGCAGACTGTGATCATCGAAGTGATCACTCTCTGGTTGGCACAGACTGCAGTCAGTAGTCATTGCTCAGCAACAAAGCGGTGGGAGTGGGACATTGGGCTGGACCATAGCTGGATCTGGCAGGCTATGGTAACCTCAAGATTTGTATACCGAGGATGAGACAGGGAAACAAAAAAAAATATATATATAAGCATAGATGCTTATTATATTATAGAATATGAGAAGTGTTTCCAGTTCTGGCAGACTTGACTAATGCAGCATAACTATGAGTTGATGGATAAATTAGGTGTATGCCTGACTGAAGAGATGGGTCTTTACTCTTTAGTCTAGATTTAAACTGAGAGTGTGTTTTAGTCCTGAACAACATTAGGAAGGATATTCCATAGAAAAGTATCTTCCTCTTTTTGCAGATTTTTATATTCTAGATACTATCAACAGGCCAGAATTTTGTGATCTTAGTGAACGTGATGGATTTTAGAGTGATAGAAGTTCGCTTAAAAGAATATTTCACCCAAAAATGAAAATTTGCTTATAATTTATTCACCCTCAGGCCATCCAAGATGTATCTGAGTTTCTTCATCAAAACAGAATTTAAGATTTTTAGGATTTCATTTCAGGCCTCCTCCTTTAAACCATGCAAGTGAATGTCCTCCATTTTTTGACGGTTCAAAATGCATATTTAGGGTGCATCAAAATAATCCACACGACTCCAGTCGACAAATAAAGTTCTTCTGAACCCAAACGACTGATTATTTTGAGAAACAAAACAATACTTATATACTTTTTAACTACAAATGTTCACTTCTTTGTGACGTGCACTCATGAGAGGGATGACGTAAGCGTGTTGGTAAGGTCACGCGTCACGTGGAGGATGAGGCAGGAAGCGCGTCATTGTTTACAAGAGAAACTTGCACAGACCACAGACCAAGTGCCATTCACAAACCAAAACAGTCCAAAACAATTTCAAAATAATATAAAATATAAAAATTCCAAATAATAATAAAAAACATTACTGCAGTAAATTACCATCCTTTATTTCGGAGCAATACCGTTGCGTTATCTACTTGTGCTTTTTCTTTAGCAGAAATATATAGGCTATATGACTGTCAGGAATTCAAGCCACACGAGTTGTAGTTAGTGAAACCAAGTGCGAGAGCGTTTACTGAGATTCACAGGGTTTACACAGTGAGATCAATGGTACAGGTGATATCACTCAGGAGAGAAGCTTCACAAACTGAAGAAGAGGTAACAGGCAAAACAGCAGAGTAAGCACTAAACAGATATCGCCGAAGATCAAGAGCAAATACTGACAGGTAAATAAACACTGCAAGTCCTTTGTGTGAGACTTGACAGTGAAGTGGTGTGAAAGTGAGTTATTTTTGCAGGAAGTGATGAGTGAGTGAATTGAGTGCAGGTGCGGTGAATTAGAAATCAGGTGATGAGGAGAGGAGCGCTGAGGGAGGTGCAGAGTCCAAGGGAGGCGTGACAATGACAAAGTTTTCACACATACTTGAGTTCGCTGGAAAAACAGCACAGGCACATCCGATGAATTCAGATATCGACTCTTTGTTTCTTTCGATTGTCTGAAATCCTCAGAGGTAAAACGTTCACTGCACACCCTTTAATATTTGAGATAATATAGGGGTGTACTAATATCCAGGTTCTGCGCGATAAACCAGAGTTTCGATCGCTCATGATCATGTATAAGCAATCGATGAAAAGTTAATATGTTTCCCGGCACGCATTTTCTTTGGGGTTTCTGAAGGTTGAAGCATCCAGGATACACACGCCAAATGATATTTTGAACAATACACTTATACAAATACAAATCTTCAGCAAAGACAATTTGTAAACAATGACGCGCTTCCTGACTCCTCCTCCATGTGACACGTGACCTTACCAACGAGCTTACGTCATCTCTCTCATGAGCGCACGTCACAGAGATGTACGGAAGTGAACATTTGTAGTTAAAAAGTATATAAATATTGTTTTGTTTCTCAAAATAATCAATCGTTTGGGTTCAGAAAAACTTTATTTGTCGACTGGAGTCATGTGGATTATTTTGATGCACCCTAAATATGCATTTTGGGCCGTCAAAAAATGGAGGACACTCACTTGCATTGTTTAGAGGAGGAGGCCGGAAATGAAATCCTAAAAGTCTTAAATTTTTTTTGATGAAGAAAGAAATTCAGATATATCTTGGATGGCCTGAGAGTGAGTAAATTATCAGCAAATTTTCATTTTTGGATGAACTATATCTTTAAGTACTGAGGAGCTAGACCATTCAAAGCTTTGTAAGTAATTATCAAAATTGTAAAAATTGATACAAAACTTAACAGGTAGCCAGTGTAGGGACTATCAAATTGGGCTGATATGATCATATTTCTTGGTTCTAGTCAGCACTCTAGCTGCTGCATTTTGATCTAGACCTTAGCTAAGAGATGCAAGAGACAAGTTAATGATCCGAGATGTCATCGCTCTGTGGCAGAATTGCTATGTTATCAACATTAGTGTATGAATATGGCAGTAAATTGGTCCTGTCACATTTTGTCTGATCCCAACAGAGTTGAGAATATCAATAAATGCTAGTCCAAATGTATCATTTTCTATGTGAATGTTGATGTCACCAACAATTAATGCTCTATCCAACTACTAGATTTGACAGAAAATCTGCAAATTCTCTAAGGAAGCCTGTTAGGGATGTGGGGGTTTGTATACAGTAGCAAGAGCAAAAGACAACAAATTTTTACTTATATCGCACAATGTCACATTTAGCGCTATCATTTCAAAAGAATTAATCTTGTATCCTGACCTCTTAGTAACACTGAGAATATATTCGTCTGATTTAAGCCAGGTTTATGTTGAACAGAGCACATCCAAACTATGATCTGTAATAATTTCATTTACAATTAGTGTTTTGGATGATAGTGATCTAATGTCTAGTAGCCCAAATTTTCTTAGATATTAATCTCCAATTTCTTTTTTTTTATTTTATATTTGACATTAATCAGATTTTTTTTAATGACTTAAAGGTTTTGTGTTTGGGGTTCAGGGTACAGATAGCATCTCTATATGATATCTAGGTGGTACAGTCTATGTGTTGTAGTTTATATTACCTGTGTGACATAACAAGGCAGCTAGCAGATGGTCAGTTTAGCCAGTCTGTCTGCTTTCTGAGAGCGGCACCTTCCCTAGAGGGATGGAGTCCGTCTCTCTTTAGCAGGTCAGGTCTACCCCAACAACTCATCCAACGTGATTCTATAAATCCTGTGCTTCTCTCCAGACACCACAAAGACATCCAGCCATTCAGTGAAAATAATCTACTATATATATTGTCACCACGATAAGCAGGAAGGGGGCCAGAGCATATTACAGTGTCTGACATAGTTTTTGCAAGTTCACTGACCTCTTTAAAGTTATCTATAGTGATCTCCGACTAGCAAAGCTGGACATCATTAGAACCAATGTGAATAACAATCTTATAAAATCTACATTTAGCACTAGCCAGCATTTTTAAATTTGCTCCAATGTCTTTCGCTCCCAGCACACATCGGATAATGGCTGCTGGAATCTCTATTTCCATGTTCCTGAAAATAGAATACCCTATAACCAGGGCGCTTTCAACAGGATGCTCAGTGGGTGAGACACTGAGTTGGGAGAAACTGTGGAAATTCTAACAGGACCATACGTCGCTTTTCCCTGTGGCTATGCTGCCGAGTCGTCACCCATTTGCCCTGCTGCAGGGGCTATACTGCCGGAACTGTAGACTGTCCATGGCACGCTGCACTGGTTTGGATGCATGTCTCCAACTCAATAATCTTCTCTGTCAGCTTAAATAATTCCTTTAATTTATTACAGGTTAATCCTTCACTGCTGACGTATGAAGCTATGCAAAACATGTGGCATGCAGTGCAGGCGACGATAACATGTGATGGTGCCATAACTTACCACAGCTGTTTGTTGAAAAAGGTGTTTGTGGTTCCTGTTTGTGGTTCCTGAGCAGTGGGGGTTTGAGATTGATGCAATTATTTCTATAAAAAATCACAAAGGTAAAAAAGGATGCACGCAATAGAATCATGATAAATCACAATTAAGAAAGCAGATGCACGCAATGAAATCGCAACAAATCGCATCAAATCATAATCAATCAGTCATTTGTACTGCATACTGTTTTTATTGTTTGTAAGTCTTCTTTTTGTAAATGTGAAGCATTTATAGTAGTATTTTAAGCATGAAAAGTGCTTTCCAAACAATATTATTACTATTATAATTAGTAGTAGTAGTAGTAGTAGTAGTAGTAGTAGTAGTGGTAGTAGTAGTACCTTATATGTGAGCCGATCGTGCATGTTCTCAACACTAGTGGTATTGGCTTTAGACATGTTTATGCTGAGTAGCTCCCACTCTCCCTGCATCTGAAAGGCCTTCTGTGAGTTGAGAATCAAGAACAATGCATCAGAGTGTGGGCTGATTTTATGCTCATCAACTGAGAGAAAATGTGAACATATAAATAACTAATAATAATTAGAATTATTTTTGTCAATTCAGAAGGTGAAAAATGACTTTTTTAAATTCCTGTACTCAGTACATGTAAGGATTGGAAACTGAAGCGTTAAAGTGCAGCTTTGGATGTCGAAGGGAAACAGTAGGTGTAGATCCATCAGAGCTAATGTGTCAGATGCGATTATAAGCCCTCGATTGTGCAACTGCACGTATGGATCCTCCAATTTTGCATACTCTGTCTTGATGCTAAATAGACAAAACATAATGCAAAGCTATGATGACTGGAGACAGCATTTCAATCAACAGCAAATTTTGCAGTCTGATATTCAGCCATTTATACAAAATTGATTTAAAGAAGTCATACACTTTTACTTCATTTTCCTCCTGAGGTCCACTTATAATGTTAAAGGGGTCATGAAATGGAGAATAATTATTAATTGATATTTAGACATATAAGAGGTAACTGTAAAATAAAAACATACTGTATATTTCAGAACTCAAAACTTCCTCCCCAGTCTAAAAAGAGCATTTATAGTTACCACCCTGCTGAAACATCTCTTTTTTAAAATATGTGTGTTCGTGACATCACGAACCTTGGCCTCACCCACTGGCGCTCAGTTCGAAAGAGCATGACAGACAGGCCAAGTGTGGCTAACTATTCCTGAACACCAAAGGGGACCCATCTGGACTATTTTGAATTATTTTTTATATAAACATGCACTACACAGACGTCTTTGAACGTTGTCATGTATCTTGCTGCTTTTAAAAGACACATTGAGGACCACAATGGAAATAAGCCTTTGGCTTTATTGTGTTTGTTTTATCCTCGACAGTTTTTAAATTGTATGGGATGTTTATATACCATTCTTATAAAAATAATTTTTTTTTGTAAAACTTGTCAAATAAATCAATTCAATAATAATAAAAAAAAGTGTGAAGTTACAACTCTGAAGAGGAGAAGCAGTTCTTTTTCATTCAGCTGCTGTGCCTCTTGTTGTTTTGAGCAAAAACGCATTCTTTTGCACAGCTGCTCTATTTTTAATTGTTGGTGTTTGTAAACATGCACTATATGGACGTCTTTGAGTGTGCTTTGGACTATGTGTGTGTGTGTTTTCAGCTCATATCAGTGTGGATTGTTTGTGAACCAGTCATTATACAATTCAAGCTTTGCAAAGGAACTGTTACTGAAGGATGGGGCAGTTAGTGAGTAATCCGTTGCATTCATTAATATTTTAAATGTCATGACTGTTTGATAGTTTATGGTGCTGAGGGTTAACAGTTGTGCTTGAGATGAACAAAATATTCGGATGCAATGAGTTGAATGAGCATTATGTGTAAACCCTGAAATGTAGTTTTATAATATTGTGGGATTTTTAATTCTCTTCTGATTGAGTTTCAAATACGGCTGTTTTTGAGGGGCTGCACGATGTTAGCCATCATAACAATGTGCGTTTATGGTGTTAGTTTAAAGGAGGCGCTTAGGCCAAAACCGAGCATTTCAGTCAGAGGGACAGAGACAGGGTGGAAAAAGATCATATATTACTAAATGATGAATGTTTTGGTGCAAAAATCTTTAATAACATTATCAGTGCATCTCAAGGAAGATTTTGAAATTATTTTAAAAAATAGCTTTTCATGACCCCTTTAAGTTTTTTTTCTGCTAATAAGAGTCATAAATTAGTTTTTCCATTACCATTTTCCACCTTCTGTTCTTGTTCAAATAAACTAATCATCTAACAGGCGTTGTTGACATGTAAATGTGGGCAGCCATGTGTTAGAGTTTCCTCACAATAAATTAATTAAAATGGTTTTACTATATTAATATTGCAGAAACCATGACATGTTTTTTGGCAGAAACTGTGTCATGGTTTTAGTAAGTCCAAAGAGGTTACAAACCCAAAACCCACTGGAACTGTCGCAGTTGTATGGATACCCCTGGCTTGAAAATCGTCAAGCACTAGCAGATAGATTGAGTGCGTTCATCGGTCAGAAGCGCCGACATGGCCACCAAGTCGAGTTTCATTCCAAAGAACTGGCCACCAACATTTTTTTTAATTGACTTTGAGGCCCAAATGCTCCAGATGTGTAAGCAGCAGATCCCGTGCTTGCACACTTGTTCCTCGAATTGTGCTGAAAGTAACCAATCATTGAGGTAGTTCAAGACACGGACGCTTCTGCCTCACATTTCGTAAATGTATGGGGACCAGAAACAAGTCAAAGGGCAGAAATTTAAACTGGTATGCGGTCCCCTCAAAGTTGAATATCAAGACTGGACTGTGACGAGGGGCTATTTGCACATAAAAGTATGCATCTTTCAGATCAGTCGATACGGACCAGTCCAATAGATGGACATGAGACTCAATCTGTGTCTTGAGTAACCATTTTGAATGGAGACTTCCTGAGTGTCCGATTCAAGCATCTCAAGTCCAGTTTAGACTGTAGCCCACCGAAAATAATGACTATAGAAGCCTTTCTGCATGCTGGTACACTCTCTTTCGCATTTCCGGTTAGGTGACATTGTCTCTCTGAGTGCAAAATCGGCACATCCCACACTGTGACGGTGGAGGAGAGGACACCGTTAAAGCAAGGAGGATGTCTCATGAACTTAAGCACATAGCCATGTACGACTGTGTTCAGCACCCAGATGGGGATCACAATCGGGGGCCGTCGTTTTTTGAATAAAGCTGGAAATGTACTAATTTTTGTATGTAGTTTTGTGCCTCGTGCAATTGAAACGTGGTTCAAAAACTTTGTTGGAATGTGAAAAACATGGCATGGAGCCAACAGCAATCCAAACAGTGAACATTTTCTCGTTCCCAGCTCACTAACGGCAGTATAGTGAGAGGGCCACAGACATCAGGAAAAGAACGGCAATAGAAAGAATAGCACCAGTGGCGAAACTCGGAGGCGCACCAATATGGTAAACACCATTTATTCCCTTTTTTTCGAGGCTCAAGCGAGAAACTTCTAGCATCTCAGAGGCTGCTTTGTCCCACTTTCCTGCCTTTCAGCGCCTCACCTGAGTGTGTATATGTCTCACTGATGAAAGCCCCGGCAATAAAATATCCCTGACATCATCACCACCGAATGTGAACAATACGGCTAAAGCTGGTGACAAATCATCCTCACTCTCTGTGCTCTGTATCCCATCCTCGCTAGTGATAGGGAGAAGAGGGGATCAGCATTATCCTTCCCAGAAAGCAAGGCGAGAGCAAAGCATTTTGAGTGTGATCCGCTCGCAATGAACACAATCAATCTCAGCGAGCACTGTGTAGAGGGAACACAAAACTTATTGCGAAGGAATGAAACTATTGCAAGGGAGCGCAAAATTAATTGCAAAGGAAAACAGACTATTGTGAGGGAATGCAAAACTTATTGTGAAAGAATGCAAACTATTACGAGGAAAAGAAAAACGTATTGTGAGGGAACGCAAACTATTGCAAGGGAACGCAAACCTTATTGTGAAGGAACACAAACTATTGCGAGGGAATGTAAAACTTATTGAGGAAACACAAGCTACTGTGAGGGAACACAAACTATTGCAAGGGAACACAAAACTTTTTTCGAGGGAACACAAACATATTGCGAGGGAACACAAAAATACATTTGCTCCCAGTCCTCTAGTGGGCTCTGTAAGAATGAGTCATTTTTGTAGCTTAGCTAATAAATGCATTGTCTTTTGGAATGAGGAAGTTCTGAGTTCTGAAACTTATAGTATGTTTTTATGGTACAATCAGTGCTCGAAGTGGGAAGAAATCTGTATCAGTACCCACCCTGTACACATAAGACCTTCTATTACATAAATATAATGTATTCACCATATAGAGTGAGCAAAAATAATGATTTGGCTGAACTTAATTCAAATTTGGAGTTACCACACTGGAAATGGGCTTTCTTCACATAAAATGAACATGTAGGCTATTAAATTCAACTTAAATACTTTGAGTAGCCTGAACCAAACTGAACTGAGTAAACTCCAAAAAACTTAGATTGTCAAAATAAGTCAATTGATTCTCTTGAAGTAAACAACTAGCTAACAATAATGTAAGTTACCTGTAACTTTATTTAATGTATGTTTAATGTTGGCAGAAAACAGAGAAGACTGGTCACTGCTATACTTTTCAGTTAACTTTGTAATGAATTCTATGTAGCATGTCATTAGATGTTGACTGTAAAACTATTGTTGACTTTTAGATGTTAAACCTTTTTTACAAACATTGCAGGAGTTAATGGTTTAAAATGATGGTTCTTACTTTCTGGTTTGCGTAACTTTGTGTTTTTTGTTCAAATGTCAAAATGGAATAAGGAGCACTAAACTTTAGACTTCATACTTTAAAATCAGTAAATTGATGTCATCATCAGTATCAATTCAATGTGAAATTATGATAATGCATTGCTGCACCACTCTCCATATTTCTATGTCCCTTTATTATAGATGCTTTCTTACCATTTCAGTTGAAAAAAGAAAAAGTTGGACCAACTTACCCCACTCACTCTAATACTTTGCAGAAGCAGAGACTTCTTGTGGTACTTTGAGTGTTTTAATCAGTTTCACATGGTTTTAATTTTCTAAATTGTATATACAGTACTGTGCAAAAGTCTTAGGCACATAAGATGTTTCACAAAAACATTTGTCTTAAAACGTTTATTTATATCTTCAGCTTTAGTGTATCAATAGGAAATATAAATGTTAGACTCCCAAACATTACATTTGCAAATAGAATAGAATAGAACAGAAGAACAGGGAGCCCTGCAACAGATGTCATGGCCCCTATAAAGCCCCCCACTGAACATCGTGTCAGTCTGAGATTACATAAAGAGACAGAAGCAATTGAGACAGACTAAATAGATAGAAGAACTGTGGCAAATTCTCCAAGAAGCTTGAAACATCCTATCTACCAACAACCAAGAAAAACTGTATCCAGGTGTACCTGGAGAATTGATGCTGTTTTAAAGGCAAAGGTGGTCACACCAAATATTGATTTAGCTTTTTTATGTTTACTGGACTTTGTATGATGTTAATTGATAAATGAAAACTATTAATGTCATTATTTTTGAAGACATCCTCACTATGCAACATTTTTCACAAGTGTCTAAAACTTTTGCACAGTACTGTATATACAACAACAGATTACAAATGGATGTTTAAAAAGAGACTTAACAACTGAGGCCAGAGAAAACATTAGCCAGCATAGATACATGACTAATCGTGAGAAACTCCCAGTGTCAGAAAACTTACTCTAAATGAAGATTCACTCTTGAACAGATTACTGTCATTTGCTCATATTTATTCACTGCGAGTGAAAACCATGCCTCACCAACTCTTTTGCTCTTAGTTTTGATACAATAAAAAGTATGTGCAGGAAAAGAACTACATGAACTGCTGACATCATGCCTTTATGTCAAAAATGTAGTGCAAAGTGCAAAAGGATGACTAAAAATGTCTCTTCCAAGTTTCTCCTTATTAAGTATACTGTTTTATGACTGTCATTGTACAGGCTGTTTTGTTTATATGAATCAGTGTGTTGTGTTGTTTAGTTATTTGTTTGTTTGCATTTAAAATTGAATGGGTTACATGCAGTACATTTGCATGCTTCTGACTTTGAGAATGTCTTGAAGAATTTCTAGAAACTTCTAAAAAATATTCCTTTTACTTAACAATGATCTTTGACAAGAGATTTATTTTCAATAACATGATACTATGAAGTCCCCTTATATGTAGTTTATACTCTTAAATATACAGTGTATATATATATATATATATATATAAACTGTACATTTGTGTGTGGCTGAAGATACAACATATTTATATATATAATGTTAATTCCCTTGAACAAAGCACAAATCGTGCACAAACTTTGTTTCATCATAATTAATCAAAGACACTTGCCTAAATACTCAAAAGACAGTTCATGTTGTGGTTCCTTTAAAAGGAATCATTGTTCTAAAATGGTAGGTTTATTGACTCAGTATAGACATCCAGAAACATCAATGAAATATGGAGTCTGCTTGTACAGAACTTAATGAGTCATGAATAAAGTTATGGTGTGTGTCTACCATAATTCATACACCTGAGACTCACCTGTCCATGTAGCTAATGTCTCAGGCTTGTGGCATCAGAATAGACACAACCAAAAGTTTGTCTGAAAGCGATTACTAAGGCCTTCCAAGGGTTTGCTAAGCATTAAGGTGTTCTGAGTGATTGCTAGGCAGTCGCTCGGTAGCTGATAGATGGATAGACGGACAAACTTATATGCATGCTTTTACATTCAAATTATTGTGCCGGTGTGTTTACCTTTATGCGAGTATAAAGGTGACTCTTCTATTGCCTGGTTACTCTGACAAATTAGCATTTTTTATTTAAGCATTAATAATTTAATTACTTCATATATCACTGCTGTGAAAACCAGTTGATGTCAGGGCATCGTTTTTCTTGACCAGGTGTATTGACTCAGTGTTGGTTTTCTAAAATCAAATGAGGGCATACAAACACCAAAGAACCCAGATGGAAGTGTCCCAACCGACAGATTAGGTGTGCAGTTTCACTGGTGGTTCTCGACCAGTTTACCAGATAGACCAATTTATGCTATTATACATTAAAAGTATGAGACATGATTTTCAAGGCAACCACCTTACAATTTATATTTGTAACTTACATTTCACTTTCAAGGAATTTGAAAGTTGTATAATATTGGTTAATAACTATACTAAATTTTTGATAATATTTGCTGAATCCAGAAAAAATAGGACATGGTAATGAAATTAAATGGCCAATAAATAAATCATGAAACTATAATAAATCAAAGAAATATAAGAGTAACAAGTTTGTTCTGTGTTAGCTGGGTATGTGTACTCTTAATGATATTCAATGAAGTCATATGTCTATTAACCTCTTAAACTCTTGTGCATTTTCGGGCTGACACCCACAATGTTTCACACTCAAATTTAAAAGCTCACCATTCACACATACTTTAGACTAATTGCCAAAAAATTTGTCTCATTTTCAGATAACCCCCCAAATAAAAAAAGACTCCAATTATTCATAAATAATACTGTATGTGTTTATAATCTTATGATAAACAGAATTTTTTGTTGTTGTCTTATTTTATTCCACTAAATGGCAGCATGCTCTAAAAAAAGATTTTTTTTCTCTGTCACATTCCATCACAATCTACAGATCTGAAATGTAGGTGGCGCTGTAACGCATTTTAGCCCTCACAGATGTGTTCGTCCATGGACATTTAGTCTAATTTTCAGTTCAAGCACCACCCCTGTTATTTCATTGAACATCTCGGCCTCTGAGTGGACTAGAAGCTCAATGTAAGTATCATTAGAAAGCTGAGATCCTCCCCTAAATATAACATTGTGTCATCAACAGTCGAAACCATATTTTTCTGATGATTTGTTTGGCATTCTTTTCCTGCTGGATGGCATATTTTGCTCTTCCATGATATAACATTGTATTATTCAGCCAAGCAACCTCACAGATCAAAATGGCAAATTTTATTAGAGAACAGATATAAAGTTTTTGGTTATTTGGGGCTTACAACAGCATTTATTGGAGCATAAAAGAGATGTTTGTATTTATTTGATGACTTACAGAAATAACATTTCACTTTGTGATTATTTTGAAAATTATTCGAACTGTGGTATTAGGTCAACAAAATAATTCCTGAGAATGAGAGCTTTCATTTGATTTATGACTTGTCCATTTATGTGTTATGTGAAAGACTTTTATTTTCATATAAATATTTCTAACCCCTTACCTCTGGGGGTTGCTAATTTGTGATGCGAATATTTTGAGGCCTTATTTTGTTATGTAACATAAATGCAGAAGTGATGGTTATCTCTGACAAGTTCAGATACTAAGTTTTCAAATGATACCTCATATGCCTGACTTATGTATACGGGAACTTTAAAGTTTCAAATGTGTTCTCAGCCCACTCCTGTATTCCCTGTACACACATGACTGTGTGGCAACACACAGCTCCAATGCCATCATTAGGTTTGCTGATGATACGACGGTGGTAGGTCTGATCACTGACAATGATGAGGAGGTGCACAGAGAGGAGGTGCACACTCTGACACGCTGGTGTCAGGATCACAACCTCTCCCTCAATGTCAGTAAGAGAAAGGAGCTTGTGGTGGACTGCAGGAGAAAAGACAGAGAACACAGTCCCATCACCATCAATGGAGCACCAGTGGAGAGAGTCAGCAGCTTCAAGTTCCTGGGTGTCCACATCACTGAGGAACTCACATGGTCCATCCACACTGAAGTCGTTGTGAAGAAGGCTCATCAGCGCCTCTTCTTCCTGAGACAGCTGAGGAAGTTTGGAATGAACTGCCACATCCTCACATGGTTCTACACCTGCACTGTAGGGAGCATCCTGACTGGCTGCATCACTGCCTGGTATGGCAACAGCAACGCCCTCAACCGCAAAACCCTGCAAAGGGTGGTGCGAACTGCCAGACACATCATCAGAGGTGAGCTTCCCTCCCTCCTGGACATCTGTGAGAAAAGCTCGGAGGATCATCAGAGACTCCAGCCATCAGAGCCATGAGCTGCTCTCACTGCTACCATCAGGCAGGCGGTATCGCAGCATCAGGCCCGCACCAGCCGACTTCATGACAGCTTCTTCCCCCAAGCAATCAGACTTCTGAACTCTTGATCTCTCACAATCAATATACATCAGCACTGCACTTTATTACTCTTACTCTTATATCTCACACCGGACTGTCATAAATTATATTATTATTATATTATATTCTCTCTTAACAACACACTGGCAACTGACTATCAGCCGACAGCCTGAATGTCAATACAGTACAATACAACCTACTGTACATTTTATATATACTTTATATACTATTTTTATTGTATACTGTGTATTCTGTATTGTGTGTACAGTATATATTGTGTACTGTATACTGTACATTGTATATTATTATTTGTATACTGTGTTGTAATTATGTGTATATTAGGTATGTAAATTGTGTTGTGTAATTCTGATGTTTATTGTAAATTGGTATATGTCCCATCACTGTCATGACTATGTTGCTCAGAACAGCACTTAAACAAAAAATGTATGAATACATTTTTTCTTGGGGAGGAGGGGGAGGGGGTGGAGATGAAAAAAATAAACACTTGGAATACTTTTTTAATTCTCTCCATATTTATGTTAAAAGCTAATTTCTGTTGCATCCACTTTATCAGCAACAATGTGAAAACCCATACAAGAACTCCATAGGTCCATACAATGCAAGTGAATGGTGGCCAGAACTTTGAAGGTCCTAAAAGCATATAAAGGCAGCATAAAAGTAATCCATAAAAATCCATTGATTTAATCTAAATCCTCATAAGTGATAAAAGTGTGGGTGAGAATCAGATCAATATTTAAGTCCTTTTTTACTATAATTTTTCACTTCCACATTCTGCCGATTTGCATTCTTTGTGTATATCACCTTCTACTGGGCAGGGAGGAGAATTTAGAGTAAAACAGTTGATCTGTTCCTCATCCACACCTATCATATCACTTATGAAGACATGGATTTAACCACTGGAGTCACATGGATTACTTTTATGTTTCCTTTATGTGCTTTTTGGACCTTCAAAGTTTTGGTCACCATTCACTTGCATTGTATGGACCTACAGAGCTGAGATATTCTTCTAAAAATCGTCATCTGTGTTCAGAAGAAGAAAAAGTTATACACATCTGAGATGGCATGAGGGTGAGTAAATGATGAGAGAATTTTCATTTTTGGGTGAACTATCCAGTGTTTATTACAATCCAGTACCAAACTTCAATCATTTGAACGTACAGGATGGCAGACAGTACTTCCAATATGGAGTACACATATGTCCATAGAAACAAAACTCTTTCTTGGGAATACCAAGATGCTCCTTGAAAGCTGCAGTTTAATAAAGCATTCATTTAACCTGTAGAGATGGTCTCTGTACACAGTCTGGCTTGACTGGATGAATTATAAACACTGGTCACAAAAAATAATGAGCTGATTTATCTAGGCTGATATTTTTGCATTTTTTTAATTTTTTTTTTTTACATCCAAACATTAAACACTGTATGATGACATAAATGCTGGTGATAATACTATTGGCATAACTTGAGCATGACAGATTACCATCACTCCTCCATTAAAATTCAGTTAATACCCTGAGATGCACATTTATTTGATCAGATACAGTTCATCTGAGATACGAGGTGCATTCAGTCCCAAAGACTACATTCCAAATTTAATGCTTTAGAAACCATCCTTCAATACACATCAGTAGGCAGTTTGAATTCCTTGAAGCAGTAAAAGGAGATGTCTCCATGGTCCACCACAGCAAAAGTCACTGGGACTTCTCCACTTTGAAAGGACAGCTGCTTCATGACAAGTAGATCCGGCACAGGGCCATCAAAACTGTAAGAAGACATAGACAGACATTAGTATTGCTGTGTCAAGATAAAAAAAAAAAAAAATGCATCATGTTGCTTGACATAAACACCCAACAGTTAGACTAAATTAATTATACTGTCACTTTATTTAACAGTGTCTGTATTACTGTGTATTCTAGATTAGTAAGTACTTAACTGTTTTGTGCAGCTGCATGTAAATACACTGTTATACTGTAGTTATTACTATAGTAATTCATTTTAGTTACGTTTGATATGTTTAAGACACTGTAAAATAAATTGATACTGATTATTAATATTAATAATGTAAACATTTATTAAACAGTGTAATTATTGTCATCGAAAACTAAATAAAGGAAATAAAATTAAACACTAATTGGAAAAACTGAAACTACAATAAAATACATTTTCATGACTCCAAAACTAACTAAAATTAAATAAAAATGTTGTTTCTTATATAAACAATGTATTTAATATGAAAATGCCACTAAACAGTGATAACATTTAATGACGTTAAACACTGAAATGACATCAGTCAATGGATTAACTTTGGCAGCCCTAAAATACTTGAACAAGCTTTAGCGTACTTCTTGCCGTAAGTTTATCAATATTGCAACAACAATATTACAGTGTATCAGTCTTTCCCCCATCTAGCAATTACTGAATTTGTACGGCCAAATTTAGTTGGTATTTCTAAAAATGTAAGATAATCACAGACAGGTCATACAAGGTCAAATATAGTATATTATTAAAGATTGTATGCATATTTCATGTCATTGCCAATTTACAGGACAAAAAGCTGTTCACAACTTTTGAATGCGTCAAATCTTTCAGCCTCTGTATAACTAAGACAAAATGACAAAAGGCTTTTTCTTCAGTTCAAGTGCAAGCAATCATTGTGCGCAATCATAATGCAAGTAATCAACCAACAGACTCTTTCATTTCAACATATTGTGTCAGTGTGTTTACCTGCAAACACACATGTGGGTGTAGGGCTTGCCAGGGTTGCTCTTTTTAAACTCTGCTACCGTGTCTGGTTGGTAAACATTAAAACTAATCTTCCACTGGTCTGACTGAGTCATTCTGAGAAAACAGAAACCAGAGATTAGGCAATTTATTAATCGAAAACCCTAATTTGAATGAGAATTTTGAGAGAAAGGTCAAGTTATTCTGACAGCAATTAAAGAAAAAATGAAAGTTCTATCATCATTTGCTCACCCTTGTGTCATTCCAAACCTGTATGGCTTTCTTTCTTCTGTAGAACACAAACGGTGAATTTTTGTAATATGCAGGTGCATCTCAATAAATTAGAATGTCGTGGAAAAGTTCATTTATTTCAGTAATTCAACTCAAATTGTGAAACTCGTGTATTAAATAAATTCAATGCACACAGACTGAAGTAGTTTAAGTCTTTGGTTCTTTTAATTGTGATGATTTTGGCTCACATTTAACAAAAACCCACCAATTCACTCTCAAAAAATTAGAATATGGTGACATGCCAATCAGCTAATCAACTCAAAACACCTGCAAAGGTTTCCTGAGCCTTCAAAATGGTCTCTCAATTTGGTTCACTAGGCTACACAATCATGGGGAAGACTGCTGATCTGACAGTTGTCCAGAAGACAATCATTGACACCCTTCACAAGGAGGGTAAGCCACAAACATTCATTGCCAAAGAAGCTGGCTGTTCACAGAGTGCTGTATCCAAGCATGTTAACAGAAAGTTGAGTAGAAGGAAAAAGTGTGGAAGAAAAAGATGCACAACCAACCAAGAGAACTGCACCCTTATGAGGATTGTCAAGCAAAATCGATTCAAGAATTTGGGTGAACTTCACAAGGAACGGACTGAGGCTGGGGTCAAGGCATCAAGAGCCACCACACACAGACGTGTCAAGGAATTTGGCTACAGTTGTCGTATTCCTCTTGTTAAGCCACTCCTGAACCACAGACAACGTCAGAGGCATCTTACCTGGGCTAAGGAGAAGAAGAACTGGACTGTTGCCCAGTGGTCCAAAGTCCTCTTTTCAGATGAGAGCAAGTTTTGTATTTCATTTAGAAACCAAGGTCCTAGAGTCTGGAGGAAGGGTGGAGAAGCTCATAGCCCAAGTTGCTTGAAGTCCAGTGTTAAGTTTCCACAGTCTGTGATGATTTGGGGTGCAATGTCATCTGCTGGTGTTGGTCCATTGTGTTTTTTGAAAACCAAAGTCACTGCACCCGTTTACCAAGAAATCTTGGAGCACTTCATGCTTCCTTCTGCTGACCAGCTTTTTAAAGATGCTGATTTCATTTTCCAGCAGGGTTTGGCACCTGCCCACACTGCCAAAAGCACCAAAAGTTGGTTAAATGACCATGGTGTTGGTGTGCTTGACTGGCCAGCAAACTCACCAGACCTGAACCCCATAGAGAATCTATGGGGTATTGTCAAGAGGAAAATGAGAAACAAGAGACCAAAAAATGCAGATGAGCTGAAGGCCACTGTCAAAGAAACCTGGGCTTCCATACCACCTCAGCAGTGCCACAAACTGATCACCTCCATGCCATGCCGAATTGAGGCAGTAATTAAAGCAAAAGGAGCCCCTACCAAGTATTGAGTACATATACAGTAAATGAACATACTTTCCAGAAGGCCAACAATTCACTAAAAATGTTTTTTTTTTATTGGTCTTGTGATGTATTCTAATTTTTTGAGATAGTGAATTGGTGGGTTTTTGTTAAATGTGAGCCAAAATCATCACAATTAAAAGAACCAAAGACTTAAACTACTTCAGTCTGTGTGCATTGAATTTATTTAATACACGAGTTCCACAATTTGAGTTGAATTACTGAAATAAATGAACTTTTCCACGACATTCTAATTTATTGAGATGCACCTGTACTGTAAACCCTAATGTTGTCATTACTGGAAAAGTTGTCTTAATTAAACATTACTTGAAATTTCAAGTTTTGGGCTCATAACCCAAATATCTAAGTTCCTTGAACTTATTTTTCTTAAAAATCCATAGACTTCAGATTTTAAGTGTTAAAAACTCAAACTACATTTAATCATTTAGCAGACTAATCTATTGAGTACAAAATTGAGTCTATGGGGAATACCCATAATGCCTTGCGCTTCAATTATATGATTATGTTTCCTTGGTCAAAGGGAACTTACAAAGGCACTTAAATAGTTGTCATTAAGAATTCATAGAGGTTTTAGCTCTTTTTTTAGTATTATTTATGTTGTTTTGTGTGATGTCACCATTAGGGTGATTTGTGTTAACCCTGTCGACATTATCTCAGTTATCTCAGTTCTCCTACGGCATATGCAACTGAAGTACAGGTGTCTATGCATTTCTGTGGAGAAATACGTTTATATAATGATTGACATAGAATAAGGTATAATCTTCATTATTTAAGTTGTGTTATTGTATGATGTAAATTTTAGTCCATTCATCTAAAATTATTACATTGAAACAATCTAGATACTTCAATTTAAACAGTTAAGGTCTACATGAATTCTATATGATCACCAAGTTTAGTGAACTCAATTACACAAGTTTTAGAGACGCCATTACTCAATTCAATTGAGGGAACAAATTTACTCTATCAATTGAGCAGAGTCAACTTACAGACTGAAATCTAAGTGATTATTCACTAAAAATATTCCCTTACGCCACAGCTCTCAAATTAAATATGGCACATTAATATGATGTCAATGACACCAAACGTCATTTGTTCATCATGTCTGTGACACAAAAACATGAAGAGTCACGGCTAAAGGTGCCACGTTTTATTTGAGAGCACTGAGAATTAAATTTGTGCTCCACAGAAGAAAGTCAGTCACACGAGTTTGGAAGGACATGAGGGTGAGTAAATGATGACAGAATTTTCAATGTGACACAAGATTCAAATGTTAACGGAGGAAAGCACAGTAATGATTGGCAATATACACATGGAAACGCACTCAAGCCAGCTGGAAGACTTGATAATGCTAATCTGGTCCAGCAGTTCACCTGCACATAAAAGGACAAAAAAATATAAAAGTTACATGGGAAGAACAGAAGAATGAGAATTTTCCACCAAATCAATTGGTGTCCTATTACTTTTCTAAAGCATTAAAGGCATAAAATACAGGTCCTTTGGAAAAATAAATACATTAGATAAACTATTATAGATATATTCTTACGGTGTGAGTTGCACTGTCCAGGCTGAGTTAGAGGCGTCACCTCCCTCTCCCACAGGTGGGCAGGTCGTTCTCTCTGCTGCTGACTCCTCCTCTTCTCCAGTAGCTGAGAATACTCCACCCAGTTCCTGCAGCGCTGCACCTCTCGGTCACTGTTAATATCCTTGTGGTATCGATCCCTCTCTCTCTGCCGCTCTATGTCTCGGCGTGACAGCCTTTCCTCCTTCATGTTGAGCCTCCTCAGCCACGGAGCCACATCACACTCGCCCACCTCAAGAGCTCCTGGCAGCAGGCTCGGGTCTGGAGACGCCAGGTGGACCGAGCAGCTCCTAGAAGAGCCCAGGTCTGGGAAAGAGATGGAGCTGAAGTCCCAGCGACAAGCTGAGGTTTGGGCTAGAGCAGGTGGAGACTGAATGTCCCCTTCCATCCACCATGTCCTTTCAGAGGTTTCATGTGGAGCTGGATTTTGTGCTGACTGCATGGGCTCCTCCTGATGCTGATCTGGAGTTGTCTGAACTGCAAACTGCTCATCATTCTGATGTTCAGCCGTTGTCTTCTCCATTGACGACATGCTACCTTTTTCACTGCAACCACATTATGGAGATGTATTAGTTAAATAGTTAAAAAAAAAAAAAAAATCTGTCATTATTTATTCACCCTTATGTCCTTCCACTCCCTGTGCTGTTTTCTTTTTTTTCAATCCAGAAATAATAATAGCCACATAATGTTGAAGGGTTGGCACACCTCAGAACATGTAATATTTTATTTATATTCTTTTGTCATTTTTACAGCAATGAGGAAAAATCGGCGCTGCTGACGTGACTGTTGTAAAAGTGGCACTTACGGTTCATGATGAGGGGAAAACCATCCAAAACGCTCTAAACCTGAAGACTTTAGCCTCTGAAACATCGGTACGGTATCCATTAAGGCTGCACGATTGACTGAATTAAGAATGAAATCGCGATTATAAAACCTCAAAAAGGTCTCCATTCAGAGCTTCAGTCAGCGGTGCGTGATCAAGTGGCGCCCTCTAGCAGTTTTAAGCAGTACATGGTGAGCAACGCAGCAATTTTAGATGATGATTTAAATTTGAATATGTGGGGGGGGGGATTTTTCCCCTTTTCACCCAATTTGGAATGCCCAATTCCCAGTGCGCTTTAAAGTGCTCATGGTCGCGTAGTGATTCACCTTAATCCGGGTGGTGGAGGATGAATCCCAGCTGCCTCCGCGTCTGATCATGTGACTTGTTGAGCGCGTCGCCACGGAGCCATAGCGTGTGTGGAGGCTTCACGCCATCCACCACAGCATCCGTGCTCAACTCACCACGCGCCCCACCGAGAACAAACTACATTATAGTGACCAGGAGGAGGTTACCACAAGTGACTCTACCCTCCCTAGCAACCGGGCCAATTTGGTTGTTTAGGAGACCTGGCTGGAGTCACTCAGCACACCCTGGGATTCGAACTAGCGAACTCCAGGGGTGGTAGTCAGCGTGTTTTACCACTGAGCTACCCAGGCCCCCCCTACGAAACTATATTCTACGAGACTATATTCGCTTCTGGAGCTAGTTTGAACAGAGGCATAAAACTCTCGCAATGTGTCCTCACTGAGGACAGCAGAGTAGCCGTATTAATTTAGAATGGTGATTAAACTGACTGGAACTACCTGTGTATTAAATGGTTTTAACGCACACATTCCAGCCAATCAGAATCAAGTATTCGAACAGACCATGGTATAATAAATAATAATTCACAATTAACAAATAAAACAAACTTTCCTGCAACAATAACAGATTAAAAAAATGCAGCTTTGAAATTTTTTTCTTTGTAGTGCGCCAATGGGTCAGTGTGTGACGTTTCCATCTTTTGGTTGCACATCTTCTCATCAAAGATGTTTTGCAGGTGAGAGTTCACAAAACTGTCATTTTGGTACACAGCAGAATGCAAAATTTCTTCACATGGGCTTGCGTTTCCTATCTCCTGTATTCTGATGCATCTGAATGGGAGAAAATGGAGCGCAAAGTATAGTGTGATTGCACCTTACAATGACAGTTCATAGTGATCAGGCCCGTTAAGTGCCAAAAAGGACATAAACTTGGTTTTTCCTGCATAAAATTGTGGCGCACGCATCAGCTCGGCTTCCCTCAATATGTGAGCTCTGGTTTAAATTACAACTTTGGCAGCTGTATTAAAAAAAAACAAAAAGGTTATTCTTTTTTCATAACAAATAACAGTTTATTAAAGAAAGACTAACTACCTAACTAACCACTGAAATGCAGACCCACTCATGGTCTTTCCTGTGATTATGGCATTACAAATGCATCTGTCAAACAATAAACGAACTATGGTACACACAAGGTCAAGTACAATGTAGAATAAAAGTCTGGACCTTTATTAATTATATATTATAAGTCATTGTAATATTGTAATACATTTCCTGTTCTAATGATGCTTGATATTAGGAAACAAACTGGCCTGGTTTGACTGCAGAAATATCAGAAAAATAATATTTTTCCTTAATTATTAAGAGTCTGGTAAAAGGAAAACAATATTGAGTAGGACATTTTCACTATAGAAGCACAGTCCCAAATTAGTAAAGTGGTTTACTCATGAATATTATAACTAGCCCTATAGAAATAAGGTGTTAAGTTAGTTTGATATACACAGCACCTTGATGCACAAAAACTCTGTTGAATTCAGAAGTTTCTAGATGCTCAGATGATCAAAAATAAATAATATTCATTACAAACATGAAATGCAACCACATATCTTAAATATTAATCGCAATTATGTAAAAAAAAGCATCCTGATGACCGTGTACATCAGCCACCAGCGAAGACCATTTTTGACCTAGGAAAAACCCTGCATAAAAACAACAAAGTATTCCATACTTCTCTTCTGAAGCCATACAATAGCTTTGTGTGAAGACAGTCTGAAATGCAGGCCGTTATTCACTGAAAATCTTTTCCTTCACTGCAGATCTCAAATCTCATTCTCCACTCTGCATATTTGATGTGGCGCATTGCATTTGGTTATGACAGAATGCAAAAACCAATCAATGACGTAAAACCTGCCACGGCACACTGACATGCTATTTTTGAATCTAAACGTGAACATGGATTAGATTTGAGAGCTTCAGTAGAGGGGAACATTAGCAGTGAATAACGAATTTGATCTTTCAAATCGCACAAAACTATTGTATGGCTTGACTTGAATTATAGCGCGCAAGTTGTATGAACTACTATGTTATGATACTTTTTGGAGCTAACAGCCGTAGTCTATATAAACTGCCACTGTTTGGATGAGAGCTGTGCGAGGATTCTTTAAAACTTCTTTTGTGTTCCACGAAAGAAAGAAAAACATGGGCTTCGAACGACATGGTAAGGGTGGGCGATATGACCAAAATCTTTATATCACGATAACGATATATATCACAATACAGTAAAAGTTTTCTGGAAAATCAGTAAAAATTGGTTTATATATTAAATATATATATTAAATATTGCCCATTTTTGGAACTCCAGTCAGTGAATTAAATACTTTATAAATTAAAACTATTTCCTCTTTGTTTGGAACAAGACAATCAATGTCAAAGTAAATAAATAAATACAGTGCATTCAGAAAGTATTCAGACCCCTTCATTTTTTTCACATTTTGTTGTTGCAGCCTTATGCTAAAATGCTTTAAATTATTGATTTATTTTTCACATAAATCTACACACCATATCCCATAATAACAAAGAAAAAAAATGATTTTTATCACATTGACGTAAGTATTCAGACCCTTTGATATGACACATGAAATTGAGCTCAGGTGCATCCCATTTCTCTAGATCATCTTCGAGATGTTTCTACACTTTGATTGGAGTCCACCTGTGGCAAATTCACATTGATTGGACATGATTTGGAAAGGCACAAACATGTCTATAGAAGGTCTCACAGCTGAAAATGCATATCAGAGCAAAAAACCAAGCCATGAGGTCAAAGGAACTGCAGAGCTCAGAGAGAGGATTGTATCGAGGCACAGATCTGGGGAATATTTTTGGCTGAATTGAAGGTTCCCAAGAGCACAGTAGCCTCCATAATTCTTAAATGGAAGAAGACTGGAACAACCAGGACTCTTCCTAGAGCTGGCCGCCCAGCCAAACTGAGCAATCGGGGGAGAAGGGCCTTGGTAAGAGAGGTGACCAAGAACCCGATGGTCACTCTGGTTGAGCTCCAGAGATCATGCAGAAGGACAACCATCACTGCAACACTCCACTGATCTGGGCTTTATGGCAGAGTGGCCAGACAGAAGTCTCTCCTCAGTGCAAGACACATAACAAAGCACCTAAAGTACTCTCAGACTGTGAGAAACAAGATTCTCTCATCTGATAAAACAAAGATTGAACTGTTTGGCCTCAATTCCAAGCATCATGTCTTGAGGAAACAGGCACCACTCATCACCTGCGCAATACCATCCCAAAGGTGAAGCATGGTGGAGGTAGCATCATGCTGTGGGGGTGTATTCAGCGGCAGGGACTGGGGGACTGGTCAGGGTTGAAGGAAAGCTGAACACAGCATAATACTGAGATATCCTTAGTCCAGAGCACTCAGGACCTCAGACTGGGCCGAAGGTTCACCTTCCAACAGGACAATGGGGCTAAGCACACAGCCAAGACAATGCAAGAGTGGCTTAGAGATGACTCTGTGAATGTCCTTGAGTGGCCCAGTCAGAGCCTGGACTTGAACCCAATTGATTATCTCTGGAGTGACCTGAAAATGGCTGTCCACCGACGGTCCCCATCCAACCTGACAGAGCTTGAGAGGATCTGCAGTGAAGAATGGCAGAAAATCCCAAAAATCCAGGTGTGCAAAGCTTGTTGCATCATACCCAAAAAGACTTCAGGCTGCGCACTTCGGTGCCAGAGTCACGTGAAACATTTGCGTGTCAGATGAGAAGAATTAGTGCTTTAAAAGCGTCAAATGCTTCGTCATTCAATTTGCTTGGTCGGGCGCAGAAAATTTTTCGATGCCAGAAAAACCCTGTCCATGTTTCTTCAATTCTCTGTCTCATGTGAAGCCCTGTCCACTGATAGATAAGCCCACTCTGCGCCCGTGGATATTTACATATTGTGATATACATGGTATCTATTGGTTGATACTTTATATCATCGCCATGATATATATCGTCATATCGCCCACCCCTACATGATGATGAGAAAACAAATGACAGAATTTTCATTTCTGGATTAACTTTGCCTTTAAAACTAAAATACAGACAAAGCCAGGATTTATGTGGCAGCAGTTTATGACTAAAGGAGTTATATTCCATTAAAAACATCTTATCTTTAATACACGGTGAGATGAGAATTAAAGTGACATTAAAGATAATCATAAATACTATGAGTGCATTTGTGTACCTGGAGACAGGACTCTGACAGCGCTTCCTTTTCAGCTGCTGTCTGTGTTTGTCACATGATGCTGGCAGGTTCAGCTGTCTCTCATAATGGGATGGGACTGAACTGTGTGAAAGATGGAAATTGTATCGAAACAATCTCATAGCACAGTTTGTATACACTAACTCAAACAGACACAAATAGACATAACGAGTGTAAGTACATGGTTTTTACCTGGGGTCAAATCTGTTCACAACATACCCAAGCCTTTTCAAATGTCCAAAAACCTATGTTGAGGACGAAAAATTACACTAATAAATGTTTAAAGGTCTAAAGTTGTTTATGTTTTGCTCTTATTCATCCCAGAGGATGTAGACTTTATGCTGACAATTATCGGTGTTGATGCATGAAGTTTGTCTTCATCTCATGTGTATAAATCATTTTTGTTTGTATAAAAGTGCTTTTTGTAAAATGTTTTCAATGACTGAGTGCACCTTTGAGAAGTATTGACTTATTCAGGTGACTGTTGAACAGATGCTTGAAACAAACCTGATACTGGTGAAGAGTGATGGTGTCACAAGAAAGAAAGCATTCATAGCCCTCCTGAATGGACAGAGGAAGATCCCGGTAAAACACCTGTACATTGCCCTGTAACAAGAAAACATTGCAAAGATACAGAAGAGTGACGACATTTTTGTCTCACAACACCTAATATATGATTAAGTGTGGGAATGCACCAATTTGGAAATTTTTGGCTGATACAAAACTATAGATTTAAAAAAAACAAAAGAAAACTAACAGCTGATATTTACATCATGGCAAGCAGTGTTGTAGTTTTGAATTTTGTTTTTATTTATATTTATTTTCAATTTGTGCTTTCAATTTAGTTTATTTCTCGTTGAACATATATTTTATCCATCGACTATTAAAATGAATAGCCTTTTAGAGGAATGCATCACATGGTGTTTCTCTAAGAAACATGCTGAATTCAGCATTTCAAAAGAGTCAAAAGCTCAACATCTTTTAGCTCGTTCTTTAGAAGTCAAGCATCTAGATACTCACAGAACGGCGGGCAAACAGAACAATATCTTGCTCTTTATTTGATAGCCTCTTCTGCTGCTCATTTTCTTGTGTGCAATGGATAAAATTGTGATCCGTGTCTCTTGAGCGTGGCTGCACGCACAGCACACAGGGAACATTACCTTGACCATGAAAACGCATCCATGACTATGCGCTAAAGTTTGAGCGCTGGAGATTTCCCGATAGCCAAGTAGACATCAGACTCATTTTACATGTTATTTGTTGCAACGCTGATAATAGCCGTCATTTGTGTATTTTCCAAGTGCTAGAAATTAAATGGATCATGCACAGCCTTGGCTAATCACCAAGTTCACGTCTTTTGGAGGCCCCCCTACAATGCGAAGGCCCTAGGCAATTGCCTATTCTGCCTATAGCTTGCGCCGGCCCTGAACGCAGGGATCTCAAAACGTGTTTTCCTAAGTTTCGAACTACAGTTAACTTGACACAGCGACCTAAAACGCTGTGTTTATGACACGACACAACCAAAGTGAGATGCTTCAAAAGTGTCCATCTGATGCATGTGTACATTGACATGTCCTTAGAAAAGACCTTATATTAAATCTATCTCAGACAGGTTTACTAATTAAATTGCAAAATTGATTGCTGTAGACTGCAAGCCAATGAGAGGCTAATTTTCAGTAATATGAAAATAAACAATATATTAATTATTTATATTTACACCAATCAGCCACAACATTAAAACCGCCTGCCTAATATTGTGTAGGTCCCCCTCGTGCAGCCAAAACAGCGCCAACCAACATCTCAGAATAGCATTCTGAGATGATATTCTTCTCACCACAATTGTACAGAGCGGTTATCTGAGTTACCGTAGACTTTGTCAGTTCGAACCAGTCTGGCCATTCTCTGTTGACCTCTCTCATCAACAAGACATTTCCATCCACAGAACTGACGCTCACTGGATGTTTTTTGTTTTTGGCACCATTCTGTGTAAATTCTAGAGACTGTTGTGCATGAAAATTGTTACAGAAATACACAAACCAGCCTGTCTGTCACCAAAAATCATGCCACGGTCCAAATTACTGAGATCACATTTTTTCCCCATTCTGATGGTTGGTGTGAACAATAACTGAAGCTCCTGACCGTATCTGCGTGATTTTATGCACTGCACTGCTGCCACGTGCCCCACCGAGAACGAACCACATTATACATTATTCCCATGTGACTCTACCCTCCCTAGCAACCGGGCCAATTTGGTTGCTTAGGAGACCTGGCTGGAGTCACTCAGCACGCCCTGCGATTTGAACTAGCGAGCTCCAGGGGTGGTAGCCAGCGTCTTTACCACTGAGCTACCCAGGCCCCCTGGAAAATGCCTTGTTGATGAGAGAGGTCAACAGAGAATGTCCAGACTGGTTCGAACTGACAAAGTCTACAGTAACTCAGATAACCGCTCTGTACAATTGTGGTGAGAAGAATATTATCTCAGAATGCTATTCTGAGATGCGGGTTGGCGCTGTTTTGGCGGCATGAGGGGGACCTACACAATATTAGACAGGTGGTTTTAATGTTGTGGCTGATTGGTGTAGATAACTGCCAGAGGTGTTAATTTGATCAATATCCTAATAAAAAAATTATTAAAAATATTGATGTCCGAATCCGATACATAAGTGCATCTCTAATTAAGAGGGGAAAAAATGTCCACTTACACATTCCATAAGGTAAAGAGCCTCTTCTGGATGCAGGTACTGTTTGCCTCTGTCTGAAAAACCCATCGTCTGCCAAAACTTCCCCTGAAAAATCACATTACACATGACACTAAAAGGTGACTATTAATAATTGAGAGATTCATTCATTTGATGTTTGATGTTGAACTCACTGCTGGTGACTGCAATTCTACTAATCGTTCCTCAGGGATCCACGCAGCTTTTACTAGATTCCCTCTGTACAGACACATAAGAAAAGTAAAGAACATCAAGACATTTCTTGTGACTACTAGGGGTGGGTGATATGACCAAAATCTCGTATCACAGTATGAGTAATATGATATCACGGTTGCTTTTGGTGGAAATGTAATAATCCAGTGAATTAAATACTTCGATGAAATATGTACATTATGTAACACGAGTAAAAAATAAAAAATAAAAAAAAACGTCTCAAAACAGTAAACACAATATTATAAAACAAGTTCTTAGTCTAAATTCTGATTGGATTAGCCACATTCAAAGCCCTACAACCATAAAAAAAAAACTTAACTACTGTATGCTTCATGTTGACTGGTGCGGGACATGTCCCGCTTTGTATTTTTGCATTAATCCATGTTTCTTCATTGCCTCATATGTAA
Organism: Myxocyprinus asiaticus; assembly: GCF_019703515.2. Taxonomy (NCBI): domain Eukaryota; kingdom Metazoa; phylum Chordata; class Actinopteri; order Cypriniformes; family Catostomidae; genus Myxocyprinus; species Myxocyprinus asiaticus. The sequence goes on from NC_059357.1 coordinate 41,904,419, forward strand.
ATAAATTGTAAAACAGTCCAGCCCACCAATAGCTGTGTAGATATATCTACCTCAGTATATGCGGTATAGCAAAATCTCTACCAGTAAACATATTTTTATCGCTGCATACACCGTCATACCGCCCAGCCCGAGTGATTTTCATGTACTGTTGTGAAATGAGTTCAGGCAATCATCACTCACAGTCTCTCAACTCGCTCCTCTGCCAGCAGTGTCCAGTGCTCGTCCAGACTCTGCTGCAGTCGTGCTCTCTGCTGCTCTGATCCACTGGGAAGAAAGTCTTTCTGGCCCTTCAATGGGATCTTATGGCTTCGGGATCTCGCCTGAAACAGCTCTGATGGACTGCATGCAAAGCAATGACAGAGGGTTGTTTATTGTTTGCTTTTAAATACAAATTATTATTATTTTTTTTTTTAAATGTATATGGGTCAATGACATGTCACAATTTTTTGTACAGATTTATTAAATAAAAAAAAAGAAAAAAGAAAAAAAAGAAAATGCAATTCATACAAAACAATGACTTCAATACACCTCTACTATGATGAACATTTTGTTCAATTACTGAGTTCAAAGTCATTTTGCTATTTTTTCTGGGGCTTAAAGTAAAAAATGTCTAAGTGATGTAACCACCTGAGACGGTTAATAAATAAAATAAATAAATATCAAAGTCTCATTAAAAGAAAAACCATATTGTCATGAGTAGTGCAGAGTAATAAATAATAAAAATATAATCAATTTAATAAATAAATAAACTGTCGAACAATTTAGTTTTAAAATATGATAAAAAAATAAATAATAAAAACGTTTGTCCACCAAATCAAAGTCAAGAGGTGTAACCAACATGTACTGTAAGTAGCCATTTTTATGTCAATAGGGAAAACAATGAGGAGACCTTTAGACCCTCAAGACTGTGTGAAAAAAAACAAAAAAAACAAAAAACATTATTTTGTGATAGATTTTTAATTATCCATATTTTGACATTTATATAAAAAGTCATTTGGTGTAACCCCAAGAACACTTCTTGATAATCTTGACTCAAAAAAATCTAAATATTTGTACAAATATGTCTTATCTTGAAAAATAGCTTTGAAAACTTTTTTGAAATGTAATAATTAAGTTGCATACACTCAAGGTATTCAAGATGAAAGGAAAACAGTTCAATACATTTTACTTGATGGTTATAAGACATGACATGTTTTAAGTAAATAAACTTAAAAGCCTTTTTTTTTTTTTTTTTTTAAATGCTACAAATGTTTTTTTTTTTTTTTTTTAAATCTGTGAAACCAGTATGAACACACAGATTACATTTCTACAAACTTGACCTGTAATTTTCATCACCTGAACAACCTTATTAGTCAATGACCCATAAATGTAATATATGAAACCTAACCAAGTATTTTGCTTGAAAAGTGTGCTTGAGCTTTCTTTCTTATAATAAATGTTACAAGGTTTGGCGTTTTATATGAAGACATTCAGACACTGTAAGCGTGTCTTAAGTGTTCAAGTACTGTTTGGGGCCACTGTATATAATAGCATGCGTAACATACAAATATAATATTTATTTACAATTTTATTTTTTATTTTTTTTATTTTTTTTTTTATTTATTGCTGAGAACGGGAACATACAGCACATAATATCAACAACACTTATAAAAGAAACAACAATAAAAATATAAAAATAAAAAAAATTAAAATTAAAATAAGAGGGCCATTATATCATATAAATATATATTTCCTAATATTATTACTAATTTTATCGCGGTGACGGAGTTGACATTCCCCTGCTGATAAACCTACCAAAACAAATGATAAAGTGTTTAAAAAAGCAGGGCACCTTAACTTGTCCTTGATGAGCCCTGGAAGTATAATGTCGTTATGACAGATTTTATTGAAAAGGGGGATAAAACATTATAGGTTTGGTGTATTTGCTTGCTAACCGCACGTGCAGCATTATAAGGCTTTAACAGGAATATTGTCGTGTTACTGGACATCACAAGCGTATCAATAAACTAACATTACTAAATCTATAATGACTGTGATACACAGGATGTGTTACGAGAGTTACCTGAGCAGCTCGTGATGAATATTGCGTTTGTGAGTATCGGCAGATGTGTCACTGTCTGCCATGTTTGATATTTACTGCTGTCTTTCTGTCTTTCTGTCTGTCTGTCTGTCTGTGTGGTTTCAGGGTCCTAGTGCGCAAATCGTGTAGTTGCAATGGTGTGACTTTGCCAGTAGATGGCAGCAGCGCAGAACACCGAGTAACAATGGTTTGACCTTATTCACACACAGCAGTGTCATCTTTGATTTTTGACGGGAATGACAACGAGGCTGTGAGGGATAGACGTACAATCTCTTTAATGTGTTGTACAGTTGTTTAAAGTGTTTGTGGACTGGTCTGCTGATGAAACATTAAAAAAAAATCTTCTTAAGAAATTTAAGTAGACAAAAAAACTTGACATGAGTTGTGGAAAATCTGATGTAATCTAGAGGCTTTTTAATAACTTTATACAGTGCATGTCATTGAAGAGACGGTAAGATATCGTTCACAGCCTCGTTTTCGTTCCTGACAAACATCAAAGATGGCGCTACTGTGAATAATGTGCCATGCCCATAGATATCCCTGGTTAGAAAGCCCCATACTGTCAGAGTATGTACTGTATTTGATGAAGGATGCACTTCTCGGCCGGTAAAACAGTACGTTCTTTAGGCATGTGAGTAGTATGAATAAATTCCATACATACTTCATCCGGGGACGTGTATTGTCCCGTGACCCAAATATATGACATGTTAACAACTTACAAATATCGAGAGTTCCACAAATTCGCAGCTCATTATTTTCACATGCAAATTAGCTTTGTGGCAAACTTGCGGCAAATTGTCCATTGTTGCCAGAGGTTTGCTGCAGGTTCATGGCAACCGGTGAAAGGCTGCAAACTTCTGGTAAACATTTGCGGCAAATAGCAAGCTCATTTGCATGTGAAAATAATGAGTGGCAAATTTGTGGCAAGTTTGTGGCAAGTTTGCCAGAATAGACTCTAGAAGGACCATTTAAGCACAAGGAACAAATTTCTTGGTATTTTTAGCACTTACAGTTGAAAAGAGCCATCCGACTCGCGGTTCACTGTCGTTCTTTTAAATCCAGCGAATGTGACGTCTCTTCAGCTATGGAGGGATTATGGGATAAAGTGTCCAGTCGATCCACACTTCAGGATTTCGTCTGAAATAGCAGGTTGTCTGGGTATTTCCGCTTACTGTTTTATGAATACTGTGGATTCGGCGTACTGTTTTTGGCATACTATTTAGTAGGGAAGTATGGATATTCGGACGCAATGTTTGACAGAGGGACATTACTGGAAAGTCTTGGCTATGTTCAGAATAGCATACTACCATATATAGCTCTTATTATTTCTGCAGTATGAGACTGTATATAGTAGGTGTACTGTGCACAGTATGCACATTTTTATTCCAACTTTCTATGGGAATTGACTGCATGCTGCAGATGGTGTTGATAGAGCCTTCATTGCAGAATATTTGAGACTGTTTTACATAAATAAAATTATTTTTAATTCTTCTTATTATTATTTTTTATCATTTAAGTTATTTAATATTATAATATTATATTATACTTTTTACATGCCTTCTGTTTGTGCAGCTGATTTTTTTTTTCTTTTTTTTTTCTTCAAATTAATGGACTATTCTCCAAAAAACACTTTCGGCCGCTTTGCGTCCTCCTTGTCAGTTAGTCACTTGATTTTCGTTCAGGTCTTGTCATATGTCTAACGCTCTTTGATGAAGCATGTTTGCTGTGGCTGTTGCTCCAGAGACAGCTCTGCTGAGGTGTAATCAGGAGTATCAGGTGAAAGGTGTGGATGGTGATGTCTGTTTAAGCAGTATCACACATCCAGCTCTCTTTTTTTTTACACAAATGGTCACAAAGCTCAGCCACCTGACCCCAAACCTGAGAAAGACGTGTCTAATGAAGGAACCTCGCAAACCAAAACACTACCACTACAAACATACTTCAGCTCCTCCCACAGCCCTGCTCACCTCCACCCCCTTCCTGAAAGTCAACAATAAACCACGTTTCCAGTAAGCCAGATAGCTTCCCAAGTCCTGCCCATCGCCATGGTAACAAACGCCATAAGCCGACAGTGGTGTCTCTTTTGGCCAAATGGGGCCACCCATGCAGAGAAATGTATGGCACAGCATGACATGTTCTGTATATACCCTGCAGACATGCCTTACTTTACAGTTTGTGTTGTGATACGTTCTTTTGAGAACTTTATTCAGTGTCTGATGCATCAAATTCTGCATATATGTTGGGTAAATCCCACTATGTACAATACGTTCATGTCAGTGTCAGAGAGGGGAGATTGGGGCTAGCTGTCACACTGTTTACTCCAGTGAATAGGCTATATCTCAGGGTGGTTTTATTTTTGAAAAACTATTTTTATATATGCACAAATCTAAAAGTCTTGACTACAAAAAAGCTTTGGAACATTTCTCATAAAACTTAAAACAATTCATTTAAAAGCAAAAATGTTAAAGGTCACATATCAAAAATATCAAACCATTGTTTTAGCCACCAAATATTGTAATTAAATAAACCGTAAACATATAAAACACATGTGATGACTTGCCCAATAACCCTCGTACCAAGAACATAGTCCAACCATATGGTTAAAGGTGCACTCAGTAATTTTTTCCTCATTAAACTCCTAAAGACATGAATTGTAATTTTACTATACATAGGAAATCATGAGCACTCACATGAGATGAAGACTCCAGTCATATCAGTAATCTTATTAAAGCTGTTTTATTCTACATGGAGAGGGTCCACACATGGGGGCTGCCATGTTAGAATCACATGACCAGCTGAATACTACTCGTTGAATCTCAGTATCTGTCCTGTTATTTGACACTTCACTCATTGATTAATCATGGCTGACTGTGAATACTAAATTTCTACAATGACATCTGAAACTGAAAACTATTGATTTTAAATGATGCTGCATCCAAACCACTTTGACAAAGACAAAAGTTACTTAGTGCACCTTTAAAATCTTCAAGTTCATCAAATAGTTGACCCTTGCCTGAATATATGCTAGTGGTGTTTTATATTGTATTTTTATGCTAAAGGTCTTTTGAAATATCCCTTTAACTAACAAAGACATCATGCTCCAGGCAGTGACATAATTTTTAAAGGGAAAACAACAGCACAAACTGATGTTTAGCATTAGCATATATAGCATATTCCCTTACAAAAACTGAGAGTTCTGGCAAACTTGCTGCAAATGTTCCACACATTTGCTGCAAATTCACCGCTCATTATTTTTTACATGCAAATGAGCTTTGTGGCAAACTTGTCGCCAAAGGTTTGCTGCAGGTTCACCACTACCGGTGTAGAGCTGCAAACTAACATTTGCTGTGAATCACAAGCTCATTTGAATGTGAAAATAATAAGTGGAAAATTTGTAGCAAGTTTGCGGCAGATTTGTCAGAACTCTAGGGATAGCAATTGCAATGAATTTGATGTATTCTGTGATGTGTTGTGGTAGTTTTTGGTTTGTTTCCCTCTAAAAAAGATTCAGCCTGATTGATACAATATAGAAATGGATATGATAACAGTAGCATTTCAAAAGATGGTCAAAAAATTTCAAAATTAAGACGCTGGTTATCACCCCTGGAGTTCGCTAGTACGCTAGTTCGAATCCCAGGGCGTGCTGAGTGACTCCAGCCAGGTCTCCTAAGCAACCAAATTGGCCCGGTTGCTAGCGAGGGTAGAGTCGCATGGGGTAACCTCCTCGTGGTCGCTATAATGTGGTTCGTTCTCAGTGGGGCACATGGTGAGTTGAGCACGGATGCCACGGTGGATGGCGTGAAGCCTCCACACGCGCTATGTCTCCGTGGCAACGCGCTCAACAAGCCACGTGATAAGATGCACGGGTTGATGGTCTCAGACGCAGAGGCAACTGGGATTCATCCTCTGCCACCCGGATTGAGGCGAATCACTACGCGACCACAAGGACTTAAAAGTGCACTGGGAATTGGGCATTCCAAATTGAGTGAAAAAAATAAATATAAAAAAAATAACTCATAGTCCCTCAATGATCGATGGCTTAATTTAGCCATTTTAGCATATTTCCATCCTATTATGTTCCATCATGTTAATTTTCTTGCCATTGTATAAATAATCAAGTTATAGTTTGTAGAATTTAAGTTACGGAGCTTGATCAAAGCATCTTTCTGAAAGACCCTTTTAAGCAGATTTCAAAAGGTACATAACGTGTTGTGGCTCAATACTCATGATATCCCTACATTTACAGTCTGAATGGACACTGAAAAGACACTTGGATTTTATAATGTTCATGATATACAGTAGTTCATACCCTAAATGGGTGACAGATTTGTGGTCAGTTATGTCAAACAATCCCTGTGCTAAGCCAAAGGTGACGTAGTAGCTTTGTGTGCAATTCTCCACGTCCCATTCAGAAGCGCTTAACTCCCGGGTCTTGGGAGGTGTGAAAGTCTTTCATAGTGTGACTCCTTAATCCGCAGTTTAATGCACTGAATTGGGCCTATGCAGTCTGAAATCAGCAGAGCTGTGTTTTAGTTTTTTTCTTTTGTGCCGGCCGTTGGCTTGCAAAACACAATCCTAAGGACTACGGGGAAGTTCGGCAGATCTCCAGAGAGGTCATATCAAAAGGTCAACCTCAATAACAACTCTAGCCCTAATCGGACAGGACTAGTTTTCCCTGAGGTTTAGCTAAATTTGTGTTTCACAGATGTTCTTTGTTCTTTGAAGTTGTGCAAGAAAACACAGAGGAAATTATCAGGGGTTGACTGAGAAATCTAATCCTGTCTGAATAGAAATGTCTGTGATTGCAGTATTATTTTAAAAAAAAAATCTCATTTATTTTTCATTGCGTTGTCTGGTGTGCCTTCATTATGGATTACGACTTTTTTGCAAACTTTGTGGGCATGATAACATTTTGTTGTTTAACTGTTGGCATCCCCATTTAACGTAGAAAGAAAATGTGCAGATTTGGTTTACATGAACTTCCCCAGGCATTTTTTATAGGTTGCAATTTTTTTTATTATTATTATTTATTTTTTTATTTTTTTATATTTTATATCATAATCTTGAAAAGCAACCTATGATGATCTATTTTGAATACAGTAATGCTTGTAAAATTTATCGGCATCTGAGACATCATTTCCACCGGGTATTATGATGCATTTCCAATCACATGTGGTCAGGTGAGATACATCGCTGTTTACACCTGGTCACTTAAATGCGTCTCCTGCGACAACTTGTGATTGGATTTGGAGGGGAGGGTCTCTGTTTCATGATGACATACATCAATCACTATGTCAGTGTGTTACTGCATGATATTAAAATACAACAACGTAAGTAAAGACAAAGAAAGCACGAAAAATAAAACGGTGCACCGTTTCTCCCAGATGTGGTAGAAATGTAATCTAAGCACAAACGCAACATGTCAAGCAGAATTATCCATTATTTTAGTAGATTACCTGTATTAAAGGAGCTTCAGGTATTCATGCTTCACATTTGTGTTGATATCAAACACACTGAAGAAGATCCGTAAAGTTATAGTTATTGTGTATCCACTTTTTTAAATTTTCAGATTGGACGGTTATTTCCTTTTAAAGCTGCTTGTAACAAGTAAGGTTTAAACTCTTGTTTCAGTGCAGTGGTTGATTGACAGGTGAGGGGTGGCACTTCACTGCTGCCGGGACGCATACAGGCCGGATTAGCGTTTACACCACAAATGTGATGTGGTCACATGAGTTTTTATCACATTCGTTTGTGGTTCCGATCATAAAACGTTTTAGACCCCGTTTAGACCTGTATTTAGCGCTGACCACATGTGATCGGATCACCCGAAATGCATCTTAATAGCAGGTGGAAATGGGGTCTGACATCGTTGAAACTTTCTCCCCATTGCAGCACCCTGGTACTTAAAAAAAAAACTTTAAAGAAGAAAGGAAATGCAAAGGAAACCCCTCAATCCCTAAATCAAAGGTCTCCTAATCCCTTTAAAAGGTGCTGTTCAAACAGGTCTGTATAGTAGAAGAAGCTGACACCTTTAAAACTATTAGCAAACAAAGCCATGCTAAGCACAAACTATTTTCCTTCATAGCGTCACACACTCATTCGACGGTTGTGCTTCCTTCAGCACTAATCTGTTAATCTGGCCTCAGCAATCTGTTTACACTCCAGCACTTTCATTGATACCTCTCATGTCTTACAACAGTGCAATAATACATGTAGCACATGTCCTTCCCTCCACCCCCTGACAGAAGTTTCCAGAGCATCTAGTGTGCTACTGTATGCTAATAGAAAGTTACAATTCATGTCCGGGCTAAAGCCCAAGGGATACTTCGGTTTTGCCATGAATACTTAGTGTCTGCGTACAGTCGAATGCTAGCCTTTCAAAGTATACTTCATTTGACAGTGCGCGCATACACAGGCGGTTGGCGTATGCACGCCACGACTGCTATGAGAGACTGGACTATTTCTCTTAGGAGTTTAGACCCATAAAGATGTCTTTATATTCCTTCAGTCTCGAGTTATACAAATGCAAGTATCTTCTGACCTCCTCACAAACGCGCTCTTGACGTGTACATCCACTGTTGTTTTTTTCCACATTTGTCTCCTGTTGTTTAGCGGTGATTACATCTTCTTTTAGCACTTCTTTGTGACAGCAACGGCTCAACTGTGAGTGCTGCCACCTTGTGGACACCCTAATTAGTGAAAATTATTCCAGGCACATTTGCATACTACACTTTCCTAATATGCGCGGTTAGAAAAATCAGGCTGTATGCATTCAGTGCTCGAGCACTCTGCTGATAACTACATTTCCGTCACATGTCCTGTACGCAGACACCAAGCGTTTGTGTCTGACCGAAGTACAATCTGGCCTTCAATATTCATCCTCTCGGGGCCAACAAAATCAAGTATTTTAATCAAAGACTTAGAAAATTCATCAAGACAAACTTGAATGTTGGTTTGAAACAGTTTAAAAGGTAGTTTGAAAGTTAGAGTATTTAGTTGTGTTTGGAGGATGTAGCTTGAAAGCTCTATGAGGAGTTAAAGTTAGAAAGCGGCTTGGGATTTTGACAAACCCTAACCCAAATTTGTACCATGCTGGTTTTGTCAAGACAACATTATTGTTGAATTCAGTGTTCATGTACTTTCAGTTCATCAAGATATGAACTGATAATTCTACATAACATACATCAGTATCTATAGGAAATACACCTTGCGCTTTCCTCCACAAGGTCACAGTGTTCTACTGCTGGCACCCTCCAGGAGATTCCTCAGCTCTAGAATGTTCTAGCTGATTCCCTGCATGGGTAATTTTGTTGTTATGTATGAGGTGTGTGTGTTAGTGGATGGGGGTAGATTCTTCCTGCCTCGCCAGTGTGTTCCACTTTTAAGTCTTGGCTTGTTTGCATTCCTCTCAGTTAATAAATGTTTGTCTGATCCCAGGGCAGGGGCTAAAGATTACCCCATGCAAACACAGCAGTCCCTCCCACGCCTTGCTGTAAAAGAGGGAGCAAGAGTGACGCTAAGCTAATGAGCATCATAAATTTCATGGAGCCTCAGCTCATCCATTAACCATGATAACAACTGGATGACCAACACAGATCAGATCAACCACAGACCAGTCTGCATGCTAATGCACACATTAGTGGTTTGGTTAGCACTTCATTGCACTGTTGACTCACTTTTCAAAATGGCTTCCAGCACATCAGCATACTGTACTGTATGTTGTGCTATATTGTATGCTGGTATCCTCACCAGTCTTAACTAGCATAACTACAAAAACCTTCATCAGACAGACCATGCTTGTTGACCTGTTAGACCAACAGCAAAAGCAGAATAAACCAGCCTGGACGAGGAATAGAAATTCAAGCATTTCAGTATTCTGATTTCTCCAGATACAATTTTATTTATTTCATGTAACAAATTTAACGTTGTCAGATGATCAAGGAACAATTTCATGTTTAATGTTTCATGAACTATAAGAAATAAACATACAATCTAAAGAGTTTAAACTGCTAATTTAAAGGACTGGAAAAATAATGGCTATGTGTGGAATGGAATACTAGCTTACTACTTACTGATTAGTATGCACCATATATTGTATAATGCCAACTGTTTCTTTTTTTTTTTTTAAGAGTATGTGAAACAGCGCCTCTTGCAAATATAAACATTTCAAACAGTAGTTTTGCTGCCTTCAAGTGCCCATGGGAGGCTCCTACGTCCGACTTGGGCATTCATTATTAAGACATGTCAAGCATTTAAGTAGGAAACATAATATGGATGAGCAAATACACAATAAACGACTGCAAAAGCTCTTTTTTATGTTGGACAGGTGAATTCACCTGCAGGACTTCTATACAACCTGTACAGTATGGTTTATTAATGCATGGTTTCTAGCAAATTATTAATTAATTTGCATAAAACAAACCATGAAGGGTGAGTCATTAGCTTTACATTAGTTTACTATAAGATCTGCAAATAGCAAATTAACACTTTTAAAATAAAGTAATGAAAATGAAATAATTTAGCAAAATCATTGATTTTCATCACCTTTAAAGTTGGCAACTCAGGTATCATCTAGAATTCCCACTGGTAAATATGGCTTCACTTCAACTTTGGTCATTCATCTGCTCGAAACTCGTACTTACGATATTTTCAACTGCACTTGTTAGCCACATAAGCTACATTAGTAACATGACCTCATTATATTGCATGTTAGATGCTCACTGCATTCCATACAGAAGTGTTCCTCCTTATACACTATTCGCTTCGAAGACTTTACCATCCACAGTCAGAGCTTTGGAGAGATAAAAGGTGTGGGGCTCCAAAAAAAAAAAAAAAAATTATTTGGAACTACTTTTTAGGTAATTTTTATTGGAAATTCTGTTTGAATTTGCAGGCTGATTTATCCCATTTGGAACGCAGGGTATAAATTATGGCATCAGAGGGCACTTCGAAGGGAGAACAATCATGAAAGCCATACTGTAAGGTCTTTCCAAACAGAAAAAAATGACCGAAAAAGTGAGTTCCGAAAGACCTTTATTTTAACTCTCCAAAGCTCACACAGTGGATAGTAAAAACTTTGAAGGGAATAGGGCATAGGGATGATCATGTCTGAATGGAACACCCCATGAGTAGCATCCAGCTACCATCTTGGAATTAAAAATGTATTTATTTTGCATTTTTAATCCAATTTTGAGTATAAAAAAAAATAACATTTGGCCGTCTGATCAAGTTAAGAGTCAAATAAGAGTTGAATAATTTTTGTTCCAGTTCATTCATCACACTGGTAATGGAAGGTCAAGTTATGCACTTTCAATTGTGGACCATCTCCATGTATAGAAACATGCTTTTAACTAGCAGAATGGTGTTATTATGGGATCTACTAGCAGGTACTAAGTTAACTACCAAAACTAACCACCCTGACCGCTTAGCTCAAACAAACAGATTGCAATTCCTTTTGGTGCCACTGGTTGCACAGAAATTACACACTTCACCTTTCAAAAACAGTATCATTGTTGATTAGAAAGAAAAAGACTGTGGGAAATTACTACAGAAGTCTCTGTTTCACTTTACCCTCCATCTGTTCCAATCAAGTCATTTAATGTGAGACATGGCTACAAACGCTGGGTCCCATTGCTGGGGGTGGAAAACTGAGCATGTGTTTAGGGTTGCATTTGAGAAAACTCTGGCTGCGCTGATCTACGAGGGGGTCCCACTTTGGATCCAGCATTGGGGCCTTTTGTCAGGTTTTTGTCACCAAGGCAGCTCACCTATTGAAGGCAGCGCCTAAGATATGTAAAGCAGCATTATTTTAAAGTCTTTACTTTGAGAAACAAACAAAGAAATAAAGAAATCAAATTAAAGTTTTTTGGATAACAAAAAAGAAAGGAGACGGGTAGCATAAAAAAGACCCTGGCAAACCCGCGTGCAGCAAGCCAATGAGAAGAAGCTATGGACGAGAGAAATAAATAAATAAATGGAAAACTGGAGTGGGGGTGAAAAGAGCTTGCACTTGTTTGCTTAAAGTAGGCTTTTTTCTTTCCATTGAGTGTAGCCAAGTCCTGCAATCGGCTTGGTGCGTCTACCACCCAGCATTCAAAGGCAGGTCTGGACTTGCCAGTTCAAGGTCGAGCTGCGTCCGCCAGCAACACACACGGCACAGAGTCTTTCCCTGGCTACCGTGGGCCTTTGTAATGTTTGTTTTTTGTTCTCTCCAACTCATCACTGTAATTCTCCCTCCCTATTGTACCCTTAGGGATAGTCTTCAAGGCTCTCATGAGGCCAAGGTAAGATTAGGTGTCAGTTGAGCTCAACTCTTCCGGCTTTTGTATGTGATAAATGTGTTCCATTTAGCAGCTACATTGTTTCGGCGTCTCCACAACAGTACCTTCATTCTCTATACCTATGCAATAGGATAACCTAGGCTCACCAAACCTGTACTTGTATGTGCCATTCACAAATCAGTTGCTATGAAAGGTTTATTTGTTAAAATATATCCTTGCTGATATGTCAAGTCACTATTGTTGTGATACTGCTATGTAAGGTTAAGCTGTTATAATGCAAAATGAATGAGTCTTTTAAGGTCTGTTAATGTTCTAAGAAAACAATACCTTAGAGGCTAATTTAGCTTAGCAGAGACCATATGTAAGCCACACACTGCTGCTTGTTTCATAAACAGAATGTGGATACTCTAAAATCCCTGTGAATTTTTTTCTGGAAGGTGCCCAGGCTAAAGGCTAACAGCTATGGCTAACATGTTAAGTTTATCCCTGCCACAATCTTAACAAACAGCAATCACAAATTTGATGTTTGTTATTTTCACATGCAAATGAGCTTGTGATTCGCTGCAAATGTTTGCCAGAAGTTTGCAGCAATGGACAATTTTCCGCAAAGCTCATTTGCATGTGAAAATGATCTGTTGCGAATTTGCGGCAAGTTTGCGGCAAATTTACAGTGAACTCTCAATTATATATATATATTTTTTTTTTGGACGTTGACATATATGTGTCAATTTAAAGTCAAGACTTACAGTACTGATATACACTGGCAGCCAAAAGTTTGGAATAATGTACAGATTTTGCTGTTTCGGAAGGAAATTGGTACTTTAATTCACCATAGTGGCATTCAATTGATCACAAAGTATAGTCAGGACATTACGATGTGAAAAAACAGCACCATCACTATTTGAAAAAAGTCATTTTTGATCAAATCTAGACAGCAGCCATCACTCCAACACCTTATCCTTGAGTAATCATGCTAAATTGCTAATCTGGTACTAGAAAATCACTTGCCATTATATCAAACACTGCTGAAAGATATTTAGTTCGTTAAAATAAGCTTAACATTGTCTTTGTGTTTGTTTTGAGTTTCCACAGTATGCAATAGACTGGCATGTCTTAAGGTCAATATTAGGTCAAAAATGGCAAAAAAGAAACAGCTTTCTCTAGAAATTCGTCAGTCAATCATTGTTTTGAGGAATGAAGGCTATACAATACTTGAAATTGCCAAAAAACTGAAGATTTCATACAAAGGTGTACACTACAGTCTTCAAAGACAAAGGACAACTGGCTCTAACAAGGACAGAAAGAGATGTGGAAGGTCAGATGTACAACTAAACAAGAGGATAAGTACATCAGAGTCTCTAGTTTGAGAAATAGACGCCTCACATGTACTCAGCTGACAGCTTCATTGAATTCTACCCGCTCAACACCAGTTTCATGTGCAAGAGTAAAGAGAAGACTCAGGAGTGCAGGCCTTATGGGAAGAATTGCAAAGAAAAAGCCACTTTTGAAACAGAAAAACAAAAAGAAAAGGTTAGAGTGGGCAAAGAAACACAGACATTGGACAACAGATATCTGGAAAAGAGTGTTATGGATCTTAACCCCATTGAGCTTTTGTGGGATCAGCTAGACTGTAAGGGGCGTGAGAAGTGTCCGACAAGACAACCACATCTATGTCAAATGCTACAGGAAGTGTGGGGTGAAATGTCATCTGAGTATCTGGACAAACTGACAGCTAGAATGCCAAGGATCTGCAAAACTGTCATTGCTGCACATGGAGGATTTTTTTGATGAGAACTCTTTGAAGTGGTTTAAGTGGTACAATATTTTTTTCACATTGTAATAGTAATTTATTAAAGTTAAAGTTATTAATGTCCTGACTGTACATTGTGATCAGTTGAATGCCATTTTGGTGAATAAAAGTACCAATTTCTTTCCATAAGAGCAAAATCTGTACATTATTCCAAACTTTTGGCCACCAGTGTACTTCTAGCGAAATTGAAGGAAGAACGGGTGTGATATAATTTAGAACAAAATCTGGCCAAAAAGACGCTGTTTTTCGGTTTGTTGCGGTGGGTTGAAATAGCTAACTTTCGCAAACTTTCAGGAAAACTTCATACAGGGTGCTGTACCTACTTTGATGCCATAAAAACATTTCGGTAAATTTCTTCACTCCGTCGAGATCAGTCAACATTAACACACTGTATTGCAGAGTTGCCAAGCTGAATTTACCTTCATTTTTTGATTAAGTCTTTAAAAGTCTATAAATTAAAATAACTGTCGTGTATAGCTTGTTAGCATTACAAATGGGGGAGGAGGGGGGGTTATCATTCATAATAATCAAATCTATTGTCAAGTTCCTCTTTGCATTATAACATTTATCTAGACTTGGATTATATCAGTTGGTTCTCAATTAAACGGGTTGGTATGCATTTGTACCGTGGTTCATCTGATTTTGAAGTCTAGCGACGCATCTTAAGGATCTGGTTTAGCACCATCAAATACACAGGTGGAGGCACAACCTCGGCTAATGCACCTGTATGGCTCTGTAGATGGATACGACTCAATGCCAGAGCAGCGTGAGCATTTTCATTCTATAGACCACAGATATAGCCCTCCATCTGCTTGTATTCAAGAAATGCAAGGTTTGCTCTGTTTGCATTGAGCAAATTAAGCAAATAACACAAATATTGAGTTTTGTGTCTTATGTTATGAAATAGGGGGGCGTTAATACAATCCAACACATCTAGAATGGCATGAGGGTGAGAAAATGATGAGAGAATTTCAATTTGTGGGTGAACTATCCCTTTAAGAACATTAATGGGTTCACCAGCATCCATGCTGGTTACTGACTATGCTGGTCCTGAACCAGGGCATTGTAATAAGAGAAAGTCATATGATATCACATTAGGAAATCCTTCATTTTAATCATATCTTTACTCATTAGTAACAGGATAAATATAATTTGTAGAGATGATCCCACTGAGCAGTCCTCAGCAGGAAATGGCTTTGTCATGGTGGTCTTTTGCGGTCTCACCACTACCCCCAACACCTACAAAAGAGCATCACAGCCATGTGTAATGAATAAGGGGCCTCCCACTGTTTCACTACATATTGTTTTCCCTGTGTTTGCTCACTGTGTGTATTGCTCCCTAAGCTGGTGATGGATGTCAGATTACTCAGCCACTAGTGTCTCGCTAACAAAAAGTCACTCTCTTTAAGAACACACACACACACCAAACACACACCCACCATCTATACCCCAACATGTCACGGCCCACAGCACTCCCTGACATCCATGTCTCTGATATCAGTGTTTATGTAATACTGCAGTCCTGAGTTTCAGTATTTAAAAACGCTGATTTTTGTTGAACAACTACAATAACAAAGTTTTAGCCAACACATAGTTGACATTGAATTAACTGAACAAAAGCTCATGGTGTAACATTGAGGAAGGCTCAAGGTGACAATGAACTAAAGTGCAGTAGTGTGTGTAGAAAATACAAACGTATATCAAAGAACAACAAGAACAATGTATCCAGGAACAGGGCAATAAAAAAAAAAAACACAAAACACAACATACAGTAACTACGTTAACAACTGACAGAGATGGAACAGAACACAGGGCTTAAGGACACAGACCAGGGTAACAAGATAAGACTAACAAAAACAAAAGTTTGTTCGACTTCATGCAGAGCTGCGTAGAAAAGCACCTGACTTAAAACAGTGCATGTCGATTAGAAATATTGTCCAACTTTAGTCGGAGCAACCACCATCAAAGAATCGCAAAAGTGAGATGAGACTAGTTGGATGGCTCCAGTAGGTATAGCTGCAGGCCAGAGATCTCCAAATGGGGGCAGAATCTCAAAAAGAGGAGAGGGGTTACTCCAAAAGAGGGCTGCACCAATTCCAAAAGGGAGCGTGACTTCCACTCACGGTTAGGTCTAGGTAAAGGATTAGGTTACGGGCTCCCTATGGCCCTGTTTCTACCTGGTACTACGATGCGTTTCGGGTGATCCAATCACATGTGGTCAGGTGAGACACATTGCTGTTTACACCTGGTCACTTAAATGCGTCTCCTGTGGCCACTTGTGTTCGGATTTGGAGGGGAGGGTCTCTGTTTCATGACGACATACATCAGTCACTATGTCAGTGTGTTACTGCATGATAATAAAGTGCAACAAAGTCAGAAAAGACAAAGAAAGCGCAAAAAAAAAAAAAACGGCGCAATGTTTCTCCCAGATACGGTTGAAATTTCATCTAAGCACAAACGCAACATGTCAAGCAGAAATATCCATTATTTTAGTAGATTACCTGTATTAAAGAAGCTTCAGGTGTTCATGCTTCTCATTTGTGTTGATATTAAACACACTAAAGAAGATCCGTGAAGCTCTTGTAATTGTGTATGTATCCGCTTTTTACTATTTTCTTATGTACGGTTATTTCCTTTTAAAGCTGTATTTTTAACTTTGGTTTCTCCTGGTATTTCTGACATTAATATACGCTGAAACAAAATTTAGTTTATGTCTGTGTAGTGTGCAAGTATAGCAATGTTATTTTGGGGGCACGAGGTGTCAAGCAAGTGTGAAATTTCAAGCACATTTTGCAGCGAATATTAAATACAAAAACAAACATTAAAAGAAATGAGAAAAAATTAATTAAGCCTACAAACAGGTGAAAGCACCGTAAATCTATATCAGAAAGTTTTATGATAGGCTATACTTGAGGCTTATTTTGTGTGCACATATTTTAATATAATGTGGAGGACATAATTATTTAGTTTACATGTGCAGAATTAGCGAAATGCAGTGGCATAAATAGCAAGAGCGAGCCTCTATACATTTCAAGAAGGGAAAAGCGGGAAAAGTGTGCATGTTTTGGTTTCTCCACAATCCTCAATGTGCAGGAATTTTCTGAATAGATATACAAGTATTTAAACCTCTATGGAGCATTTAAACTGTTTGAGAATATATGGAGCATTTAAACTGTTTGGGAATAAAGGCTAAACCATGCAATCACCTTAATTTGCGATATGGATGTAAATGTGGTCAGCTTTAAGAGACGCACAGATGAGCTCCGCTATAAAATCATCACTTCTCTGGTCAGGAATTCAACATCGCGCTCAGGTTGGTTTATGAATCCTTACGTGTGAATTGTGTGAAACATTTGCCGTTGATGTGTTAATAGAAATTTTAAAAAGTGGAAAGTGTGTATGATATAGTATCTTAGTTAATGTTACTCTTGACAAGATTAGATTTCTGAGAGGTGCACAATTAACAGAGACTGAAACAGAGTCAGGACTGCGGCCATCCGATGAACTTGAAATCACACCATGTGCATTTTCACTCATAGGTTTACACTGTAGTAATATTGGCTTTACAGGCTCATCATTGCTTTGTAATTTTCGATATGTTTATTTAAAATATCGCTTAATACCTGTGCTCGTTGGATGATCAGTCTTCCAAATATTTTTTCTATTATTCGGATGAATTTGTTATTTGTTTTGAAGTCATTATTCGTGCACTTTCGGCATGTTAAAGAGATGATTCAGGTGTCTGGATCACAGTAGTGGAGTGATGCTGTACAGTCCCAACAGAGTGTGCCAGATTGCAGCAGCACACATTGCACAACCCGCTAGTTTGGGAATTGAATTAAATTGCGTTCAGCACAGATTTCGTGGGTGCGTTTGCTACATTGACTGATCTGCATAGTTCCTTTTATAAATTGGGCACTAAACCAGCGCAGCCATTTCTTACTGGGCACAATTCTTTTTTAGAGAATTCCCCCCTTAGTGTTAAGGCTCCGATACACTCATGGCTACATTCTTCAGTCTTCGTTTAGAGCTAGAAAAGAAGGTCGAATAAGCTGATCAATGGTATACTGTTTGCTTCTGGAGTGAATGTGTACTTAAGAGTATTTGAGTAAATTTGATTCCTTTTGTAGGCTAATTAAACCAAAAATCATTCAGATGTTGGTAAGTTTGCACCAGCTCGCTAATAACTCTGCACGCCAGTGTGTTGTTTACTGATCTTAACTGACTGAACAACGTAAACAGAATGCCTCAAAGTAGGTGGAGCTCCAGGTCACACCTACCAATGACGTGGACCAATGGCAGTAAGAAGGTGTTTAGATTTTGTTCAGATTTTGCAGATTTTGTTCAAAATTACATCACACCCATTCGTTCTTTGATTTTAATGAAGTATACTGGGGCCTTTATAAGCAGTATCTCAGATTCAACTGAGCAAATTAAAGTCAAAATGAAACCCATTCACAACTCATTTTACTCCCAGAATGTGAAAACAGGATATTCAAAAAGAAAAAATTCAGGCTGGGACTTTCATCCATTAGTAATTTATTGGAATGTGAAAAATGGTTTCTATAAGAGGGATTGGTCCTTTTAGAGGTGGAGCAAGTTAATGCATTTTCATAAAAGATTACGAAAACAGATCATTTGCATTGATGAAGCCTATACGATAAGATCAGGAACATGCAATAAGAAAGTAAATAAGGTCAATTTTGATTTGGAATATTCCAGGTTCAATACAACACAAATGAGCTTAACTTGTATTGAACCTGGAATATTCCTTTGAGAGGTCTATACTCTACTACGTAGTTAACCCCTGAGGAGACAAAAATAACATGTTTCCCTTGTTGGGAGTTACTAGGGGTTCACTTTGGAAGGTAAATGCACTTTCACAAAGACATACGCCATCAGCTTAATAAATCTCAGTTCCTGCCAGACCCCATCTCTCTGCATCCTAATCAAACCCCACCCCACCCCTGCCTGGAGACACTGTTATGGATCCTTGCCCATTTTGCACTTGGCCCTCATGACAATAGCACCAGTAGTTACCCAGGAGACTGGCTTTTCAGGGCCCATGTGATAAAAAAGATGTATTCCCCATCTCCTCTCCCCTTTACTTTATGCTCCGCCCCTGTCTCTATTCTCGGGTTCATGGGGATAGGGTAAGCTCTTGTGGTACACAGTAGCAGAATACCAATGGAGTTGTGCGTGTAATGGTGCAAAGGGCATCCTGATGGCACAACTTGCCCAATGGCTGATATCCACAACAATGTAGTAAGACCGCCCACCTCATCCCAGAGTCTGACAACTGACTTGGTCTGATAAATGGGCTCCTGTTACAGTAAAGGCCTGACCTCTCTGATATTTACTCTCTTTTTTGAGCTTTGTCTTTAATTGTATCACACTTCCCCGATGTGACGTCAAACAGGGCAAAATGACGAATTTAAGAATTGTCTCCCTTTCAACACAGCCGGGGGGGGCGGGGGGGGGGGATCTATGCCCCTCCACCCCCAGCCCACCATTAAAAACAGCCGTAAAACAGAGCCATTAAAACAGCTTTTAATTTTGCCACACAGCACCACATTTTGTCCAACACATTGTCTTCAGATATCTTTATAAATAAAAATAACCCTTAAAAGGGTGACAGGTGGTTGTTGGTCTTAAAGGAATATTCAGAGTAAAAGCAACTTTTTGAATTTGTCGCCATTTTAATACTTCCTTAAATTCAATTTTGAATGATTATTCTCTATCCTGTTTTCTACCTCAATTCAAATTAAATTTAAATCGAGGAATTGAAGTGAAAGCATTCTTAGTTCAATTCTGAATGGCACATGTCACTGAAACCAAACAAAAAGTCCCTCATGTTTTTCATGTTGCTGATGCTGTGCTTTGGTTTTGCTTACACTGGCCCTTGGTTAGGTGTCCTTTTTACACTTTTGGTTTTGAAGATTGAACATTGTTGGAGTGAAAAAAAACACCAACAAAGTGTCAGGTTTAGCATTTCATCAGTGCGCTCTCCTTACCTGTAGCCATCAGTGCACCTACAGGATAATACATGTATCTGATTACAGGGCCTCTCATCTGACCACGCCACCACATTATAATTACGAGAACCGGGGCGTAGTACCAGATGTTGGGGCCTGGGCACAGAACTGTTTTAGGGACCTCTAAGCAATTTGAGTTTGTGGTGGGGGTAATATATATAAGCATTTTTTAGATCGATATTTAACAGTGCTGTATTATTTATCATTAATTCACAACTTTTTATTTTCAAACCCAAATATTCTTTAAATCAAACAAAAAATTTAATTTAATTTTATGAGTATTGTTGTTGGAAAAGTCACATAAGTTTAAGTGCCAGGTTGTACAGTCTATGAGGCATTACTGCTCTTAGGTAGTTTTAGCAAGTCTTAACTTGCTAACTGACATCTACACAGGGTCTAAAATGAATTTGAAATATTATTAAACAAATTATAATAATTTATTTATTAAAAACTTATTAATAAAACAGATTTATAGAAGAATTTTTCAGCTCTGTAGGTCCACACAATGCAGGTGAATGGGTACCAAAATTTAGAAGCTCCAAAAAGCACATAAAGACAGGCTAAAAGTAAGACTCCAGTTGTTAAATACATATTGTGAAATGTTGAGAAACAGATCAATATTTAAGTACTTTTTTTACTATAAATTCTCCTCCCTGTCCAGTAGGTGGCGATATGCACAAAGAATGCAAATCAGCAAAAACAAAAGAAGAACGTGAAAGTGAAAGTGGAGATTTATAGTAAAAAAGAGTTAAATATTGATCTGTTTCTCAACATTTCACAATATGAATCTAACAACTGGAGTTTTACTTTTAGCCTGTCTTTATGTGCTTTTTGGAGCTTCTAAATTTTGGTCACCATTCACTTGCATTGTACAGACCTACAGAGCCGAAATGTTCTTCTAAAAATCTTTATCTGTTTTCAGCAGAAGAAAGAAAGTTATACACATCTGGGATGGCATGAGGGTGAGTAAATGATGAGAGAATTGTTTTTTGGGTTAACTATCCCTTTAATGTAAGGTATATCCCACATGTATATCATGGAGTTCTGGGGGGAAAAAAACTTTGGGCATCATAGGAAAATATCTGATGGTAATTTGTTTACCATAAAAGGTAAAAGATGGTTTGAATATCATGGGAGGTATTTCCTTTAACAAACAGTTTGATTTGAAATGTGCACATCACTGTATTAAGCAAAGGTCAGATTGTTGTTTTTATGGTCAGTGTAAAGCATGTAATGATGCAGTTGCTAATAATGTTACCAGCCAGCTGGTGAATATTTCCATTTACCCAGCAAAGGCAATTTTTTTCTCACATTTGGTGCGTGTTGAGTGTTTATTTTGGGCCATGTTAACATGGATGTCTAACAAATCATTTTTGATTTCCCGGTCTGACGCCCTCGACAAGTACACTCTACCTGACAAATCCACATTATGCCGACTCAACGACAAGTGGCATCTCCAGTCACACATTTTTGCATTGGCTCCAATGTGTTTACCTTCATCTGTGTTGAGACCAGAAGCCCGTTGCATCAGCAGCGTGGGAAACTTGGGTTCGGATCCCACCTTGAAAAAAGGAAGTGATCGCGGTTGTATTTTCTCTCTAACATAACATTACAATTTTTACTCCTATAATGGTTAGATTTAGGTTTGGGGTTTGTGTTGGGGTGTTCAGTTTATAAAATATGCATTCCTCTTCACTCTATAACAGCTAGATGGCTGAAAACAACTAGTTTCACAACTCGCTTTTGGCGCCCGTCAGTGGACATTACACCTGGTAAATTGAGCTCACACGTGCCCATATGCCCAACAACACTTACTGCTTTGGCCAATAGGGGCAGTGTTTCGCTTTTTTGTAAGCATAGACCGATTCTAGCTAAAGAACAGTCAACCTACTGTTACCTACTGTCACTGTGAGATCAGTCTGAAAATTCAGCGTACTGTTGCCCCATTGACTTTTGTAGTAAATGCATTTGTCAAGGCATTTTTGTTTGTTTTTACAGCATTCCACAACATATGACCTGTAACATTTGAAATCTGACTAAAAACTGAGAGGTAGTGATGAATGTGACCCATTCATTACTAACTGATGAAAAGACACTTTTTTCTCTTAAACTGAAATTAAATAAATGTTTTATGTGTAGTACATTTGACTGTCACAATTGAACAGGGTGAATATCACACAGAATTTTCACATTTAACCCCAAAATAAAAAATAAAAAAATAAAAAAATATATTTTAAGTATTTTTTTATTATTATTTAATTTATTTATATTGTTGCAATTTGACATTATTTTTATGACACTTTAATGTGTTTCCCCCTTAAATTCTCAATATCATAATCCATCTGGACATTTTACTTTTGGATTTTTTTTTTTAATTCCCATTATTCTCAATAGTAATTTTCATTGCTGTAATACAGTAATTTTTAGAGTAAAAATGAATTATTGCTGTATTAGACTAAAAAAATATATATAAAAATATATAATTAAAGGCATACACAATATACTACCATGATGTATAAATATTGTATAATTTAAATAATATAACATTGGGATTTTCTTTTCTTTTTTTTCACATTACGGTAAAGAGAAAGGGGGAAACATGCTTAATTGTCATGAAAAGAATATCACACTTTAAGAAAAATATAATTTCTTATTTCTTTCTTTTGATTTTGGGGCAAAATTTGAGCCAAAGATTGAAAAGTTTCATGAGATTCACCCCAACAAATGACCGGTAAATAATAAATGGAACAAAAAAAATGTTGTTTCACAGCCTCCCAATATGAATGCCAGCTCTTGTGGATCCATGTTAAAGCACAGTGATATATGAGGGCGTGAAACATCGTCCCCATCAGACCCCACATAGATACAGCAAGGGCTGGACTGACTGGAACTCTGGGGGGTACGAGAATCTCACTGAGCACAGACAAAGCCCAAACACCCCCCACACACAGAGAGCAACACCCCCAAAAATAAAACAAGCAAAGTGATGCCTGTATAAATCACACTCACACTGTCTCGCTTTATTTGACGTCCCTCCTACTGCATAATAAAAGCAAGTGCACAAATTGAGTGGAATCAAGCATGCACAGAAAGAGAGAGATGTTGCTTCTTTGGGAGAGGGCTTCTTTTCCAGCCCCTTCACACAATACACACGGAGAAACACACAATTTGTGATATCTTGTGATATTGTCTTTTTTTATTATTTTATTAAAACAAGTAATCAGAGACAAAAAAGTACAGTATGCCCATAATAAATATGATTGGGAAGAGGATGATTTTGAGGTATATTGTCAATTTCTGAAATAAAAACAAAAAGGTGTTTTTTGTTGTTGTTGTTGTTGTTGTTGTTGTTTTAAGGTGAAGACTATTTTTAGTTGTCAACACATTGTATGCATCATAGTAGGTTTTTATCCTTAAAAAACAATAATAACCACATAAGCAACCATAGAAGTCCAAGTAAAATTTGTAAAGCCTACAAAAATGACAGGTATGATAAAAATGTAATAAATGACCCAGTAGTATCTTTTGTTTTGTTATTACCAGGGGTGGAAAGAGTACTGAAAATCATACTCAAAGTACTGTTACTTCTCAAAAAAAAGTAGTGTGAGTAGAGTAAAAGTACCAGTCCTAGAAACTACTCAAGTAAGAGTAAAAAAAGTAGCTCATTTAAAAGTACTCATGAGTAGTGAGTACTGAGTTGTGAAAGCTATGCCTCGTTATAATAAACACTGTATGCTGTAATTTTTAAAATGTAGCACACATACCGTAATTTACATTCCCTTTTATGGCTGTTTGTCAGAAAAAAATAAAAATATAGCTTCCTCCAACAATTTTCCTTTTCACTGCCAACTTTTAAAACACATCACTTATCTACATGTATCTGATTCCCAAGAAAATAACAGAGACAGGATTACAGAGATGAAAATATGAAAATACACTGATCACCATTTTAAATCACAGTGAAACAAATACATTAAAATCAGATTATGTGTATGGTCTAAATTGCCCTAAATGCCGACAGAGCGAGTTGTTGTTGTTCATAAAACATTATGTTCAAAACAATGCAAAAAAAAAAAAAAAAAAAAAACAGAAAAAGACTGTCACTTCACATGTCACATCCTGCACAATAAAGGGTGGATAGAGCAGGGGAAGGTAATGTTTTTTGGTACTGGGTAGGGGCCACATCAAGCTTTAAGTGGGGGGTCACATTGTGCTCCTTTTGAGAGACATTGTTCCGCATTGATTTAGTTCTTGTATTTTTTAAGCCCAGAAATAGTGTTCTCATTTTAATGCATGATACACAATTTTCTGAAGTGTATTTGTGACTGTTGGGAAAATTCTGCCTTAAGTATTGCTCTACTTTTCTATCAGGCATTAGAAAAACTTGATAAAGGCTGAGCAAAATTATAAATTATTTCCTACTTTCCTGATAACTTATTATTCAAATTAACTCACTCTCTACATCAGGAGCCGGTATTATTAAAAAATTATCAATATTATTAAAGTTTACTTTTTTTATTAAAATGTCTGTTTTATTATATTACATTAATACTTTTAAAGCTACTAAAGTTATTCAGTGGTTTTCTCGTTTTCTTGTTATTGTTGTTTGATTAATAGCCTTTTAATGACATAGACAACGGCAGGTCTATTAGTTACATTTACACTTCAAAGTCCGACATTTTGATGCAAATTCACTTTTTGTCCCACTATTTACATTCACTTTAGACATAACTGACTGTGTTTACAATAATACCTCACCAAAACGAGCATTTTGGCAGAATTATGAAGTTTATTTGATCGTTTAGGCACGTATGCCCTATAGCGTGAGCAAACATGCATGTAAAGTGCAGCGCAAATACATATGCCACCTGTCAGTCAAACAGTGCGCGCCTACAGAAGCGAGGGAATAAAAAAATCAATCTTTTAGATTTTAACGAGATCAACCAGTGGTTGTCTTGCTATCGCGATCAATGTAATGAGCACACCTGGTCTAGATGTAAACATAGGCTAAATAGAAAAAATTACTCTAAAGTTAATCATCGATATACAGTGCATCCAGAAAGTATTCAGACCCTTTGCTATGACACTTGAAATTTAGCTCAGGTACATCTAATTTCTTTGGATCATCTTTGAGATGTTTCTACACTTTGATTGGAGTCCACCTGTGGCAAATTAAATTTTTTGGACATGATTTGGAAAGGCACACACCTGTCTATATAAGGTCTTACAGCTGAAAATGCATATCAGAGCAAAAAACCAAGCCATGAGGTCAAAGGAACTGCCTGCAGAGCTCATTGACAGGATTGTATCGAGGCACAGATCTGGGCATTATGGCAGAGTGGCCAGACAGAAGTCTCTCCTCAGTGCAAGACACATAAAAAGCACCTAAAGGACTCTCACAGTGTGAGAAACAAGATTCTCTGTTCTGATGAAATGAAGATTGAACTGTTTGGCTTCAATTCCAAGCATCATGTCTGGAGGAAACCAGGCACCACTCATCACCTGCGCAATACCATCCCAACGATAAAGCATGGTGGTGGTAGCATCATGCTGTGGGGGTGTTTTTCAGCAGCAGGGACTGGGGGACTGGTCAGGGTTAAAGGAAAGCTGAACGCAGCAAAATACAGAGATTTCCTTAATGAAAACCTGGTCCAGAGTGCTCAGGACCTCAGACTGGGCTGAAGGTTCACCTTCCAACAGGACAGTGACCCTAAGCACACAGCCAAGACAACGCAAGAGTGGCTCAGAGACAACTCTGTGAATGCCCTTGAGTGGCCCAGTCAGAGCCCAGACTAGAACCCAATCGAACATCTCTGGAGAGACCTGAAAATGGCTGTCCACCGATGGTTCCCATCCAACCTGACAGAGCTTGAGAGGATCTGCAGAGAAGAATGGCAGAAAATCCTCAAATCCAGGTGTGCAAAGCTTGTCGCATCATACCCAAAAAGACTTGAGGCTGTAATCGCTGCCAAAGGTGCTTCGGCTAAGTACTGAGTTAAGGGTCTGACTACCCTTAACTGTGATATTTCACAGTAATGTGATATTTCAGTTTTTTCTTTTTAATACATTTGCAAAGTTATCAAAAATCTGGTTTTTGCTTTGTCATTATGGGGTATGGAGTGTAGATTGATGTGATTTCTTTTTTTTTTTTTTAAGCATTTTAACATAAGGCTGCAACATAACAAAATGTGAAAAAAAAAACATTAAGGGGTCTGAATACTTTTTGAATGCACTGTAGATCATTTGTTTTCCAATTAATATCAAGATTGTTTTATTGCACAGCCCTGTTGCTAACATTACATAAATCTCTCACAGCAACCCAATAATCTCAGTGATAGATAGCTAATTTACATGCTACGTTATAGATACAGAGAATCTAGTAAGCAGAAATATGAAATTTACCTCGATATCTTTCTTCAAATTAGAGGCAGTATAAATACTGATATCTTGACTGGCTTGAGCAAGCTAAACTCACATGACACGATCAAGCAGTTGGCCTTCTTCACAGTGAAAAGCCCTTTCAAGTGCAGCTATGGATGTTCAGGTGTTGATGTTGAACTGCTGCTTGAGACATCCTCTCCAAATCCATAGCTGTTGGCGCCAGATCTACAGCTGCAGGTCAAGTTTTCTATGCATGATTGATTTGACAGGAGTCACGAGACTCTCATAACCAATCACGTTGATGGACAAACATAAAATCAGGAGTGGGAAGAAGCGAACATAGATGTAGGGAAAATAGCACAGTAAAAGTACAATTACAGACCTTAAATGTACTCAAGTACAAGTAAAAGTATACCATTTTTAAACTACTTAAAAAAGTAACATTTCTGAGAAAATCAACTTAATTACAGTAACGAGAGTATTTGTAATTCGTTACTTTACACCCCTGGTTATTACACAATCATTTGATTTACATAAATATAATTAGGTGCATTACCTAATTTGGATAATTCTGAGTATATGACAAATTCAACACAAATACACATAAGTAACATGAACAGGTACTTTTTAAATAATAATGTTTATGTTTTGCCAGTTATTTTCCTTGGCACATACAGCATGAAGGTTGGATATTAATTAATAAACCCAAATGGCATGAGGTTCAAAAATATGTAAGAAAGACAACTTTACTAAAACTGGGGTTCATTCCTACTCGTTAAATGATTGGCTGTCTGTATATTAGTGCCTTTACATTTACTTTAAAGATATTTCACCCCCAGCAATTAACTCATTATACATCCCATTTAAATTAAACCTAGTACTAATGTTCTAAATAACAAGATAAACTTAATGGAAAATATAATGTATTTGATCTGTAACACTTCTAACACAATATGTTAAAAAGTGGTTTCAAGTTAGATGCCTTTAAAAAACTATCAGAGGAGCTAGAATTCAGCTGGAAAAGACAAAGTTTGGCACGTACACTTTTACCTCCCAAATAATTCAGTGATATTCTGTTTAATTACTCATATGGAACCCCAAAATCCCATTCATTAGTTTAATGCAGTTTCATGCAGTATTATGCAGTTAATGCAGTTTCACTGTCAAAACAATTCGACTATATCAGCCATTCAACACTAAATAAACATCTCATTTGTTCTATATAAGACTAAACAATTCATTTTAACAAAAAACAAAAACAAACTCTAAACACTGATTTCATCGAAAGTACAGTTATGATTTTTTTTCACAATTTTATTTGCACAATTGATTTTGCTCTGCTTGCAGAATTTGTTCAAATTTAAAAGCTGTTATATGCAAAAAAAAAAAAAAACATTAATAAGCGGTCACACATACACTTTGCATGGTGAAATTCCACGGGCGAAGATGGCGTGGGTGGACATTTTGCGCATGTGATATCAGCAAAAAAATAACTGCCAAGCAGCCTCTTCATTCTGGCAGAATGAAGTTTAAAAGAATTTAGCTGCTAAAATAATATCCTTGTCAATTGGAATTATTCAGTGTAGCTGTTTACGAAGCACCGTCCACTCAGAGGTACCTGCCAAACCAAGCAACGCCCTATTGGTCAATACAGCAAAAGTTTGCCGCAAAGTTCAGCAAACTTGAACTCCACGCAAAATCCGCGAAGGGGAAATTCTGCGCTACCCGAAGTCCATCGCGCGAAATCCACGATTGTGCAGATTCCCATTGAGATGAGTTTATTTTGCCCACAGAATTTCGCTGTGCAAAGGTATGTGTCACCGCACCTTTACTATTTTGTTTTGAAACTTAGGCCACATCCACACTAATATGTTTTCATTTGAAAACACATTAATTTCCTTACATTTACACCTCTCATCCACACTATAATGGCATTTTCCACTAATAATGAAGCATTCTGAAAACACTCTCCATTACCGTTTACTTTGTAAAACAATGATACTTGGAAACTTAACGTTCTGAAAATGCTTTTATTACCACATACCTTGGAAAACGATAATGTTAGGAAACTGAAAACTTATTGTTGTGGATGTGGCCATAGTTCTGTTCGTTTCTCCAATGAAATCAAAATAATCTCTTTCGCATATGTTCTATGTAAATTTGGATTGTAAACAACAAAAAAACTTGCTTTTTCACACCTAGTGCTGGTTTCAGAATCCAGTGTTCCAAGATGTTAAGGAATTTCTGAGGATCCTAATTAGATTAGCTTCAATGTCAATGAAGGTAAAACTTGTCAGATATGAAAACATAATCATAAAAATCAGTGTTAGAAATAGATACACCTTTAAAAATACATCTTCACATGGGGTTCATGGAATCCAGTATGAAATCTTTGGAGGTACATAGTTTTAACCCTCTTTGATCTTTAACTTGTTTGGGTCCAAAGGACTCAATGTAATTCAAGTGTCACTAATGACATCCTCAAAGGAGGGACTCGATCTTACTGCTTATGTCACCTCCAAGAGAGTCTCCCAGGTCAAACAGTTGATCAATGTTGACTGTCGAGCTACAAAGGAAGTCTGGACGATTGCCCTCTTCTGCCTCTGACCAGGGACTTTGCAGAAACGCTGTGGCCAGGAATGTTTCCTCATCAAGGTCTACTTCACTGCTCCTTTGGGTTTCCATTAACACATGGCTCTCAACTACACCACCAAGAGCTTCTAGAGGGCTGATATGTGTCCCCCTAACCATCAAGTCCTCATCTTCTTGGATGGAGCTCAAAGGATCACCTTCATTCAAGCTCAGTTCTCCATTAAGGGCTGAGTCTAGCAGGGCATCCCAGTCAAAGTTGCCCTTCAGGGAGCTTAAATCATCTTGCTCATCCATGATCAGCCATGGGGAGCTTGAACATCGTGGAGCTTTGCTCCCGCCAGTCCTGTGGGTGTAAGGCTGTTTCCTCTTGTTGCCTTTCCCTGAGACCCAGCAACTAAGCATGTTGGCTTCAGCCAAACGAGGGTCCCAGTTCTGATCGGCTCCTGTAGCTTCCTCAAACTCTTTCAGGAGCTGCTGGGACTCAGGACTCACACAAAGACTTCCGCTCAATCCAGTGGTGGCTACAACTTGTCCAGTCTGGGGGTTCATCCGGAGCCGGTTCTGAAAAGCCGGATTGATTTGCACAGGGGGCATTCGACGTTTCTTGTAGGCACCGTTGAGGAGACGTTCTGCATATTGGGGGTCGATCTTCCAGAAGCCGCCCTTCCCTGGCTCATCCTTTTGCCTTGGGATTTTAATGAAGCATTTGTTCAGCGACAGATTGTGGCGGATGGAATTCTGCAATGATAAATGGTAGATGAATTAGTAAATTTGGCTTTATGAAGTGAGATAAGTGTCAACATGATCACACGGAAACTTGACACGTTGCTACCAAATGTTCAATACACTGATATCGGAAACATTACTAGCACCATCTCCCATTAGATATTTTTGCATCAGTACAAACATGTTTAACTTGTTAACCCTGAGCAAGCATCTTTTATAGATGCAGGTCCCATTGAATCCAGGAAGCTATCGCATTTACATAATCAATGAAGATTACAAGATTACATTTTTACTCCACTGACGGTTAGGTTTAGGGTTAGAGTTTGGGTTAGGGCATATGGTAATAGAATATTAATTCCAGTTAACTGCATTACATAATTTACTGCTAAACTTGCTTTTAGAGCCACTCTGTGGACATTTCACAGAAAAATCCAGAAACCGTAGCTCACACAAGCCTGTACGTTCAACAATACTTCCAGCTTTGAAAACTCAGGGCAGTGGTTTGAATTTTGGGAAGCACAAACCGAATTCAACAGCAGAACTTTCATTTGCTGTTACCAAATTATAGTGAGATCAGTCTTGAAGTTTGTAATTTCTGCGCCACCAGCCTCACCAAACAAAATGTAAAAAATAGCAAATTTTTTTCAAGCAGGATTTCCTGAAAATTCCCCTTATGTACCATTGGTCGTAGAACAGATAGTCCCGCTCAAAACTCATACCATTGGTTTAGTCAATGTTTGTGTGCTGGGCAGTCAGGAAGCTCAAGCAAACAGAGCAATATTTGATAGCATCACAGTGTTACACTTTTCATGGAAATCAACCAATGAATGGCTTACTTATAGCTGTCTTTGCATACTAAACTTTGAGAATGTATTTTAACTTCCAAAAAAACTACACACGTCACCTTTGACTTTTGGTCTAAGCTTAAGTCTTATTGTGTATGGCTCTACAAATTCAGACATGTGAATGCACTTGGTATTATTACCATAAACTTTACTAAACCAGGAAGTACACATGCATAGAAGTTATACATTAAATACCCCATGAAATGGCTTGTTAAGCTCAGTTTTCTTTCTCATATTGATCTATTTTCTTTCGAAATAAGAAGTTGGGGTGGAACAACAGTATAAAAGGGCTTGTCCAGTAAGCCAGTAAGCTTTAGTTTACATCACATCCATGAACATTATTTGCTACTTGCTATTGACAGTCGAAGGCAAATTGTATTAGGGAGTGTGGACACTCATTCTAGTCCGCATTTGATTGAACAAACATTAAGCTATGCCCCTGAGTGCAAGATGAGTCATCAATATTTTTTAGCTGTTTTCCCGGAGGAGAAAATCTGCTAAACGTCCATTTTGTCAACTCTCAGGAGTATGCTAGCCTATAGATAGCCTCAAAGCTAAGAGACATGGAGTTAAATCAAAGTCTCTCTAGCAAGTCAGTCCACTGGCAGCCATCTTTGGAACACTCTCGGGCAGCTATTTTCAATGTAAACAAGCAGCATACAAGAGCAGCTCCTATCTACTTGAATAGGGAAAGAGCAAAATCTCCAAAACGGCTGGTCAAGATTATGATTACGATTACGATTACGAAGATTAAGAACATATTTCAAATCAGCAGTAAAATCTGACAACACTGGAATCATAAATTGTGCTTCTTTACAGATTATGATAAAAAGACGCAATTTTCCCAGCTTGTCTAGTTAATGTGCATGCGCGTTCTCAAGTTGATTGACAGGTGATGTCGGAATCTAAAAGGAGATTGGCTCGTTTACCTGTAAGGCAAGACTTCCATTGACCATTCCATTTTAATAGAAGTGGCCCATCTCTGCTAAATAGTCTATGGTTAAAGCCTCAAAAGACCTGATTTCATGGGGTCTTTAAAGAACTCCAGTGTGCATCAATGTATTGGGCTGATAGACCAACCACCACACCACAAGGCAATTATGTTTAAATGAAGCACTGACCTCCTAACCTTGGTTAAACATTGTTTTGAGTTAAAATAACTAAAAACTGAGGGAATGTCTAAATAGTCTTCAAAGAATAGAGACTATGGCTGAGGGGTTAATTAATAATTCACCAACAAATAAATCTTTTTAGAAATCCCCCCATTTTTTGTAAATATCCAACTTATGAGCTCATTCTTCCTCATAGCCTCACTTTGAAAAGCAGTTAAAAATTATGAACATGTTTTAAATGAAGCCAAAGGGGCTTGTTCAAATGTCCAAAGAAACTTTGCTTTTGTACTACACCTTATTGCTCGGTGGTAAAATGGGTCTATACTTTTGCTGCAAGTCTTACACCTGAAGTACAATTAAGTACCTGTTCATTACAACTAAGCTCTTCCTTTTTGTGGTAGTCATGCCAAAACTCTCAAAATATCAAGTCTCTAAACGACATCTTTCAGAAAGGTTTCAGTTGGTCTCTCTCCAATACACAACCTACTTTTGCAGGTGCTAAAAAAAGGCTTTCTATCTCTCTAGTCTGCTCAAACAATAGAACAATAGTCCTATTTTCCCCTTTGCCAGATATGCAAATGATTTGGGTCTCAGTGTAGGCCATCCAGGAGCTGCATACATGTAAGTGTAAATGAGTTCAAGGCATTTTATCCCTTTAAGCAATATTTGCCCATTGAATCTTACCTGCCAAGTGGGATCTGCATGGCGGAAGTAACAGAAGTTGTCTGTGATCCATTTGTAGATGCATGAGAGGGTGATTTTGGTTTTCTTACTGGCTTGCATGGCCATGCAGATGAGTGTTGCATATGAGTATGGAGGCTTGATATGAGGGTTGGTCTTATAATCGACTTCATCCGGACAGTGCCCGTGTGCAACTAAGCTGGGTAGAGCTGACAAGGAAGGCACCCTGTAGAACGCTGCCGCTGTTGGTTTGCCAGGGGTCAGTGGCATACCTATGGATGCTGGATCTCCAGCTAAAGGAGATGAAGGTGCATCCGAACCTACTTGGTTCCCGAAGAAGTGACTCTGGTTATGGCTGCATGAAGATGTGTGTTGCCCCCCACTGGCGTTAAGAATTGAGAATTCCTGCAGCCATTGGAGGCTGGTCAGGCTGTCGTCTAAATCGTCGGAGCCGCAGCTGCTGCTGTTGTACTCAAATGAGCGCCTGTCTAACTGCTCAGCCTGGGCAGCGGCAGTGACCACCTCCTCCTCAAGCCCCACTGAGCCTTCCGGCCAGGGATCCGCACAACTAATGGAGAGCATGGTCCCTTCACCTCCCCAGCCAAATCCTGATGAGAAGTAAAGTTTATAGCAGGGGATTTCAAACTTTATAGACCCCACCCAGACTCTCAGCCAACCTAGGGACTCCCAATATAAAAAGGTTTTATTATTATTATTATTATTATTATAATAAAATAAAAAAAGTTTTTCTCAGTAACACTTTATAGAAATACTTTACAATAAGTTACGATTAGTCACTGATATAGTTAACATGAACTAACATAATTAGTGTTTACATTTTTTTTTACATTTAACATTCAAAATTGTATTTGTCCACACCATTTCTAATGGGTCGGATTATATATTGTAAATTACATTTTTTTATTCAGTTATTACATTTACTCTATAAATAAAAATACTGTATAAAGAGTATTTAATATATATATATATATATATATATATATATATATATATATATATATATATATATATATACATAGTTAATGTATTAGGTACGTGAGCTAACAATTAACAATACATTTCTTACAGCATTTATTAATCTTTTTTTAATGTTAGTTAATAAAAATTCAATTGTTCATTGTTAGTTCATGTTAGTAAATGGGGCATTAACTAATGTTAACATATACAACTTTTGATTTTAGAAATGTATTAGTATATGTTGAAATTAACATCAACTAAGATTTATAAATGCTTAATAAGTATTGTTCATTATTAGTTCATTTTAACTAATGTTGTTAACTAATGTTAACAAGTGGAACCTTATTGTAAAGTGTTACCATATACATACACACACACACACACACACACACACACACACACACACACATATATATATATAATATTATAATTTATTTAAGTATATATATATATATATATATATATATATATATTTCTTGCTACTTTTTTCAAGATAATATTGTTTATATATATATATATATATATATATATATGTGTGTGTGTGTGTGTGTGTGTGTGTGTGTGTGTGTGTGTGTGTGTGTGAACTAAAAATAAACTAAAGTATATGTATAAATTAACATTAACCATGATTAATAAATGCTATTTAATAAATTAGGCTTATTCATTGTTAGTTCGTGATCTCTAATATATTTAATAATGTTAATTAATACAATGTATATTTAATTTTAATACCTATAATTGAATAACTTTATATAGGCTAGCATTATCATCTTACATAAGGCTCATCATTTATTATTAGTTAATGTTCATTCAAATAGTTAGCAATAGCATAAAAATGTTTTTATTTGTTCAGTGGGGTCTTGGTTGAAAACCCTGAAGTCCATGTTTTGTTTTAATAGATGATATTTTTTCGAGGGAATAATAGGGAACTGTGGTAACGGAAGTTAAGCTGGATTCTGGAGAAGAAATGTTGCTTTATTTGGGTTCTCCAGTTATAGAGGTCATAGAACTTTCCTGAAACCTCACAGGTCGCTCTTTACAACGTCCCATAACTGACGTCTGGAAATACACAACAGAGCAGATCCCAAACCTAACATTCCTCAGCATGACAGGTGTATCTGAAGCACAAGATTCATCAAAGTCGAGCCCACGATAATATTCGATATATTGAATATTTAAATGTTCAAATAAGAGACTCAGTGTCAAAAGGAACAGAGTCAAATAAAATCGGCACGAAATGTTTGGCACGTGTTTACAAATTGAACGAATGCCTGGTGTATTTTTAGTAGCTAATTGTAATGAATAAAATATTATTTTAATATATTTCCACCAGCAATTACATTTTTTTTTTTTTTTTACCACGCATGCACATAACTAGGCATCAAAAAATATTTTCACTAGTGTAAAGCCTATAATTAAATTTTTCTATAGCCATTGAATATATGTAAGAAGGTTTTAGGCTATAATGGTAAATACAGTATTAATACATTGTCTGAGCTGCTAAAAACTGTCACAACATTATAAATTCTTAGATAAACTCACCTGTCTTTGAACAAGGATTCTTGATGAATAGGGAAATAACATCAAATAACACAAAAGCTCCTTTAAAAAAAAACCCACTTTATCCGATTAGCGCGAAATAACTTCCAGAGGTGAAATTCCAGGAGAATGCGAGTGTGCGTCTCAGTTCAAGGTCTCCAGGGCAGCAGAAGCTCCGGGCCAGTTTAATACCTGCTGCAGGACGTTTGTCCGGTCACCCGAGCAACGGTACACCCCCCTATAAACAGCTTCCCGATCTTCTATTGGTCTGCAGGCTGCTATGGTGATTTGTCTTTTTATCGCTCTTGAACAGGTTTGCTCGTCACGCACGTCAATTTCATGTCTGGCTGGAAAAGAGAGAAGGACAAAACAAGTTACATTTGACAAATGAGCGACCAGACAAACATTATGTTGCTTTGAATGGAATTGTATCGTTGCTGATAGAGAATAATGATGAAATGGGAAATAAAAGAAAGGGTGGTATTATCATCCTCACCTAGACAATTTAAACACTAACACACACACAAACATTTTTGCTGCTTGTTCAGTTTACTTACTTAAAATGAACTCAAGCAACACAATTCTAGAACATTTAGACAACTTAATTTCATTGCATTCTATCCATTAAAATTTCTAAAATGGAAGTCTACATAATCCAGTTGAGTTGTGACTACATTAATATTTTTGGTGGTGTTAATACAGTATTGATGAAGTTTCGTTTCCCAGCATGCTTTGCATGGGACTCGATAGGGAGAGTAAATGGAGTGCATATCATATAGTGCATATGATATGCACTAACCATATCATAGTTTCTAAACCACACTCTGTTCCCAACTAGCATGTATTTAGCATGCTAACATTCACTAGTTAGTACATAAAGAAATAAAAGAGATTTATCTGAGTTACAGTGACGTGTTTAATTTTGTTGGGTTTACTCAGTTCAACTAGGTTCTTTCTATACAAAGTGTTGGTGTTGAGATTACATAGTAATTTAAGTTAAGAAAATAATTTCGGGGCCTGGGTAGCTCAGCGAGTATTGGTGCTGATTATCACCCCTGGTGTCACGAGTTCGAATCCCGGGTGTGCTGAGTGACTCCAGCCAGGTCTCCTAAGCAACCAAATTGGCCTGGTAGTTAGGGAAGGTAGAGTCACATGGGGTAACCTCCTCGTGGTAGCGATTAGTGGTTCTCGCTCTCAATGGGGCGCATGGTAAGTTATGTGTGGATCGCGGAGAGTAGCATGAGCCTCCACATGCTGTGAGTTTCCGCGGTGTCATGTACAGCGAGCCACGTGATAAGATGTACGGATTGACTGTCTCAGAAGCGGAGGCAACTGAGACTTGTCCTCCACCACCCGGACTGAGGTGAGTAACTGCACCACCATGAGGACTTACTAAGTAGTGGGAATTGGGCATTCCAAAATTGGGAGAAAAGGGGATAGAGAAAAGAAAAGAAAAAAAAAGAAAACTAATTTCGAACATGTGGAACCAATGTACACAATTGAATCAAGTTCAGGCAAAGAGCTATTTTTTAGTTTATATCAGACTATAGCACATTTATTTTGGTAGGCCTATTTATTATAACAATAATGATTTTGGAATTATCTTTTTAGTCCTTCAGATTTTACTTCAGAAAAAGAATGTAAGCCTAAAATATTCATTATAAGTTTAAGAATTTTAGTAACACTTAATGTTCCCTTTGTAAAGGGTTTATAAACGGCTTCATCAACAACTAATACGTAATTTACAAATGCATTATAAATTATGAATATAACAACGTAAATAAAATAGGGAGACTTTCATGCAATACTTGCCAAATACTGAGCATTTTTACTTGTTATACATGCTTAATAAATACACTTATTCATACTTATGCTAATCAAAACCATAAAATGGCTACATTTATGATTTATGTCACAATGCAGCAATAAATAGACTATTATAGTGAGATTAAAAGGCTTTGTGTTTATATCCATTACTGTAATGTCTTAAAAAGAATGGTGCTACTCAAAGTGCGGTCGCAACTTACTTACAGTATTCCTGGTTAAGTCCTCTGCAAAAACAGTTTTCAGGTCTTCATGCTCATTCACAGCATATAAAGCCTGATAGCCATTAAACCATCCTGAACTTTATGAACATAGGTTTCTAATGTTGACAGCTCTGATAAATAATGCATATGTTTCAATTTTACATAAGTGTATATTTGAATAGGGTATTAATGTTAAATAAGTGTTATAAAGCATTTAAAACAAGTTAGGTTCACTATTTGGCAAGTAGTGCATGAAAGTCCCTTTTTCATTCATGTTGTTATAACTGCATATCAGTGGTTTATAATGCAGCTATAAATGACTTATTAGCCATTAATTAATTAATTAATTAAATCATTATGAGTTAGATAAGGTTTTTTTAAACTGGGGTCCGGGGACCCCCAGGGGCCCAGAAGGTGTGGTAGGGGGTGCGTGGGAAATTTCAAAGAAAAAGTGTGTAAAAAATGTAAAAAATAAATAAATAAAATAAAATAAAATAAATTCTACTGGTTCATTTTGTTTTCTAAAAACTGTTCGGAAAGACCAAGAAAGGGTTGTAAAGCAGTTCTCTGTAAATGCTTTGGAGCAATATTTATTGTAATAAGCACTTTCCAAAAACATTTCACATTTTTCTCTTCAGGTACATCTAGCATTACTCTGTAAACTTAACAAATGTCAAGTTAATACTTTTATAGGCAGAGTCGTTTTTTTCATCCATAGACAAAATGATGGTGTGACCTGTTGATTGGCAGTTGTCAAATGTGAAGGAAGAGGCACAGAGCCTTTTATTGCTACTGTTGCTTCACTAGAGTTCCTTTTGCAGGAAAGCACTCAGCAACACTAATGAAGCGTTCAAGAGGCTAGACCATCTTGTTTCTATTTAACCTCCATTTATTCCCTCTAAGTTACCAACAAAAAGTGCATTCCTTAAAAAAAAAAAAAACTCCTTCACAATCTGAAGAGATACGCTCAAGCTCTTATCCAGTTTAAATCTGTCCGAGAGGAAGTTTTATTTGAAGTTTATCCCATTAACTGTCAGTTTCATTTATTTAAACACAGCAATGACTACAAAAGACTGTGTAATGTGGCATTTGTGTGAAAACAATGCTTATACTTAAAAGTTACTTTTTGTGAATGCAGCCTGTCACCTGAACTGTTGAGAAGAAAGAGACAGTTCTTGAATCCCTTTCCCCTCTTCCCTTAGTGTTAGTCATCCGTGAAATCACTCATTATTGTTTCATCCTGTCAGGTTTGTTTTGGGTCAGATCCCAAAAAAATTGAAACTGTAATGAGAAAAGAAAGCAAAAATCCAACAGTAAAAAACAAAAAAAACAAAAAAACTGTATTTTGGATAACTGTAAGTTACACTGTCAACCCTAATGTTGTAATTACTAGAAAACACCAATTAAACAAATATCTATGTTTCTTGAACTTATTTTTTTTTTAAATCCATAGACAAAAGATTTTAAGTGTTAATAACTCAAACTTGAGTACTAAATTGAAGTTATGGGGAATACTCATAATGCCATGCGCTTGAATTATTTAATTATTTAACTGTTTTCTTGGTCAAAGGGAACACATGGGGGCATTTAAAAAGTTGTTATTTAGAATTCATAGAGGTTTTGGCTCTTCTGTAGTATTATTTGTGTTGTTTTGTTGCAAATACATGTTTTGTGTGATGACACCATTAGGGTGATCTGTGTCCCCTTTGGTCAGATTGGACCCTTTTAACACTATCTCAGTTCTGAAGTACAGGTGTCAATGCATTTCTGTGGAGAAATAAGTTTACAGGATGATTCACCTAGAATCAGTTATAATCTTTATTATTTGAGCTGTGTTATTGTATGAACTAAATTTAAGTAAATTCAACTAAAATTATTAAGTAGAAACAGCATTGTTTAAATAACACATTTTATTTATGTGTACTTTCGTCTAGTTACCTTGACTTAAATAGTTAAGTTCATTCTATATGAGCACCAAGTTAAGTGAACTTAATCACACAATTTCTGGAGACACCATTACTCAATTTAATTGAGGGAACAAGTTTATTTAATCAATTGAGTAGAGTCAACTTATTAGGGTTTTCAGTGAATCTTAACATTTATAGTGAAAAGCTGTATTAGATTTAACTGGGCAATGCATGTGATTTTATTGTTTATTTCTGTAAAAAAAATAAATGTTTTCATGTGAACTATATGAAAACTTTTAATTAACAGTGATTTATAGATTTATATATAATATAGAAAATACATTAAAAAAAAATTACAGATAAAATTTTTGTGAAAGACAGCAAAAGGACACGCCCAAAATTCCCTGTGTGATGAATTACATTTTATTTAAATAATAATCTTTTTTTTATTAGTATGTAGGTTACATTCAAAAATACATTTTTAAGATTTATGCCTTTTAATTTTATAACAACATTCCATCAAATTAAATTGAGTAGTAAAAAAAAAAAAAAAAAATTTACGTTTTCATTTGTAAAAAAATGGCACAATTCATTTTAGAGTTTTGTTTGTGTGTGTGTGGGGGGGGAGGGGGGGGGGGGATCAATTTTGATTAAATTGAATGTGTAAATCCTAAAAAAAAATTAATAAAAAGCTAAAATCTTTTTTTGTGTAAACATTTGTTACATTTTATGTTGTTTAGTTAATGTTACATTATTTTAATGTCATGCGTGTTACCCTGATAGTGTTTTGTCTCTGTGTGTGCCGTTGTTTAGGAAAAGGCCATTTTTGATGAACTTTAAGTCATTATGTGTCGTAATATTTTAGCACCTGTATTATTATGGTGATACAAGGCAGATAAAGCTCAGCTAAATTGGTATATTAAAACTATGTGAGCTAATGATAAATACAGTCCTCTATTATTTTTATTTTTTTATTTTTTTACAATTAAAACAGCTGCAAAACTGTAAATGTATGTATGTATTTATTTATTTACAGGCTTGTTTCCCTTTGTGTCCACAGAAATGAACAGGTCGATTTGATATGGTTTGATATGATTAACAGAGTGAGCAATCAGTGTGTTTCAACTATATGCGCACGCATCAGTTTGATCATGTTTGAATCCATCTTTTTTGAACCTGAAAAGGAAACCAGATTTTTCTCTTCAAACTGTCATTTGCTATTCTTCAACAACTTTTATCAGTCTAAAGTCAGCTTCATGTTATGAATATATCTTAACTTTCATATGCTGAACCATATCCTTCAATCTGCCTTTTTAATGAAATTGTTTAAAGTATTTTTTATTTTATTTGTTTTTGTATAATTATCATAAGATTCAGCTTCATTTTTACCACTAGAGGACAGCAGCGTACAACTGCTCACAATTAAGCTTTTGCAACAGGCTTCACTACTCCTTGTTATTTACAGAACTTTTGCAAAATGTTATGATATATTTCATTATTTAATATATTTTTAACTGTGATTATTAAATCTATCTACTTACATTTATTTATTAATACAATATTTATTCATATTTATTAAATACATGCAAAAATAAATAGATTATATTTGTTTATTATTATTTGGTCCATTATATCCCTCCATAAGTAAGGCATTGGTAGAGGCAAATAATTATAACATCACAGTCAGCGATGACTACATGTAGATTCTCTATTTGTTTGTAGATTTATAGATGCTTTAAAAAGTATATTACATTAACATTTTATCTTTATTTTAGTATAATATCTTCTAAGATTTATTTTACATGACAGTTGAGTATACTTCCAACGTATGCAACTTACATACTGTGACCCCAAAAAGTATTCGGACATGTAAGCACTTTAACATCACTTGAAAGAAAGATAGCACAAACACACATTTTTCAAGTAAAACATTTCACAAAAAGAAGTTTGTTAGGTTAAATTATGAAACAGTTGATAATTGTTCAAAATGAAGACTAAAAGTAGGCTATTTAGACAGTTTCTGGTTGTCAAATGTTAGCCGAACATGTCCATAGTTAATGTGCTGAACTAAACCTGTGCTTACTCGTCTAGGACATGTGTGAACTTGAGGGAAATTTACTATCACCTTGCCAGCAGTTTATTAAAATTACAACAATGGCTCAGAAAGCCCTGAAGAAGGTCCAAAGTCCCTTTAATTTCACTTCGATCAATCATTCACAGAGAAAAGCACAGAGCTTCTGCTAAAACAAATTAGAGTGGGGAAGTCCTGCCCAGTTATGACCCAAAACAGGTCAAGATAAAGCCTTGAAGATAAAAGCATGTAAACATATGGTCCTCTAGCAAGGAATAGACAAAATGGCGGCACATATTGGGATGAAAGTGTTTGTTTCAAAATTGTTTCAAAAGTATAGCCTAACATGATTTTAGCATGATTAAATCACTTACTTTATCTGCGTAAAGTAATAAACAATACTGGCATTACAGGATGTTGTCATGACAAAGCTGCAGTACTGGATATAACTTTGCGCAGATTAGCAGGTTAGCAATATTATCACACAAAAGTCATGTTAAAGGTGCACTCAGTAATTTTTTCCTCATTAAAAAAGTTTAACTCGTAAAGACATGAATTGTAATTTAGCAATCTATGTAGGAAATCATGACAACTCACATTAAACTGAAGACTTTAGTCATATCAGTAACCTTATTAAAGCTGTTTTATTCTACATGGAGAGGGTCCACACATGGGGGCTGCCATGTTTGAATCACATGACCAACTGAATACTACTCGTTTAATCTCAGTAACCGTCCTGTTATTGGACACTTTCACTCATTGATTAAAGTAATCATGGTTGACTGTGAATACTACATTTCTATAATGACATCTGAAACTGAAAACTATTGATTTTAAATGATGCTGCATCCAAGCCACTAGGTGTCAGTGTATGAAACAAAGACAAAAGTAACTGAGTGCACATTTAACACATATAATATTTACATCTTGAGGCTATACTTTTGAAACAGTGTGTATGTTCAAACCTGTCAATCCATGTTGCAAACAAGGGGATTGGTGATTGCCAAAAAACTTTTGCATCATTTCTCTAAGCAGTTTAATCTGATTGAATGTGTGCTTTCCATTGCCAAATCTAGCATGCCATCTCCCACTATACTGATACTAATGTCATTGTATCCCTCCTCACATCCAGATCATTGTGCTAAAACTCAGTACACAGAATGCTGACGAAACGCCCAGCTCCATTACATTATAGATAGCCTTCTCCATAACAGGCTTTCTCTGACACCTGCTCTGAATTATTCAGTCTATCAGCTGAGTGGGTTGAAACTCCTGAGTTAATTTCAAAACACTAGCTAGCTAACAACCACCATTTATTCCTGACTGGAGCCCACGAGCATGGGCCATTATCCTACTCAAATGCATGATACATCAAATAAACAAGAATTAGGTCAAAAGTAATCCAAAAGTAATTAGATTACTTAAATGTAATCCAAGAGATTACATTACTGACTACAATTTCCGTCATGTAATTTGTAATCAGTATCATATTACAATTCAGAAGTAATCTACCCAGTGCTGGACATTTAAAGATATGTGCTAAAAAAATGAATCTATCAGCCGTATTCTCAGCATCCAAAATATTCTATTGTAGGGTTATAAAATGCTTTTTATGGTACTACATTATGCCAGGACACACAGGTGGACAACAGATCAGTATGGCTTATTTTGCAGCATTTCAGACTGTGTACTGTACTAACATGTTCATGAATTTGTGAATGGATAAGGAATAATGACCAGCTCACTGTACATTGTCCTGCTTTTTACACTGGCTCTTATCAAATCACTAAATAAGAATGGACATGAAATATTGATTTGAGCTGAAATTATTCTATTACGTGAGAAGAAAGGGACGAAGGTCAGTAGTTTAGCTATTAATATATAGCTATAAAATATTTGATCACAGAATACCATTTGAGCAATCAGAATCAAGTATTCCAGTTATAATTTTTTTTTTACATTTTTGTTTATTTTTATAGGTGAGTCATTGTTTATGGTAGTTATGTGTTAAACCCTGCCATCTTTGTGCCCTTTAAGCATTTAACAGGTTGTTACATTTATTGCACAGTTCCTTTATTATTATTAATAGGCTATTATAACTATTCTTAAAGGGTTAGTTCACCCAAAAATTTTAATTCTCTCAACATTTATTCCACATTAATTTATGCCATCCCAGATGTGTATGACTTTCTTTCTTCTGCTGAACACAAATGAAGATGTTTAGAAGAATATTTCAGCTCTGTAGGTCCATACAATGCAAGTGAATGGTGGCCAGAACTTTGAAGCTCCAAAAATCACAAATTGGCCACATAAAAGTAATCCATATGACTCCAGTGTTTTAATATATGTCTTCTGAAGTGATATAATAGGTGTGTGTGAGAAACAGATCAATATTCACTATTTACAGTCAGCCATGATTACTTTAATCCATGAGTGAAAGTGTCCAATAACAGGACAGTTACTGAGATTAAGCGAGTAGTATTCAGCTGGTCATGTGATTTTAACATGGCAGCCCCCATGTGTGGACCCTCTCCATGTAGAATAAAACAGCTTTTATAAGGTTACTGATATGACTGGAGTCTTCAGTTTAATGTGAGTGCTCATGATTAAATATACTGTATATATTTTTCAAAATTTCAATTAATTTCTTTAGTGGTAAAATGTTTTTAATGAGAAAAACATTTCTGAGTGTCCTTTTTTACTGTAAATCTACACTTTCACTTTCAGATTCAGCCACCTAATGGTCAAAGGTAGAGATTTATATTAAAAAAGGACTTAAAAATTGATCTATTTTTCTCTGAAGATATGGATTTCATCACTGGAGTCATATGGATTACTTTTATGCTGCCTTTATGTGCTTCTGGTCACCATTCACTTGCATCGTATGGACCTACAGAACTGAAATATTCTTCTAAAAATCTTTAATTGTGTTCAACTGAAGAAATAAAGTCACACATTTGGGATGACATGAGGGTGAATAAATGAGAGAATTTTCATTTTGGGGTGAATTATCCCTTCAATAATTAGGGCTGTCGATATAATATGTTAATTTAGTGTGATTAGTTATATAAAAAACAATGCGTAAAAAAAAAAAAAAAACGCAATTAATCATGCCCCCAACCTTTATGTTAATTCCGTAATAAGGAATGTTCCCACCATTGGAGGAATTCAAGCTTGATGTGCCACCTTGATGCAGTAGGGGGCAGACAGCGCTTCATTTTTATATAATAATCTAACAAAAAAAAATAATATAACAAAATAATAATAATAATAATAATAATAATAATAATAATAATTATTATTATTATTATTATTATATGCTGATGATTATTGTATATAGGTGTTTCTTGAACTTTGGGCTTTTTCAGTTTCCAGGGGTTGATTTTTATTAAAATAAACAGATTAAAACTTTTTTGCTTTTTGTTATATGAAGGTCTCATTAAAACCAAATAGGAAACTTTTTACCAGGACTTTATAGTTTCAAAAAAAAAAAAATAATAAAAAATAAATAAATAAATAAATAAATAAATTCATGGTACTTTTCAAATGTCTTTTACATACAGATTTTTACTGTTTTAGCCTTGTCCCAGACCCAGACTTTTAATAATAAACTATGAAAATGCATTATAAATATACAAATGTTTAAAACTATGATTATCTAAACAAAGACTGAAATAAACACAAACCATTTAAACATTCATATAAATTTTTCAAAAATCGCGACTGCACGATCATTTCCAAAAACACTAAACAATTTGACCATAATACAAATGTTTTAAAAGTTAGTGTACTTGTTAAACAAGTCTACAAAAGTGTCAGTGAAGAGCATGTTTAAGATGAATTATAAGACAATTGATGTTTAAAGAAAATAAAGAAAAATCAA
Source organism: Myxocyprinus asiaticus (assembly GCF_019703515.2). Classification (NCBI taxonomy): domain Eukaryota; kingdom Metazoa; phylum Chordata; class Actinopteri; order Cypriniformes; family Catostomidae; genus Myxocyprinus; species Myxocyprinus asiaticus. The sequence goes on from NC_059357.1 coordinate 41,949,366, forward strand.
GGTAACTGAGTAGGAACACATTGTTCACTTGTGAGCAGAATATTTTTATTGGGCATCATTTCCAATCAAGCTGTAATGTTGCCAAGTTATGCAAAAAGTATGAAAATATTATTCAGTTGTGTGTATTTAGGATGCATACAATGTATCCTATGAAATTAGCCTTAGAAATGACAAACAAATCTGATATTTTATTTCATAAAAGTTAAAAATGTCATTTCCACCTCAGAATTCTGTTAAACACAATACAGAATTTGAGATGTGCTGGAAATAAAACTGTGATGGGAATTTTCATGTCTTTCAGAAAAAAAAATGACATAAATCTCCTGTAATACATGAACATACACTGATGTTTATTATTAGTAGACAAATAAAAAAAATGAAAGTGAGTTTATAATATGTTTTATGTCTGACAAAAGTATTTACACATAATATACACTGCACAGTATATAGTGTAAACAGAAAGAGAAAATGTCAATAGAAATGTTTTATCTGACCAATCATTACACGACGCCTTCCTGTTCTTGCTGTTCTGACCAATGAGAGAGTTCACACCGATCTCTGGTGTCCAATCACGGACGACGGGCTGCTTTAAATTGCGTCACTTGAGCCGATTGACAATGTGCCGAGCGACCAATGGGACGCCCGTGTGTACTCGCTGTGTAGGCTCGAGAGCCAATCACATGCAGCGTTTGGGTTTGTTGTTGGTTCTGATGACATGAAAATATTGTTGTTACTGGCAAGAGAGCGAGGCGAGCGTGTGAAGGAAGGGCCTGACAGGAACAAACATCATAAAACATTGTACCGGTCGATCGCTCGGAGATTACGGTTCACGGGAGTCGCGGAGGAGTGAATAGCGGCGATGTCGGTGAATATGGACGAACTGAGACATCAAGTGATGATTAACCAGTTTGTTTTGACTGCGGGCTGTGCGGCGGATCAGGCGAAGCAGCTTCTGCAGGCGGCGCACTGGCAGTTCGAGGTAATCATCGATTGATCATCATCGATAAACAGCAATATACATAGAGATCGATCGTGTGTTCTTCCTCATTCTAGTGTTTTAAACCAAAAACGAGTGTTGTGAAGTAGTCTGTGTCTCAAAACCTTGTAAGCTGCCTACCTAGACAACACTTCTGGCCTTGAGCGATGCCCCCAAAACGCTGTCTAGGTAGGTAGCTCACTTGGTTTTGTGTCACAGTCGTGGTATTTCTGTATTTGTCCGTGATTAAATCATTGTACTGTCGTCATGTCGGATCAACGCGGCGCGTTATATAAATACAGCACGCGCTTGTCTATGTGTAAATAATCTGTAAACAACTGGGTTGAGATTGATATTGTTTCCATGGCATTATGAGGGCTTATCTTGCTGTTAGCCAGTCTGACTCTTTAAAGAAACAGTTAGGCAGCTTGAATCCACACTAAAGCTCACTCACATAATCTCTCAGTGAAACACAGAGACCATTACGACTCCAACCATTTCATGTCTGTACATGAAGTCACAAGTTGTAATTTGCTGGTTCGCCAGACACAAACTAGATATACTACAAACACCATATCCAAAATTGCACTGTGTAGAAACGATAGTAGTGCCTTTGTTATGAACAAATGATTCATTCATAAGAGCAATACTATACGCCAGCTGTTATTTGAAGCGCTGTGTGGTTGTTTTCATCGTTTCCTGTAAGAAGGAAGTGTTTCCCACAGAAAGGATCTCATGGTCTCATGAGTGTTGCAACATACTAGAGAGAGTTTGTTGACATTCCCTGGTGAAAATTCAGCCAAATAAACCAAACATACGTTTATGTTCATATCTGCTCACTTTGTGCATTTGTGCTCATTGTGGTACTTGTTAAGTAGATTGTGTGGTTGATAGGATAGGACACATGCACTCTGGTTTGCTTCCCAAACGAGTATGACGAGTTCATATGTGTGTTTTGTTTATAACATATACGTGCCTGTAATAACTCGGTGAGTCCCATGGTTTGATTCCATTTAGCACAATCTCAGTAAGTAGGGTAAAGTTTACTCCACTCCCCTGATAGCACACATACATCACCCAGACGTCTATTTGATGTAGGTGTTTACATCTGGAAATGTATTTTTCACATTGTTTGCTCATCTGCAATACGTCTACAAGACGTATGTCAATAAGTGTGTCTCGGATGTCAAAAAGACATTCATCAGATGTCTTTGAGATGTTTATGATTTAGATGGTTTGTAAATCTGATCTTTTAAAGATGTTAAACAGATGATAATTAGATTGGGATGCTTTCCAGATGAAAAGATCTAAAACAGACATCTCGGAGATGTACATGTGCTACTGTATCTGGAACTCTAACTCACTTCGCACGGTAGCATAGGCTATGTTCAGAATGCAATATTAGCCTACCTATCACTGAATACTGAGTAGTATATGTTGTATACTGCCTATTTTCTAAAAACCAGTATGTGAAACAGAAAGTATATTCTGAGAATTGTTTCAGACATTAATGCACTACATTGAGTGTGTTTACATGAACACCAAAATGCTGATAACTCCCAAAAAGCAACAAACAAACAAACAAAAAACGCATTTACATGAGATTTGTAATAAGCAAGTTATTCTCTGCATTTGACGTCAAACAGTGAAGAGTCATGCTTAACTTGCATACATTGGATAAGCCGGTAATAATGGCAGTAACTGGGCCATAACCACCATAGACATTGAGGGGGACATGTTCCCCCCAATATTCATAATAGTGGTCTACTGATATGGGGTTTTTCCATGGTTGATTATTAAATTAATTCATTTGGTCCCCTCCCCAATCCTGAATATGTGGTTACATCCTTGGGCTGTAAAGGTGTTTACATGCAACGCGAAATTGGGGTAATGTGCAAAAATCCACCTGTGTCGATCGGTTTATTCTTAAGCAGTTTATGACCATACACCAATAAAGGAAAGCAGTTTAATGCGTTTACAGGACCACACACATTGTTGGCTTATTAAGCATAATCGGTGTAAGAACATGCATGTAAACCTGCTCAATGTTACATGACTTCATTACATGTATGTTTAATTCTTCATCATCTTGGCAATAAAAATTTGAAATGTAAATATTTTACATTTTTATTATGTAAAACTAGTCCCTCATTTAAGTTTGCATTGAGGCACGTACAATGGAAGTGAATGAGGCCAGTTCATAAACGTTAAAATAGTCACTGTTTCAAAAGGATAGCCACAAGTCATAAACAATATACGTGTTAACATGACTCTAGTGTTAAAATCTTAGTTCTACATGAATTTAGTGTATGTAGAGCCGAGGAGGGCGGGGCCGTGCTGGAATGACGCACGCCCGGTCCCCAATCAGCCTGATGGGCCGCCTTTATCCCTCGCGCGCCCCATCAGGCTGATTGGGGACCGGGCGTGCGTCATTCCAGCCCGGCCCCGCCCTCCTCGGCTCTACAGTGTGATAAAATCGGTTACGGTTTACGGTGTTGCATCATCATGGCAAAGAAGTTGTAATGTTGGATATAACTTTACACAGATAAGGTTAGTAAGCAATTTTATCACACTAAGATCATGTTTATACATGTAATGACTATACTTTTGGAACCTTTAATGGCCCCATTCACTTCCTTGTAAGCGCCTTTCTGTAACAGCAATTGTTCAGCTGACAAATATTGTCGATTTATCTTGTATTGAACCCAGAACATTCTCATAAACTGGGATAGAAGAAAGTATTTTTAACATCCCAAAAATGATTCACATCACATTTAAGATAAAAAGTTCAATTAGGGCTGGGCCGTAACCGGTGGAGATTTTTCTATACAACCTATATTGTGGTATGTAAATACCCGTGTACACGATGCCTGGCTACACACGAGACTGATAGTGAGAGAGACGAACAAACATGGAGAAAGAACGCAGGAGGTTTCCAAAACAAGTCAAACGCAGGAGGATTTTTATTTTATTATTTTTTGCATTAAAAGTTGCCACACAAAGGTGCGTTCTTGGATGAGAGTGCTCTTTTTTAAAATTTATTTTTTATGATGCGCAATCAAATAAGGGGGAGAGAACCTCAGGTCCTAATCACTTTCCTCATTCCGAGAGCAAATGAGGAAGAACTTGTTAATAAAACGCTGCCGAAGTTGCGAGATGTCTGCCTCATATTCAAAGCAAATGCTTATACTTTATTTAACTAGAGAAGTTTCATTTTTTTGCTTGGTTTGAAAAACGATGCAAAATAGATAAAACCGATCAAATATTTATTTATTAATATATATATATTTTTTTATTGCAATGGACATACAATTAGGCTAATTTGGATATTGTTTGTTTTAAATCAAATGAAGTTTTTGAATCACTTTCCATCAAAATGTGTTTGCTGTACTGACATAGCTTATATCGTTATCGACCAAAAATGTAAAGAATATTGCTATATAATTTTTTTCCTGTATCGCCCATTGCTATCACAATGGTTATTTAAAATATATATATATATATATATATACACACACCATTTTATGTTGGTTTTCCAGAAGAACAAAACAACTGTATTGTGTTATATACAGTTACCGTGATATAAAATTACTCACACCATCATATAGAATTTTGGCCATATCACCCACCTCTAAGGGTGCTTTCACACTTGGTTCGATTGCTTGGACCCAACCCAAGTTCGTTTCCTCCCTCCTCCCCCTGCCCCCGCTGGACTCTGTTCACATCATATTATTTGGGTCCGAATCGCGGTCCGATTACGTTATCAACGTCAGTATAAGCGGCAGCTGTTAACTACTGTATCTAAGTAACAACTCGAGGAAGATGTCACTGTGTTAAGTGATTATTAAAGTGCACCTATTATGGTTTTTAAACCTGCCTAATTTTGTTTTAAAGGTCTCATACAATAGATTTACATGCATCCAAGGTCAAAAAACACTTTAATTTGTTCATAATTTAAATTGCAGCATTACCTTTTTTTTCCCAGTGTCAAAAACGACTCGTTCAATGATCCATTCTAAAGGATTCATTCTAAACTCATCCTTTCAGAGAGCCTACTCTGCTCTGATTGGTCAGATGTCCCAGTCTGTTGTGATTGGTCTACCACTTGCAGCACGTGTTGGAAAGGAAACGCCCACTACCATATCCGAGTTTCAGCTCCATCTGAAAAATCTCTGTTTTACCTTACCAATTTGAGCCCGAGTCTGATAGTGATACGTCGGAAGATCAACCCAAACCACCATCGCAAGCACGACGAGAACAGGACATTTCTCATTGGTAAGTTTATATGTAGTTTGACAATAAAGTGAGTTAGCCGGTTAGCAGAGGCTAACAGCTAACAGGCTAACAGCGTGCACTGGCTGTACATGTAAACAGACCAGAGGCGGGTTTTTTTGTTACCAAATTACATAGGTTAGTACAGGAAGTAAGTCTGGAATTACTAACGACTCGTTTCAGGTGTTCAGAATCAGTTCTTTCTTTTGGGAGTCAATAACTCCATATTTCGTGCGCTTTGATTTTTGAAACTTTGCAGACTTTTTTACATTCACAAACAGCTATATAACACACTACATGAAAGGTAATATTTGAAAAACCATAATAGGTGCTCTTTAAAGTAAGTCTCTTTGGTTTTCGCAAAAACTTGCCATGCACACAACAACACATTTGTTTGTCTCCCACGGATGCATTGAATGTGCAATGAAGAGATGAATATTAGCGTTTGTCTGCCGCGAGCCCGCAATGTGTTGCAAGTGATGTAAAGAATGTGAGCTGCTCTCTGAAGGCGGTGTATCTGGACACAAGCAGGTATGAGAAATGCATTATACTGTAATAATTGCGATCGGGAGCCTGCAAAGATGCAAATTATACGTCATCACAAGTGGTTCACTTCCGCGATTTGGTACGATTGTGTTCATATCAGCAGCGAACCGACCCAGAGTTCACGTGAACCGTACCCCAGACCACCTTTTCAAGTGGAAAACAGCGTTCACATTATCCAAACGATCCGAACTTTTATGTCATTCGACCCCAGGTGTGCACCAAAAGTGCTAGTGTGAAAGCACACCAAGTTAGGTATTTGAATCAAAGTAACCAGTTTATTACTTTTGTCAAAAGTCAAATTTAGAATATGACCACAATAATGTAGGTAATGTGTCTATATGGAAACATTTCTGAAGTCTCCAATTATTGGTCAGTTATATTGGACATGCACTGGGCCTGCTTAAATAAAAAAAAAAAAATTTTTTTTTTTTGGGCCAAATTGTTGCTTAAAATAAAACCACTAAACACTTTACATTTTGTTCTACCTTGAAGACATTATGAATAAGACCAGTACCGCCACCCCCTTTACGCATATTATGCAGTCTGTGTAGGGCACCAACTCCCTAGGGGGGCACCAGAAATGCCTTGCACCCACCCTTCCATCATCTGAGGATTGCGTAGCTCTGCGTAGGGCATCAATTTGGCGAGTGGCGGCCCTGAATAAGACACAGACCTATTTCCATAATTTTTTAATTCTACTGTTTCAAGCTGTACAAAAATTGAAGATTTGCAACCCTTCTCTGAGAATAACATTTCGTTTACACAGAACCAAAGCAGCATGAAAGCCACAATTGGTGCTAGAGGCTGAGGTGGGTCAGAGCCATCATACTTTAGTCCAGCTTTTGTGCGATTGTGTGTTTACACAGAATGTGGAACATGCACAGGGCAGTCTTCACTCGACTGTGGTAAGGCTCTTTCAGCTTATGGGTGTTGTCGTAAATGTTGCCTCATACTTAAGTCAGTGTTTCGTAACTTTTACTGGTGTCTGTTTTTTGATTATGAAAGTTAGCAAGGAAGTCAACAACACCTTTCCACACACACAATGCGGACAAAGATCTTGTGTTTATTTTCTCAGATGACATCAGGCGGATCACGTTGAAGGACTGATCCACGAGTTTGACATTCTCATCGGCTCTGTGTTCAGCTGGGTTTATCCTGAAGTATCAGCAGTGGCCAGATGGTTTCTTAAATGTACCTCCTTATGAGCGATATGTTGTGGGAGCTGTAATTTGAACAGGTGCTGGTCTCTCTCTCTCTCTCTCTCTCTCTCTCTCTCTCTCTCTCTCTCTCTCTCTCTCTGGTGTTGGGTTGTAGCAGTACGATTGATTGAACCATGTGCATGTCTTTGACAAGTGTCCCCTTTGGATCTCTACGGCTCTTATACAATGCATATAGCTTTGGTGACCGATGAAGGAGTTGTAGAAGTCTCCTGATCTCTTTCTCTCATAATATCAGGTGGAGAGAGAAGCCAGGCCCAGCTAAAATTAACACACCCAGGAAATGTCCACACATTGACCAGCAGTTGGCTATATTGTTGTCTTTTGACTTGGCATGAAGTCTGGTCCAGTTTTCAGCTTATTTAGGCCAAGAACAACCCACTTTGACAGGACAGGCTTATCTGGGCAACATGAAAAATGAGCAGTCACAGTTTTTGTTTTTGCATGCCGTTTTTGACGGGTTTATCTAAATTAGTTGACAATAGAGTCAAAGCATAGCCCATCCACTTTTTCAGCAGTCCTTGTTCTGGAAGTATTTTTCCCATTCATTTTTTCCATAGAATTTTCATAAAAATCTTAATAAAATTGTTCTAAGCCATGAACCAAACCAACCAGCTCCGAGGTGAATCACACTTACAAATTTGATTTAAAGCAAAGAAGTATTTGAAAATTGGACAAAAAGAGGACTGTACAAGACTGTGTACTTAAAGGAATGAACTAGAGTCCCATGAAGCATTGCGAATGACGTAAATCATTTTAAAAATGGTGGGAAAATATAAAACTATTAATTTATAGTTGATTTATAAGTACAGAAACAATATATTTACATTTTATTGCAAAATATTTAGATATTTGCAAAGACTGTATATAAGAAGTTTGAGAGTGTAGGAAGACCAAATCTGTTGCGTCATTCTCTCTTGGGAGTGGATTGTTGCTTCAGAGTTTAACGCACTTTGTTGGCCGCAATTTAAACAGAACTTCAAAAATTGCGTTGAAATAACACATATCGATGGTCTCAACTGAGCATATACAGTTGAATAACCTCTGAGCTCACGGTAGTTCTGTCTTTATGTTTGTTATCGTTAAAAATCAGTTTCCCATGGAAAAAAGGAATGGAAATTTTACTTCTAGAACCAGACTGTTGCGCATAAACGTACCATGGTTTGGGACCAAACATGACCTGCAGGGGTGGAATCAAACTGTGGTTTCAACCAAATATGAAAACAGCCTTTGTGTACCTTGCATCAACACGATGACACAGGAAATCGACACGATGCTTCCAAAAGTTCATGTAACCCATTAATAGACCCCATTCAGCTGAACTACTGACAAGCGAAACTGGAGCTGACACGTGCTCAACAATACTTCCAGCTTTGGCCACTGTGGGCAATGGTTCCAATTTCAGTAAGTACAAACTGATTACAGCAGCAAAACTTTCGCCCTGCTGTTGTCTAATAATTCACAGTGTGATCATTCCACTTGCATTGTGATTGTTTAATTTTTCTCTTGATATTTTCAGAGCCGTATTCACATTACAGTGCTCTGTGGAACAAATTGAGTTTGTTTCACTCTAGTGGCTTCTGTGTAGATTCTCCATTTGTTTCTGATGTCCCTTTCTGCACAGAATTGACTTGGTTTATTGTGAGTGTTCTGTGTGTAGGAGAGAAAGCTCTTGGTGGGCATGTTCTGTACTTGTTTATTCCCACTGGAACAGCTCAAAAATTGACAAGTCAACACTTGCAGATGTCAGAGACTGGATGTGTTTTAAAATCTAGTGAGTTACCTGCCTAGACCGCATTTTGGGCATCATATACTTGTTCAAACGGTTGATTTGAGTGCTGACTTCACAAAGCCATAAAGCATAAAATGTGGTCCAAATATTTGTTTGAGCAACATAAAATGTGACCAAATCCAAATCATATAATGTGGCTTATTTACAGACTAAGCTTGGTGAAATAGCCTATATTGAATATTTGCAACCTGGTCTCACGAAAAGTCATATATTAGTATGAGATGGTGAAATCACATGCGCTGGCTTTTACAAAACGTACGACTTTTACTCCCATTGAGAGAAAAAAATTAACCAACCAATTATTTTTTATTTTTTATTTTGTTTTACTAAGTTTAACCCCTAACCCAAATGTGAACTTAACCATAAAGTCTAACCCTTACCCAAACCCTAAGCCTAACCATGAACATGAATTCAATACAAAATTACTGTTTCTCTTTCTACTACGGAAGAAAGAGAAAAATCAGAATGAGCGTTCTTACGTTTTTTTTTTTTTCTTCAGTTTAACCCCTAACCCAAACCCCAAACATAAACCTATCATGCTTTTAATTGGGAAATACGTTTTGTGAACCACGGAAGCAAGAAAACATCAGGGTTTTGAATCAGACAATGTGAAAATATGTAACAGCTAAAGGTCGGGCAAGGAGGAGGCAGGAACCGGCTGAACAGTCAAAGTAATATTTAATGTAAAATTAAAACAAAGACAAAAACATAAACACACACATTGCAGCTGCATGTGGCTCTCTCTCTCCCCAACTGCCGCGTCCGGCTGCCTTTATCCCTCTCCTCTGATGATTAGCCCGATTGGGGGCTAGAGAGCAAAAAAATTGCTCGCCGGTTCCCAGACATGCCGTCGTCTGGTCCTTGACCACTCCTCCACCCTCTGGCGGACGACAGCCGCTCCTCCCCGGGCGGACAGCAGCGAGTCCTCCGTCCCCTGGCGGATGGAATGCCCCTCCGCGCTCTCTTTATCCCTCCTCCTCGTCACAGCGTATTACAGGTTAATGGACATGCATCAGTCATTCTGAATAAATATGGACTGGAATATGGAATGAGTAACCAAATTTGTATACAGATGTTTTCTTTCTTAAAATCCTGTGTTTAATAGAAGGCTTGTTAAAATTTTATGCCAGTACTGTATTGTATCGATTTCAAATTCTGTTTGTTGATTGGTTGGTTTAAAAGTTGTACCTTTGTAGTAGAGTTGTCATGAGCCAAGTTATACATTAGGCTCTCTTTCGATTTCGCCATCTCGTTTTAATTTTTAAAAGTTGTCATGAGCCAAGTCGTATGATATGAAATTTGCGATGGTTTTGCTGGCAAGATAAAATTAAGTAACATCATGAATATCGCAATGATTTTTCGTTTAATCAAATTGCCATTTTTTTTGTTGTTGTTTTTTTTGGCCAGACTGTGTTATTAAATTAGTTTCGTGATCCCTCCCTGTCTCACGACTAGTGAGTATGAGGCCACATCCACACTATTATGTTTTCGTTAGAAAATGCTTCTTTTTCTTCAAGTTTTGGCCTTTTGTCCACACTGAGACAACGATTTTGACAGCAAAAATGGAGTGTTTCGAAAACGCTCGCCCAAGTGGATACATTTGATAACTCCGTCTTTGCGTTGTAGTGTTGACGGAAAACGGAGATATCTGAAAACAATGACATATTTGTTATGTGACGCAGTCATGTGATCCATTCAACACAGAACGATCAAGATGGCGGCTCATATTGTAGCGCCGTTGTTGTACCTCCTATTCACTTTGATAGCGTTGTTAAAGATAAATGTTACTTTGTACAACCTTTGTACAATACACTGCATTTCTTCAAAGGCGACGGGAAGTTTACTCGCAATTAAAAAAAATATTGTCTTGGCAACCATCTCTTAGCTTTCGAAATGCAGCTCCTGTTACTGTGACTGGTGTATTTTATTCTGCCATTCACCACCAAGCATTGTTCATGTGGATGCCAGGTTTGTACATTCAGGAATCCTCCTTTAGCAGTTTACAATAGCACTTAGTGCCAGCGTTAATACAATACAGATGGACTGGCAGTTTTTTGTGTGCAGTGGTACAAGTGAGCGTTGTTTAGAACTATAACTGTGTGTGTGCCGTAGGAAATGAGCAATAGTTGAACACTTGAATGAGAACAATCTATGTACACATGACAGCGTTTGGGGGAGGGAAGATTTGATTACAAAGAACTGTGTGGTTCCATAGCACCGGAAACAATGGCGGATTGGCAAGTTCATCTTGATATGTGTGTCACGTTAAGCCGCAGACATTCCTGCACTAGTCGTGGCTGTTGTTACACAGCAAGAGAGAGCAGGAGAAAGAGAGTTAAAGAGACGAGAGGGGGCCGGGCGGGGGAAGAAAGTGGAAGGGAAGTGTTTTCCAGAAGAGGGTAAGTTGGGCAATATTTTGAAGCCAAGTACGTTGAGTTCATAGACACTCCTGTGTCTCAGCACTTAAATCATCGTGAAATCATATTCCAAAACATTGACAAACTGCATGTAGATTTATTTCAAAATATTAATCAACTCTTATACTCTGGAACTGGAATATTTATAAAAACAATCCCTTCCCAGTCTAAATTGATTCATCGAACAGAAGCAGACATTATTTTTCTATTGGGATGTTAATGTGGATGAATACTCCAACTGATTAGGTGTTTGTTTACTATTTTCCTGGAGTTCTGAGCCTGTGTAGTGTATCAGTTCTCAGAAGCCTGCACAGATTGCATGTAATGGTTTAGTTTAGAAACCCTCTTTTAGATCAGGGTGTTTAGACTGACTGACCCGCATGCCGTTACGGGCAGAGAGGAGAGAGAGAGAAACCGCAAACGACTCTTACTGAACACATTTTAGGTTTGGGAGTCAAGATCCATTTTTTGTAAAAAGAAACTGAAAGCAAATGATGAAACAATACTGTGCATTTCTATTGCAATTTGCTCACTGGTTGCCTGCAACAAACATACTAGTGCGACCATTGTAATCCAATTTGCGAACGAGTAACTTTTATGAGCAGGTTATTTTAATAAATTGGTCAAAATGAATCTGAAGTGAGTCTTAAACTCACTGAATCATTCAGGGGTGCTTAACCTGTACAACGATGCATTAACAATGGTACGAAATAGTTGGAGAAATTTAACTCGCAGGTCATGACTGTTTCCCGTAACCGTAGCAACTGTGTCGCACATCCATTGTTCAAACCAATATAGAGCTGACGTTGATGTGGTTACTCAGGGGATTGCATAATAACCATGTATAATAGATCATTTACATGGACGTGAGAATAATAATTGCAGTTATCTCCATAATTGCGGTTAGATAAAAAAAAACGCAATCAGGCGATTATTTAATAATTGCTACAGGCCTAATAGTAATTATATAATGTAGTTTTAGGAACTGCCTCAAAAGCACTTAAAGAATTTGTTAATAAAATCGTTAAAGGTGCACTCAATCATTTTTTGAAGTATGTCGAAGTATGGCTTACACTGACACCTAGTGGCCTGGATGCTGCATCATTCAAACACATTAGATTTCAGTTACCTAAGCCATTGTAGAATTTCACTATGCAAAGTAAGTCAGGATTAGTTTAATCCATGAGTGAAAGTGTCCAATAACAGGGCAGTTACTGAGATGAAGTGAGTAGTATTCAGCTGGTCATGTGATTTTAACATGGCAGCCCCCATGAGTCACCCCTGCTCCATGTAGAATAAAACAGCTTTTATAAGATTACTGATATGACTGAACTCTTCATCTCACATGAGTGGTCAAGATTTTATACATGCATATCAAAATTACTATTTATTATAAAGTAAAAAAATGACTGCGTGCACTTTTAAGGTACTGGAATCGCTGCCATTATTATATTCCTTACGATTTCCATGCCTAGTCAAGTTGCAAACTGGAGTTCTTCTGCTCAGTCATGTTTTCTCCATCTCATTCTGATCTCTCTCTTTTCCACAGACGGCACTGAGCTCCTTTTTCCAGGAGGCAAATATCCCCAGTCATCACCACCAGATGGTAAGTGCATTTAGTACACCGAGACAAGGAATAATTTAAATGTTCATGTTTAACGTCCTGTCATTGTCATCAGACTTCCAATTCACAACATGCTGTCTGAGAATAAATGAAGGGCTGGATTTCCTGAAGCCCACAGATATTATTAAAAAGCCATATTCTACACATTTTTAAACAGCCGTCATTTCGTTTTACTTGAGCATTTTCCAGCCTCCCACTGAACAGATTAAACAGGTGGTTTTTGCTATTGTACGTTTAAGACTACTATAGTGTATGTAAATGACCTCTTGCTTTACCTTCGCATACTGGCATTATTCACAATGGAGTTTGTTAAGATGGATCTTGTAGCTAAATACTAAATGGGCATTGATGCGTAAATGTGGGCGATCATATATTAATGTGCTTATTGTCACAATAAGGTTTCTGAATGACTCTTTTTGAATTAATCCAAGAGGGTCGACGAAGCCCCTTACAAAAAATCTAAAACTAGCTGCAAATTTGCCGAAAATTTGCCGCTCGTTATTTTCATATGCAAATGAGCTTGTAATTCACCGCAAATGTTTGCCAGAAGTTTGCAGCTCTTCACCGGTACTGGTGAACCTCCGGCAAACCTTTGGCAACAATGGACAATTTACCGTAAGTTTGCCGCAAAGCTCATTTGAATGTGAAAATTATCTGTGGTGAATTTGCAGTGAACTCTAAAATGTTTTTAAAGGGGCAAGAGAAATGTTGATTATATAAAATATAGTTATAATTCATTGAATATCAAACAACAAATTTAATTTTTAACAATGCAATATCAATAAAAAAAGTTCAATCTAATTAAAAATCGACATTTTTCTAGTATTTGTGTGCACTGTGTATTTTTATAGACGTTGTTAGCTTAGCAATATGCTAATGGTCAAATCTGTTGAAATCAGTTTTGAGTTGAGTCTGCTGTTTCTTTCAGAATAATAATGACTTAAAGTTCTATCTGCTTCTCCCAAAAAATCTATCGTATGGTTTCAGAAGACTTGTAATAGTGCACAAGTCATTTGAACTACTTTTATGGAGCTTTTATGGTGTGTTTTTGTACTTTTTGGAGCTTGACAGACATGGTCAATGGAACTACCATTGTATGGAAAACAGTAGCTCCAAAATTCTCATCTGTGTTCCACAGAAAGAAATAACAACATAAGTTCGTAATGACATGAGGTTGAGTAAATAATGAGAGAACTTTCATTTTGAGTGTACTATTCCTTTAAGTGAAGTATCAAAGAGCCGGAGTCTTGCGTAGCCTGAAAATATTCCAGCTGTGACTTCAAACTTCCACATCCTGTCTGCCTGTATGTCGCCTAATAAATCATTGAACTGAAGCCGCAATGCACAAAGACAAGCTGAAAAAAGATAAAATCTCCTATCAGCTGCTGACCGCTCGATCAATAATGTTGTCAGGGGCTTAATTGAGTAAATCTTTTTTTCTGGGGGCGGGGGGTGGGTGTCTATGCACAGATGCAGCTGTTTTCACCCTCATCAGACAGCTGAAACATGAGCCAAAAATCCAGATGTGCAGACTGTTGTTCTTCAGTCTGAGAATTATGCAATCTGCTTTTTTTTCCCCAGTCATACTGCGATTTAAAGGCCAGCGTCGATCTCTCAGCCTCTAGCCATAGCTGTTGTTAATTCTCTCCCTGTCTTTTTCTCTGGAGTGTATGTGAATGTTCACAGTTTAGGTAGGGAGTGTGTTTGAGACCAGTAGAGGCAGGAAGTGTGTGTTTATTGTGTTTATTTTGAGTGCAGCCATTACATCATGTAACTGGAGACCATATATGGGCAAAAGGCGGAGCAAAGTCAAGAGCATGATCTGATTGGATTAGAAGCATTCGTGCTGTGGACGTCTACATACTATAGCACATGCAGTCAACACAAAGAGGACATTTATAAACACACACATGGGGCCCATTTCCTGAGGGCTGCAAATATTATTTGAATGCTTATGAGTCACTTGCTTTTTCTTCCATG